>NW_026897897.1:0-397426 GCF_033153095.1 Gastrolobium bilobum | reverse complement strand
TTGAATTTCACATTTTCACAAACATAGTCTTCATTAAAAAATCTTCCCACAGCCGTAACAATACGCATAGGAGTTTTCATTTTTATCACATGCAGACCAAATGCTTCAGCTACATAATCAGCAATAAAAGAATGCGTGGCACCAGAATCAAACAAAACACTAAGCATTTCATCACGAATAGAAATCATACCTCACACCAAACTAGCTGACCTCTCAGCCTCTTGCTGAGTTGTAACACAATCTTTGCTCTTTTCTGCAAACCCCAGCATGAACTTTACCACATGTAGCACATAGAGAAGCAGGCTTAATATTTCCAGGCTTAGAATTTCCCGCCTTTTTGAACTTACCATCAGACTGTCTAACCTGCAACCCTTTTCCTTTAGAATTCCCAGAGGTGTTTTTAGGACCAGAATTAGGAGCAGATTGGTCCTTATGCTTCCTTCTGTAATATTCTTGAATATTTTTACACTTTTTAACAAGTGCAGCAAAAGTATCAAATGAGTCACCTGCAAGTTTTTCAGAGATGTTATCATGTAATCCTCTATGAAATTTAAAAATCAAGTCATCCTCTGTAGGTGGAGCTCTCTGGAAATGAGAGTATTTGGCCAGCTTATTGAACTTATTCAAGTATTCATCAACAGACATCTGACCCTGCTTTAGTTCTTCAAATTCACCCTTCTTCCTTATTCGGGCTTCAGCCGGAAAGTATTTCAGCAAGAATTGCCTTTCAAATAAAGGCCAGGTAATAGCATAACCCTGACATTCCAAGGGCAGACGGGTATTTCTCCACCAATCAGCTGCATCATTCTGCAACATATAAGAAGCATACAACAATTTCTGCTGATCATCACACTCCATGACAGTAAAAATGCGATCCAATTCTTCTAACCACTGAATTGCAGCAATAGGATCAATGCTTCCTTTATAATTTGGTGGTGCATGTTTTCGGAAGGCATTTAGCATTCTTTCTCTTTGCTCTCTATTAGTGGTTGGCTGTGCCACACCACCCCTGTAACTAGATTCTTCATTCACATCATTATTTCCTTCACCCTCCACAACAATGGGATTATGAGGAGGAGGAACAGGCTGTTGTGGTTGTGGCTGTTGCAAAGGCTGTGGCTGTGGACCTTGCCCACCCGCCCTCACCTCAACCAAGAGTAATCTCATCATTTCAATATTCGCCATTCTGCTTGCTGCCATCATTTCTTGATTGGCCAACCTATTAGCCTCTAACAGATCTTGATTTGCTTTCATCATCACTTCTAGCTCTTGCTGCCTAGCTGCAGCCATATTTTGTTGCATCTCAGTTAAGGCCATTATCATTGGATCTGGTTGTGAAGTATTTCCCCGCTGGTTTAGTCGGGGTCTAGCCAAATCTGCTAATATTGGATCGGTCGGGTCAATAGGAGGATCAGAAGTCCTTCTTGGGCGAACCATAATTCTGCATATTTCACACAAAGGAATGAGTTAGCTACGCTCACACTCGGTGATCAGACATGCATATCATAGTACTCCAAGAAAACTCAAGAATATAACAACCCGAACAGTTCATGCAATATTTCACAGGCTCTCCTAGAGAAACTGCTCTGATACCATAAATGTAACATCCCCGTCTCGAGCCGGTTCAATTAACATACATATGATAAAACAGAAAACAACGGAAGACTTAACTTATGAAAATACGAGCTAACTTTTTCTTTTTCTTTTTAAATTCTCTTTCGTCGTAAACGAAAATCGGGCAGAGTTTCCTCTATAAATCGGACAACTGGGGATTTTCCAATCCCACTCAGATGCATTTCCTGATAAGAAGTTTATACAAATATAATCAAATGCCCATCCATGGGCGCATGCATGACTTGGCTCAGTGCCACTATATCTAACAGCATGCAATCCAACACGTAATCATAAACTGAATAATACATCATCATATAACGTGCCTGAATACCCAAATGTACATGCCTCCAAGTGACAGACATGTACAAAACATATACATGCCATATACAAAATAAAGGATCAATATCGTGATCCATCAAATGCGGAAATACTAAAAGACATCAAACACTCCAAAAGGTAGTAGCCTACAGCCACTCAAAATCCGATCTGTCAACTGCCTCAGCCACGTGTCGTGTCCCTGCCTAGTGAGGACTCACCGGGAATCTGGGCACCTGAAAATATGTCCCCAAAGAGGGGTGAGATTACAAATCTCAGTAAGCTCCAGGTTTATAGAGAATTCTACATACCCCTGGCTCACTCCTGCATGAAAGTCAGATACAGAGTATACAAATACAACATATAACAGATATCATAACAGAACAGAGCATATATCCATATCATATCAGAGATGTGCGCCGTCATTCCCAAGGGAGGACCCCAAGCGGAAATCAACGCACGTGTTCCCGAGGGAGGACCCCAAAGCGGAACCAGACATATCAGAGGCGTACACCATCAGTCCCGAGGGAGGACCCCAAAGCGGACATCCGGGTACTATACAATCAATGGCCAGAGATTGTTACAGAAATCATATTACAGAAATCATATCAGAGCAAAACATATCATGTTATCAAATAACTCTATATGAATGCATCTATACAAAGCATCTAAATCACAGTCATACAGTCCAACCATAGTTCACTAACCATGGTGGAGCACTCAAGCAGGAAAAGACTCCTTAAACATAGAGCTTACCTCTTGAAGCTTTACCAATACCCTTACTTGTTGCACAAGTTACTTATATATCTTCAAGAGATTCTGATTCCTTTTTAGTCCCTAGGTACACCTAGAGCAAGAATCCACAAATACCAATTAATAAAATGCCATCATGCCTAGCTTTCACATAAGGCACACATTTTATCGCTTCTTTTCATTTCTTTGCATTTTTGCCAATCCTATGCCAATACACAAGTCTAGACCTCTTTATAACTGTTGGTGTTTTTTAATTTAATCATCCATTTCCTTACGAATTTCCAACATAAATCATAGCATTTTACTTTAAAGGACCGTGGGCCTAAAATTAGGAAATCAATATATTTTTCCATGATTTCTTTTCAAACCATTTCATTTCATGACTTATCATTTTCATACTTTGAAACACACATATTTTATCAAATAAAATATGACAACATCTTTCCCTAAACACCCTATATGTCGAATCCTTTAAGGGGATTTCCAAGGATCCTTCTCTTTTACAATACATTTTCCTCACTTAATTTAACAACTACACGTACATAAATATATAATATATACCAAGTTCCTATTTAATTTTTGGGAATCTCAAGCTCTTTAAATCCTTCAAGGCCGAAACATCAAGGGTATGTTTCAAAGGATTTTCTTTCAAATTTAACATTCTTACTAACTCATCAAATTTCCTCTTATTCAAGCACATTAAATCTTCCCAATACATACAATAAATCTTTGTGCATCACCCCTAATTACCCTATCAAGGCCGAAATCTAGGGTATGTTACCATGGGCTTTTTTTTTTCCAATTTTTATACATGTTCATATGCTTATTCCACATTCCTATATCCAACACATCATCAATCCATCATCAATTCAAATTTTAAACTAATTTATTTCACACCAACACGTGCTCACAATTTCTATGACACAAACCATCAAAATAACATCATGGAAACAAAGGTTTCTTACCACTAATCAACTTCCCAAAGCCTAGAAAGCAACCTCCAAGCCAAGCTCCATCAAAAACTCACTTTTTCCACCTTGGATGAATAGTGCACGAAAATGGGGTGATGAATATCTCCCTCCACAAACGAAATCAGCTCAAATGGAGGGGTGAAATGGCTTCCTTAGGTGATTTCCTATGGAATTGGTATAATGGGTCAATGATTTAGTGTAGGATTTATGGAGAAATCAAGAAATGAAACAAAGCAAACCCTATCCCTTCCCATGGCTGATCCTCGGGCAGAAGAGAGAGAAGAGAGCAGTTTTTTTAGATGTGAATAGTGATTTTTGTAAGCCACTTATGTTTTATAAATACTTGTGGCTTTATCGGATGTTTTTCTATCGCGTATTTTTACTTGAATTGACCCGGAACCAACTTAAAGCTACTGACATATTTTTATTTTTCTAAAATCATTTACATTACTTTTTAATTCTTACAAAACAATATTCATAATTCACAGTATGATTTTTGCACCATTTTTGACGAAATGCACTGTGAATCACTAATTGTACTTCATTTACTTATGAAACTTAAAACTTATAAACTTATCATTTTCTTGGGCCTATATTGACTTGCTTGGCATATATTGGACTTTCTTATTCTTATTTCATCAATTATTTATTTCTGGACTCTACCGGTTGCTTAAACAGCAGTACAAAATACCTGGTAGAAACACTATTCACGAGATTTTCACGGAAAGTGCCAGACTATACAATTTTTCATTCTGAACTCATTTTTGTCGTCAGAATTATCAAATTATGTCTCTAAAATTATTTTGCTCTTTTAAGATCTACCAGTTAATTCACAAAACTGTAAATTATCCGACAGAACGCACTGTTCATAACATAGTCATGATTACAGTCAAAATACTCGGAATCACTCACTGAATCTAATTATGGCATTTAAATCCTTAAATTAAATCTCTAATTAAGATTTACCATTTAGGGTCATTATATCTTGCATTGGACAACATGGAAGAGAAAGAGAGAAAACAGTTGGAAAGTGGAAGACACACACGTGAAAGTGAGAGGGTGTAAAAGCAGGACAGAAAGAAAAAAAAAACGAGAAAATTCGAACCACTAATTAGAGAATGAAAAGGAAGTTGAATAGAGGAAAAGAAAGGTTAAAAAGGGGGAAAATTGAGCTGGAAATGAATCATTCTCTTCTGCTACCACAAGCTTCAATTTTCTACACCTTATGGGGCACTTTTCTTGGTTATGTTATTCTTGACTTCTCGTTTCTTCGACTTAGGAATTGTAATATGATTTTGTCAATAAAGTTTTTCTTTAGTTTCTGTCGTTTCCCTACTTCAAATTCAGACATGCTCCACAACATGTGCTAAGTTTTTTATAGTTAGAGAGCACAAGTACATTTTATGGTTTTAATATTTTGTTCAAGTACTCTTTAGTAATAGATTATGGTTTTGAATCTGATTTTAATTTGTTGAGATGACTGACCTCATTTAGCTATCTTAAGGATTGACTCATGGAAATGAGCGATTGCTGGACCAGAATTGAACCATATGTTATGGTACTAGCATTTAGCTTTTACTCAAAAGTTGCTCTAAAAATAAGGGACAACATTGAACAAGTAGTTGCACTTTAATTCGCTCATGTAGTTTTATCTTAAGAGAGGAATCTGTGAGGTAGAACTCTAAAGAGAAAAATTTCTACGAGAGGAAAATGTGCTAAGCCTAAGCAAACTTGAGTAACAATTTGTTACTGTTTTTAAGGTGCTTGGTTAGCTCATTGATTCTGAAGTGGGGGGATTTACGCTCCATTAAATTTTCTTTATCTCATTCCACTTCACTTTAATTTTGTTTAATTAAGTTCATTTGTTTTAGTGCTTGTCGGAAAGAAAAACTCAAAAACATTTAATATTCTGCAATTTAACTTTGATGCACTGTGTTCTTAATATTTTGCTCCAAGTTTCTGATACAAATTCTCTTTGGACTCTTTCATAATGCCATTTTCCATATTTCTTAAGCAACAACTTCTAAAATGCTGATTTCTAGACTTTCTCTGTGGAAACGATAATCTAGAATACTAATATTTTTTGAATTATTTGATGCGTGAACTTATATCTGAGAGCTCAATAATTGCTTCATAATTACCTCCTATTAATTGTTGAATTTGCTTCACAAATCCTTAATATGGCTGAGGGTTGCATAATTCATTTTATATTAATGAGGGGAGACCTAAATAACATTTTGAGCCTTTTCACTAGCAGGGAAATCCATTTACCTTTCTCAATGTATTTCTTCAAATACCTTACAAAGCCAAGACTCAAAAAAATATTTATCAATCAACATTTTGGAGCTAAAAATAGAAACAAGAATGATGGTTCTCATTCTAAATGGATATCTCCTGGAATGATGGAGCTAATATATTTTGCCACATATTCCCTTTATGCCTAAAGATACTTAATCAAATAGGAGCAAAATTTGAAATAGACAAAGTTTCTAAACAAAATTTGTGTTTCAACTAAAGCATAGATCTCGAGAAAATCCAACTAAAAAAAGAAGAAAAAAATATACTAACCTATTTGGGAACAGAGAAATTAATGAAAAACAAGTAAGAAATCAAAAGCATAAAGATGATTTATACAAAAAAATCGAACATGAAGGTGATGCTCTCTTTGAAGGGTGTATATGTACTAGAGAAGATGTTGGCAAGATCAGCGAGTATGGTGTGGAGATCAACAAGGACGAGAGTCCACCATTGCCTTTCCTGTTTCCAAGGAGATGTCACCATTGACAAACCGTGGAGAGAGAAAGTAATGTCGGTAATGTCCTGTATTGTCTTTTGTCTTCAAGAAATTCATGCCAAAGCATAATACTCAAATTGTGTAACAATTAGGAATTTGTGATACGAGGGTTTCATAAAAACTCAAGTCGTGCAAAATACTCGAGTACCACATCATGTATTTGATGAGTATATAATGCAAAAAAAATCATATGAGAAAAATACTCGAGTATTCCACTAGTGTATCCGAGTATACACTATTTTGCAAAGAATACTCAAGTATCAAGATGCAATACTCGAATACATAACTTGATCAATAGTTAATATCGGGCATAGTGATAACTTTAATATAACAGGGGACATAATGATCAAAAAACCCAATAAATATCACCATCGTCTGTTCAGGAAACTTAAACTAAACGGTGCCCAAAAAAACTATATGAAATGAGCTTTATTAACTTTCTTTTTTTCAAAAATAAAATAAAACAAACTTAGTGTTTTAGTTGGCGGGAACTAATTTCCATGGCATGATAGTTCCTCTAAATCAAATGTGAACTCAATGTCCATATATCTAAAATGTTTGATTGATTTGTGAAACAATTGTGGAATAAACTAGCACAATCCATCTAATTTATTATTCGGTTTATTGTGTGTCATTTAAAAGGATATTGTCTTCTTTTAGTGACTTACACAAAGTATGACTGGTTATACTCTGTATAATTATGAAAAGTTACTTTTTTTCACTTTATATGTCAACGGTATGACTGAAGAACGAGAATTTTTTTTTTTTTTTCAGATTTACACAAAGTATGACCGGTCATACTTTGTGTAAATTATCTAAAAAGATACAACTTGTGTCGATACTTCTTTTTCCTTTATTATTATAATTATACTAAATCAGATTTAAAGATTATGGACACATAAAATTATTTTTTAATTGGTCAAATTGGAGAGGAGAAATTCAACGAATGAATCCGAAAGGATACATGTGAGGGGCATTTAGAAATTTCTACAGCTTTTGAAAGAAAACGTTTGGCTGTCACAGCTCACAGCGCTACAGACAATCACTTCTCTGCCCCACTTTTGGCGTTTTCCTTCGTTCCCATCCTCACTCGCTTCCCTCTCTCACTCTCATCCAACTCACCGTCGTGGTTTCTTACTTTACGTGGTTCCTATATTCTTTTTTTTTCTTTTTTTTTCTTTTTTAATGATGTGGTTCCTATATTCGTCATTACAAAAGAGTTGCTGTTTTTTTCGCGTAATTATTACATTTTTTATATCAGCTGTTCAATGTAAATAAATTATGAACAATATTTTTAGGCTTCTTATTCTTACAATAATATAAGAATAAGCTACCCTTATTCTTTACCATCACAAGGTTTATTTTGCTTATTAAGGATTTGGAATTAATCGTACCTACATATGCATTTTAAAAATGAATAATTTATTATAATTACCAAAAGAATATTATTTAGATAATTTCCTTGAATACATGATAATGCTATAGAAAGTGATGAGTTTTTCTTTTATTATATGCATGTCACTCTAAATTTATAACAGCATTGGAAGTCGTTTTGAAGATGTGCTCTCCCATAATATAGGTTTGACTCGTTGATTTTTTTTTTTTTTTAATCAATCCCAATTTAGTTTGTGAACAGAAAGCCTTGAAGAAAAAACAGTTTCCTATAAATTGACATTAAATAAAGGTCCTTTAAATAGTAAATAGTAAAACAGAAAAATAAAGAAAATTTTGGGGGAAAAAAAAATATATCATTCATTGAAATGCTCTTATCGCGAGTACCGTAGATTAAAATACTCGAGCGCGTAACAAAGCACTGGACCGAATATTTCGATTGATGCACGATTGTACGTGGACCGGATATTTCCACAGATGCCACATTCACACTGGATAAGCCACGAGCTCGCCACACGCCGGTACTGCGAAGAGATCACAGCCCTCCACTTGTTATTTGATCCGACGGTCCACAAGGAAATCAAGTCCATTTTGAATTCCCGAAATACCCCTCGTCACCACTACTTATATCACATTTGTCCCTCCCCACTTCCTCACCCTTCAGAGTCGCCATTGATATCTTCTTGATCTTCTCTTCGTTTCTCTTCATCCCAATCCATTTTCGAATACCCATTTCGAGATTCTTCCCAAATGGCCCTTTCTTCTTACAAAGTTTCAACCTTTTCTCTCTCACCCATTGTTGGTGATGTTCCAAGAAAGCTCATTTCTCCAAACCCTTCTTCTTCTTCTATGAGCTTTGTTCTCTCTTCTTCTTCTTCCCCTTTTTCTCTGAGCCTTTCCAAAACAGGGGGTAACAGGAACTTCAGGGTATTTGCTGCAAATGCACCCGCACCACTCACTGGGGTGATATTTGAACCCTTTGTTGAGGTCAAGAAGGATGCTCTTGCTGTTCCAGTAACACCTAATGTTTCCTTGGCTCGTCAGAACTATGCAGATGAGGCAGAAGCTGCAATCAATGAACAGATAAAGTAAGAAATTCTGTGATTCTTGTTATCTTTTTTTTCCCCCCATTTAATGAGTATTTGTTGGGTTCAATACAAGGCATGAGCAGAGGATCTTTGTTTTGTTTTGTTTTGTTTTTTTTCTTGGTTGAGATTTGTAAAGAACTAAAGATCCGCTTTTACTCTTAGAATCAGAATAATGAATTAATTGTAGTTCTTTTTATGTATTTTATTTTGTTTTTGTTTTTTTAAGCATCAGTGAACAGAACACCTCCCCCTATTTTATTATTTTCATGTCATTCATTGCTTTATTTATATATGTATATATCTTATGCTAATATATTATGTTCTTATGTGAATACAGTGTGGAATACAACGTTTCCTATGTGTACCACTCCTTGTTTGCATACTTCGACAGGGACAATATAGCTCTCAAGGGACTTGCCAAGTAACTAACTAACACAAAACGCATATATGCAATCCTCCCTTTTGTTGTTTCATACATTTCTCGAATGGGTTTTCAATTTGGTGTGCTGTTTTGTTGAAAAACAGGTTCTTTAAGGAATCAAGTGAAGAAGAAAGAGAGCATGCTGAAAAGCTTATGACATATCAGGTTGGTGTTGAACTTTATACTCCCCTTTTGGCTCCTCCTCAACAAGCTAAACCTTTTACTATCTCTTTTTCAAAGATTACTTTCTTGAAAGCATATTAAATTATTAGTTATCTCTCTGGCACACTTTTTAGAGATGTGAAACCAATCATATGATCCTTAACATAATAGCTTTTGGTTTTGGGACAATGGTCATTAACTTGGTATCATAAAACCAATCATGATTCTTTATCTAAAATCCCAATAGCTTAAATTTTGATGTATATAATGACTTCTATGACTCTTGATTTGTTTAGAACATTCGTGGTGGTCGAGTGGTGCTGCACCCTATGACGGGTCCCCCTTCAGAATTTGAGCATGTGGAAAAGGGGGATGCATTGTATGGTGAGTTTTCTGTTTTCATTACTTCAACTTCTATGTTTTCAATTACCTTGATCATTTTTGTTTGCAGTTTGACATAGTAGTATTGTAAAGTTGTGCTGTGCCTTTTGATTTGTCATATTCACATATTCAAAACCATTATCTATGCTGACTTTTTTTTCCTGTTTTCTTTGATTTAGCCATGGAATTAGCTTTGTCTTTGGAGAAGTTGGTAAATGAAAAACTTCTGCATCTTCACAGTGTAATGTCTCTTTGCCTCTAGCTTTGTGTTAAATTGTTTTCTCATGAAATCACACGTTATTTAACCTATAGTTCTAAAGGCTAAATGGCTTTTCACTCTTAAGATTTCTGCTTATTGCTTACTGTGTCCTGTTAAGATAATTTCTTCTGTTTTTCGTGAATAATAGGTGGCAGACCGTAACAACGATCCTCAACTTGCAGATTACATTGAGAGCGAGTTTTTGTATGAGCAGGTATATCTATGGCTAAATTTTGTCCAGTTGAACCCATAGTATGATTAAGATTCATCAAGATTTTGAACTCCTTGATCTAAAATCAGGAAAAGACAATAAATTTAGAAAGGAAATGTATAAAACAAATTTTTTTTACTTGGGGTCTGGAGTATACTAAACTGTTGTTTGTTACATATTGTTTCTTTTTTTACAGGTTAAAGCAATTAAGAAGATATCAGAGTATGTGACTCAACTGAGAATGGTTGGAAAGGGTCACGGTATGCATATATATCCTATATGTCGTTGCATTTCACTTGCTATTTGTCACTAACATTCACATATTAGCATGTGCCTAACTATTACTTTGGTACTCTCTCCTTCCCAATAAGGGGAAAGAGAGAATCCAAAAATAAAACAAGATATTAATTATTGTGTTCTAATAGAATAACTATTTTGTTGCCTGCAGGTGTATGGCACTTTGATCAAAGACTTCTTCATGAGGAAGAACTTGTGTGATTTGGAACAGCCTGCTATCTGCATTTGGTCCTTTATGAAGTTCTGTGTTGTTATGTTAGTAGAATTGGGAATGAGTGTTTCTCCGTGGTAATGAGATGTAGGAACTGTGTGTATTGTTGTTGCTAGGATCATGTGTTCAAGGTTAAGAGCCATTATTAGCTGCAGTTAAATTCTGTTTGTAGCTTGCAATTATTTGCTAGAAATAAAAATGACGTTGGCTCTTTGCGGAACTGTGATGGTTTGAAAATTTTCATACAATGGTGTGAACAAACTACAGAGCACTAGAGGAAAAGGAAAATGTCCCTCTAGGGGCGTTTTTCTCCCAGTATGAAAATTGAAGGGTACCTCACCTCCGTAGACCATAATGATACTATTACGTGAACTTAAATTTGTATCATCATAGTAATGGAAATGATGCTAAAAAAGAAAAAAAGAAAAAATCCAAATGGGATAAAGGAACCAACGAGAAAAGATGCAATGCTCAAGTTTCCGTAACAGCATCAACTTCATGATTTATGCCACTTATTCCCAATCAAATGTACAAAGTTTATGTAGCTTTATGTGCCTCGGAACCCTCTTCTTTTGAAGCAATAGGATAGAAATCCAATGTCTCCACTTCATACATGTAGTCTCGCATGCAGGTATAAAAAATTCATGCAAAAGTAGGGGTTTTCATCGATCGATAAAAATCAATTCAAACCGCGGTGACCGAACTGAAAAATCGATAACCGAATAAATCGAAAATCAAAAAATCGAAAATTGATTAAAAATCGCAAATTTTAATTGGATTGGATCGGTTTTTGGATGGGTTGATGAAAATCGATCCAATCCAAACCAATCCAATATATTAATTTCCCTCTACCTACTTGGGTATTTCCCTAATCATAGCCTAAAAATTTCTAAACCCAAGACTCGTTAACCCATCAACTAAATCCAAGAAAAAATCTAGTCATATCTCATCAACAAAATTTTATCTTTGTAGAGCTTCATATCTCATTGCCAAAATTAAAAAAATTATATTATAGTTTACTAATGCTTTTGTATTTCAAAAAAAAAATTACAAAGCCAATATATACAAAAGATGTTATTTGCATAATAATCATAAATAAATTTTAGGATTTTCAAAAAACCGAAAACCGAAAACCGATCCAATCCAAACCGAAAAAAATTGGATTGGATCGGATCGGATTTGAAAAAAAATCAAAATCGAATGGATGATTATATGATCAAATCGAAGGGATTGGATCAGATGATTTTTGCTTTCAAAACCGATCCAATCCAGACCGCGAACACCCCTATGCAAAAGGAACTTTTTTTTATCCAGAAAAGTAAAAAAATAAATAAGGAAATATAGACCCAAAATATAGACTAATGAGGAAACACAGATACTTGTTTCTGCTTGAGACTAAACAATGGAATCTTGTCATTCACTTTCTCTACTATGGTAACAAGTAAATGATAAGACGGAACAGCGGTAAAAAATAGAAAATTGACAATGTGCTGTATCTAGAGTCTATACACACAATTGCAGTTATGATGCATTGCCAATTTTAACTACTTCTCACTGCTCCTTTCGTTGCCACTCTTATTAAGAACACTTTAAAATACAATTCAAGTTGGCCGAAAACATAGAACTCAATATTTAGACCTATTGTTCCTTTTCATGGTGCAGGCATGTTGAAGAGTGGATGATTGAATTTGAATCATTTTCCACAGAACTTGTATATCTTCATACTCACCACAAGACTCTATATCCTTATAAAGATTAAGAAGCCCATTTCTGTGCCCTGCAGTCAACAACACCACAAAGAAACAAAGGATCAGGAACTCGACCAGAAATAAACCAAGTAACTTCAATCAATCATGTATTCCTTTTAATTAAGCAACCGTTGAGGATGTTTCTGAGCATATAAATTTCACAATTTAGTTAACAATAATCTGAAGCAGCTTGTTACTTTACCTTGGGGTTTGAACCTTAAGTGTGAAGTGAGTTTGCTAAGGATATTCTTCATTGGATAGATAGACAAGCGCTTGAAGTACCAACAGCTCTTCCACTTTCCCATTTTTCAAATCAGATAGCCTTTCTTCTCTTCCTTGCAGCCTCCATGTTTTATATAGCATCATGCTCTTTAAACAAAACCACAGGTGAATCCTGCCAGAGCAGAAAGTAACAAAGAATAAGACCCATTGATAAAATATTGGCCCCTCCTACAGTGCATAAAATATAAAAGAATTTTTCTTCCTAATCCTAACCCAAAAACCCCGTTTGACCCATTGATAAAATAAAAGATGAATTATATATGTTACGCTGAAGTTTTCACTCATCAGGCAAGCTCGTAATTTGGAACCGGTGCAAACACATGATAGTATTATATATACATTTTACACTAGCTCAAGTACATTCTAAAGTTTAATGGTTGATTTCACTTACATTTTATCATTTTAATTTATTAATTATGCGAGTCGTTGGATACAAGTGGATCAACCATTAAGATTAGAGATAAAACTTTTTATTCTTATAGCAATGTAAGAATAAAAATTCTTAGACATAGTATTGGTCATTGATCTACTCGTATCCAATAACTCACATAACTCCAAAATAAAATTGTTAAATGTAAATGAGATCAACGGTCAAGATTGAGAGTGCAACTTATACTAGTATAAAATAATTCTCACTTATATATATATATATATATATATATATATATATATATATATATATATATATGAGCTTATCATTTCTCAAGCTGCCAGAGATATAGTTATCTCCGGCTATTAAATCATAACCATACAAAGATGGATCAATGGTGATAAAGGAAGAGAGAGAAAAGTGGAATCATAATCATTCAAAGGTGAATCAATTCATATAAGAAAATAAATAATTAAAACGACATAGTTTTGGGGTGGCCGAAAATAAATTTATCTCAAGCAGCTTGAGAAATATTTTTCCATATATATATATATATATTTGGCAATATTGTTTGTCATGTAACTGGATATAATGTTTTGTCCAGTCACTCCCTTATAACTATGTACTCCAAGAAATATATAATTATAATATTAATTTTTTTTTCTCTCTTTAGAAAATTGTCGGCTGATTAGAAAGAGAAAAAAAAAAATTTTAATATTATAAATATGTGCTTCTTGAAATAGATATAAGAGATGATTGAACAAAATCTTATTTTCAGTGTCTGGACATCCGATTACACACACACACAGATATGTGTGTGTGTGTGTGTGAGAGGCAGTAACTTCTTATACCTATGTAAGAATAATAATCTTAACGGTTAATTTTTATACATCTGATGATTGTAATTTATTGATAATTAATAATTAATAAGTGTAGCTCAATAAATTATAATTGTATGATGCACATAGGGGTTAACATTTCTTTAATCATTTGAGATAAACTTATTTCAAGCTATCCCTTTTAACTATGTACTACGGATAGTACATAATTATAACGTTAAAGTTATTTTTTTCTCTCCTTCGTCACTTTTCAGAACTTGTCTACTGTCATGAAGAGAAAGAAAAAAATAACTTTAACATTATAACTACGTACTATCCGTAGTACATAGTTAAAAGGAATGACTTGAAATAAGCTTATCTTAAGTAGTTGGAGAATATTTTTTCCACACACAGAAATATATATATATATATATATATATATATATATATATATATATATATATATATATATATATATATATATATATGGATAGGTTATATTTACAAATTTTTTATTTACAAACTCTTACAAATTATACTATGTACTGTAAGTAATACTTGCTATGTAATACCTATAAGATATAGCGTAATTTATAAGAGTTTAAAAACAAAAAATTTATAAATATAACCCTATTTATATATATAATATTAGGTAGTGATTGGATTTTCACAATGCAATGTTACAGTAAATAAATAGTGAGTAAGGGGAATTGATTTGGATTTTGCTACTCTCTTACTTACCCTCTTACCAAATATTCTCAATTTGATGCTATCTACACAGAGAGTGGCGATGGTCCCTTGGTCAAGCGGCTGGTTGGTTTATCTTCGGAGCCTTTATGTTAGCGAATTGCACTTTCTCTATATTGCAATAAAGATTAATTATGGTATGTAAAGAAAGTTGACATACACAGTGATAATATTAAAAACAGAAGATGCTTGTTTGGCACAATTGAATTGGGTAAAGCGTTATCAATATTGAAAGTAGCCGTTGGATTCTGTTGCAATCACTATTATGTTAACATAATCGTTTAGGTCAATGCAATTAAAAACAGACGGACTGCATGTGCTTGTGCACCATTTTTTGTGGTTTTCTCAACTGCTTACTTTCCCTGATTCTTCATCTCATTTTTTTTTTGACAACTGTCAACTGCTTATAAATTTTTTGTAATAAGCACAAGTTATACACAATATGTTCACATAATTCAGCAATGATCGTCTCCCTGTTAAAATAAATTATGGAGACATTCTCAAATAAATAAAACTGATGGGGTTGTTGGAGTTACTAACTTAACACTTGGAAGGCATATAAATACATCTTTTGTTTTTTAATATGAGATTGCAGAAATCGAAGTTAACTTCTCGTTTAGTATTGTATTTTTTTTTAATTTTTATTTTGTAAATTAAATTAAACAGTATGTTATGTATAAAAAAAAAACAGTATGTTAATGTGTTAAAAAAAAAGTATTTAATATGTTAGAGCATTAATTTTAGATAAAATATTTTAATTGAACATGATATTTTGACACCAGTTTAGTTTGACACCAGATCATAATAGTAGATTTCAGTCAATCGACGGTTATAATTTATTAAAAATTACTAATTAATTAATAAGTGTGACTTAATAAATTATAATCATTAGCTTTTAGTTTGTCAAACTTTTTAGTTTGATATCAAATCCTAACAGTTGATTTCCATCACTCAACGATTATAATTAATTGAAAATTATTACTCAATTAATAATTGTGACTCAATAAACTATAACTGTCAGATTGGTGAAAGTTAGATTTGATATCAAATTTTTTTAGTTTGACGGTGTAAAAGGATTCTGCCATATATATATATATATATATATATATGTATATATATAGAGGTAGGATCATTTGACATCAATGTCAAATTTGAAGTTTGACACTTCATCTGAGAGCAGTTGGATAAAAAAAAATCAATGCTATCATATGCTTACAAATCAGAGTCGTTGATCTTTTTTTATCTAATCCTACCTCATATATATATATATATATATATATATATATATATATATATATATCTCGAGAGAGAAGAGAGAGAACTATTTGACACCGGTAACCGTTAATTTCCGTCAATCGACGGTTATAATTTATTGAGAATTACTAATTAATTAATAAGTGTGGCCAAATAAATTATAAGCGTCAGATTGACGGAGATCAAATGTTGGGACTTAGTGTCAAACTTTTTACTAATTATATGGCACAATTGATGGGAAAATAATTGTTAATCTAAGTTCACGGTTATTTTGTTAGTATAGACTTGATTTTATTTTAAAAACAAAGAACAAAAATATTGATTTAAATAAAGTTGAGTTACAGTAAGAAAATGTTTTGGTAGAATGGAACCTCAAATATGTTGTTGTTTAATATAAAAACAATTAGTTATGTACATATACTTGCCACTGCACATTGCAATATTGCATTAAAATATAATAACTCGAATATAATAAAAAATGATATCACTTGTATTTATTGTGCTTATGGTCATTTGTGTTGTGACAGTAAACATTGTGATGATTCGCTTTCAGTTACTTTGACTTAGCAAGAAAATCGAAGATATACTTATATCATTTATGAGTTGTAATTCATTGATACAATAATTTATCTTATGACAATATTAACTGTTTTGATTTTTAAAATTTTGGGGCCAATGTAGGTCCGCTCCTAATGGTATGCATATATATCCTACTCGGCTGGCCCATTCAATTTATCATTGCATTTCACTTGTTATTTGCCCACTAACAATATTTATATTAGCATGTGCCTAACTTGCCGAACTAACAAAAGACTTGAATAATTGATCTTTCAATTTTCTAATCATACCGGCATCTTATTCCACGATCAACATATCATCAACATAAAGCAGAATAATAATGAATTTATCACCAAAAAACTTGTTAAAGTACACACAAGGATCAACATGAGTTCTTTCCCCTTCTTGGGAAGGAGAAAGAGAGAATCCAAAAGTAAAACAAAATTATCGGGTTCTAATGAAATAATTTTGTTGCTTACGGGTGTCTGGTACTTCGATCAAAGACTTCTTGATGAGGAAGATCATGTGTCATTTGGAAGAGCCTGCTATCTACATTTGATCCTTTATGAAGTTCTGTGTTGTTATATGTTAGTAGAATAGTGAATTAATGAGATATGGGAACTGCATGTATTGTCATTGCTAGGATCATGTGTTCGAGGTTGAGAGCCATTATTATGTGCAATCAACATCTGTTTGTAGCTTGCAATTATATGCTAGAAATAAAAATGACGTTGGCTCTTTGGGGCGAGTAGAACTGTGTGATGGTTAGATAATTTTCATAAATGGTGTCAACAAACTACAGAGCACTTGGGAAAAAGGAAAATTCCTTAGGTCCCATTCGTAGAGCACTTGGGAAAAAGGAAAATTCCTTAGGTCCCATTCGTAGCAGGATTTTTTTTGTTTTCCTGTGATTCTTTGGTTGGGTAAATAAGAATGCATCGTTTGGTACAAGATTTTAAAACTTTTCCGGGATTTTATTTTGTGTGTAATTTTTTTTTGAAAAAACCATCCAAGAATACCATCCAGAATGTGGTATTTTAATATTTCTATGGCAAGGGAAAATTTATTACAACTAAACACAACATCAACAAAATTAACCCAATATTCCTGGGAATATGTTAGTCTACCAAACAACTTTTTGGTAACATTCCCAGAAAACTCATTTTTTCATCATTTTCCTGAAAATCGTGATACTCGGATAAAATAAAAAATCTCCTGTACCAAACGCTCCGTTAAGAGGCATTTTTATCCCCGAATGAAGTATTTCCACTTCTCCATTTTTCAAATCAGACAGCCTTTCTTCTCTTCATTGCAGCCTCCATGAGTCCATGTTTTATATAGCATCATACTCCCTATGAGGTGTTTGGTAGAGAATTTTTTTTTTATCCGCGAATCACGATTTTCAAGAATATGATGAGAAAATAAATTTTCTAATAATGTTATCAAAAAGTTGTTTGGTAGACTAACATATTCTCGGGAATATTGGGTTAATCATCTTGATGCTATGTTTAGTTGTATTAAATTTTTCCTTGCCATAGAAATTCTAAAATACCACCTCCTAGATGATATTCCTGGATGACTTTTTTAAAAAAATTTACACACAAAATAAAATCCCGAGAAAATCAGATTCCCGAAAATTTTTTAAAAATCTTGTACCAAACGTGGATAAATAAGATTAGCACTTTCAGTTTCTCGAAAATCCTAAAAAAATTCTTGTACCAAACGTCCCCTTAAACAAATCTTACACAAAATCACAGGTGAATCCTGCTAGAAGTAGCGCAGCAATAGTGGCCATTATGCGATATATCAAGTCCGTTTGATTGAGCTTTTTTTTCTTTCTAGAAGCTGTTTTATTTTTTCTAAAAAAAAATCATTTCTCATTTAAGTTTGGATGTCAACTTCAAAAAAAATAGATGTCACAAAAAAAAGTTAAAAATCAGCTTTTTTTAGAAACTAAAAATTTTATCTTCTAAAAAAAAGTCAAAAATCAAATATTTTTTTTCAAAAACTAAATATTTTTATAAAAATATAAATAACTTTAACTTTTATAAAAAAAAATTAAAATAAAAAAAAGATAAAAATCATTTTTTTCTAGAAGTGCAAACAAACAGGTTCCTTGTGCAATAGCTAGCGCTTTTATACATTTTTTTACTAAATTTGAAAACAATAATATAATTTACTTTTACCATTTTATCCATTATTTTATGATTATTCTTTTCTAAGTTCCATCTTTACCTTGAAGATGTGCTTACATATTTACCCTCCATTTAAAAATACAACAGTAATATTTTTTAGGGTTTTTTTTGTCTTTTGACCTTAAAGTATCTGAACTCCTTCCCCTTCGACGAAACTCCATTTTCCATCGCTCACAGAATATTCGGCTCTTTCAATTTGGAATAGAAGGGAAGAAGGTTAGTCTAATTTCCCTTTTGTTCTGTTCTGTTCACTTTCATATTCATCAGCTATGCTGAAACGTGTGATCTTGTGTTTTGATCAGTATAATTTTTAAAATACGTGCTGTTTTGAACTGCTTGTTGATGGTTGTAAAAGTTAGTACTTGCTTGAAATCTGGGTTATGCGAGATCTGTTTCTCTTAATTTTTCAAATTTTGAAGACAAATTTTATTGAAATGTTAAGATATTCAGTTCGAGGTTTAAACTTGGTATGCAGTTCTTTTGCCATTCATTATGTCATAGTTTTATATTTAGTCATTTATTTAGGAAAAGGGTTTGTTAAGGAAAACACACATGCAATGATACAATTGGACTTGGTCATAAACTCAGTTTTCTGGTTACTTGGACTAGTATCTCATTAGGATTGTTATCTCTTTTGAAATGCACTGAATTGTCAAGTTATGATCTTCTCGCCGGGTTAAACTATAGTAGGATTTCATTTCAGTTTACTGGTTAATGCATAACTCTATCATCGCTATAATTGCTAAAGGAATAGAAATCTATATTGTTAAATGAAATACAAGTGACCGGATTAGTCTCCTATATACGTTGGTGAGATTTGGATAACCAAAAAGAAAGAAAGAAAGAACAAAATGCAGGAGGGGGGGAGGGAAGGTCCTTAAAGGATCCTAAAAGATGTGGCAAATGGCTTTACTAATTACTCTCCACAACACTATGCATCTATATCTGCATTGTTTTCAAACAATGAACACAATGTTTCTTTGATTGAAGTTGTCCCCCAATCTAGAAAAAGAAATAAATTAGACTTCTTCTTTTGAATGAGTATAGCAAACTTTAACTGATCAGCTTTTTATTCATGCTTGCTAGAACATTCTTTCCTATTTTAAGTTTATTCATGTTTTTTAATAAACTCTTTCCGGTTTTTTTTTTTGGTTTGAAAAAAGATAAGGGAGAGAGGAGAGTACCCCATTACACAGCCTGGGGATACCACAAGCCTTAGCAAGGGCTTTGTCTTACAATGGTGCTTACAGATCACTTACTAATTTGAGATTGCAGTAAAGGCCTGAAGGGTTGAAAAAACAGCTCATCCTGAAATTGTATTTTTGCATGAAAATTCACTTGGCATGAAAAGTATGCACTTGAAAAGTGTTGAGATATATAGTCCCACATTGGTTATATGGGCAACTAATGTGGAGTTTATAAGACCTTGGGCACTCCCACCGTTTGAGCTAGCTTTTGGGGTAGTGTATCCCAAGGTTCTTTACATGGTATCAGAGCACAATATCAAATTAAGAGAATTCTATGATATTATTGATGGCTTCACTTAGTTGAAGTTGTATTGTCTATGGAATAAGTTATGTCTGATTTGTAGTATGGAAGAGTGTGGCGTTTCTCTAATATTTTCTTCTTTTCTTCAGTTAAGGATGGTGAAGTAGAAGAGTGTCTCACAGACATAAGAGGAGCATTAATATTCAATTTCCTTTCAGCCATCTTCTTCCAAAGTTGAACAACTGTTCTATATATTTACAGAGATGATTTTCCAGAGATGAAATTGATTCTTGTCGGCATATTCTATTATTGGATTGGTCTTTAGCAAGTTTTAAAACAAAGTGCTCATTTACTCCTCAACTTCCTTACAGGTATGGAAAACTAGAAATGGAGTATCTTTTTTATTCTGTTCAATAGTGTAATTTATTCTTTAATTGCATTTGAATCGTTGAAGATCTTAGAAAATGTTTGTTTGTTGTCTGTATGCAGTACAATTAAAAAGAAATATTTTTTGTATCCAAAAAAAATAAATATATATTTTTAGCTTACCAAAAAAATAAAAAAAGAATTTTTTTAAAAGTGAAATTAAGTCAGAATTTCGATTAATGACAAATGATTAATCCATACGGGTTTTTGATTATTATTTGAACTTTTATGTTTGCAAGAACTGATATTTATATGATTAATTGATTTTTGGCCCCCCTAACCCATGGGGCTATATATATATATATATATATATATCATAAGGTAGGATCTTAACGATCCATGTCGACCACGATTTACAATCCTTTCAACCCCTTTTGATTTTGGGGGATCTCGAGTTTGCAATCTCCTTTTTCAAGTGCTCGATCAAACTTTTTTTTGCTTCATTCTAAAGGGTTAGGGTTTGTGGCTTGATGTGTTGATTGCCTTGGCATTTGTACAAGAAATCCTTTTAACCTGTACATCATGTAAGTGCAGTTTTTAGAATCTGGTATGGTACTGTTGATCAAACTTTGGTTTGCTTCATTCTAAAGGGTTAGGGTTTGTGGGCTTGATGTGTTGATTGCCTTGGCATTTGTACAAGAAATCCTTGTAACCTGTACATCATGTAGGTGCAGTTTTTAGAATCTGGTATGGTACTGTTCTGTTTTGAGCATATAAGCTTCAGGCCATGGTTTTTTGCATTTTCTTGATGCCTTAGTTCTTTGAAAGACAAAGGGTAATATCAACATGGGTTATGGTGAAAGTTGCTTAGTGTTCTGTTCCGTCCAAAATAGTTTGCCTTGCTTAATGGTTTCGCTGGAGTCTTAGCAGTAGAAAGAAATGAAATCCCATGCCAATTGCCAACTACCGAGCGTGTGATCCTTTAAATTTTTAATCTAATGATCCAAAGATCAAGGGATTAAAGAGATTTCAGGTAAATTTTGTTGGTGATTTCATTTCTCATCCAACTGTCAGATTCATTACAAATTGCAATGACTAGATACATAAAGTACTAAAATGAAAAAGGAGAGAAGTCTTTTTTTTTTGCTTCTCAAAATTGAGCTTTAAAATTGCATAAACACACAGAGAGAGATTGCTGTAGAGGATTTTGGTCTTTCTTAATTATGTATTTGTTTTATGAGATATTGTAAATTTTATTTCCTGTGATATCAGTTTCAGGTCCAGATCTTGGTATGTTATGTAGGTAGACTGAAAAATGGAGGCATTGAAAGCATGTTATGGGGATGGATCTTCTGATTCAGATTCGGAATCTGCCCCTTCAACTCCAGCCTTAGCTTACTCAGAAGGATTAACACCCTTGCCACCACCTCCTATCTCACTGCTCGATCCTTCAAATTTTTTTGGTATGCTAGTTTTTTTGCTTATTTTTGTGACTATTAGAATTCAAGAAACAACCTCTTTGCAAATATGTAAGGGTAAGGCTAATTACAAATATTGCCCTCATCCCTACCCTCGCTAGTCGGGATATAGTGGGGAGTTGTTTTTTTATTTTTTTTTAGCTTATTTTATTTGCTCATTACAGAGAGGACAAAAGAGAATGAAAATATGTTCTTCTTAGGTTTAGATGATCCATTAGAAAATTATAAGAATCACAAATTGCACCAACCTCAAAATCTAAGTTGATGGTATAATTTTTCTGAATTCATAAACATATATTTCTTATATTGGAAGCTTCATTGCAATCAAAAGAATATTCAGTTTTTATTTATATGTGCATATGTTACTTGCCTTTGAATGACAAATGTTCATTGTTTTGATGGTGAAGGGTCTCAAGATCTGCAGATAGGACAGACAACTAGAATTAGGAGTTTCCCTCATGTTGATGGTGACTATGCCTTACATGTATACATACCAAGTAAGTTAATTATGATTTGCAAAGAAAGTTGTCTTAGTCTGAACATACTGTTCTATGTTTTTCATACAGTGGTTATGCTGCTGCAGATATTTGATTGAATTTTCCGTGTATTCATTAGTCTATGCCCATGATAATGCCATGCATTTAGATTTACCTGGCAGCTGGCTGATCTGTATACCTGCATGTATATGAGTTAAGAAACTAACCATCATAATTGTCTTAATAATATGCAGAAGACTATTGTATTATGTGTCACCCCCCCCCCCCCCCCCCCCCTCTCTCTTTCTTTTTTTCTTTTATAGGGAGATGAATGTATAATTATAATTTATAAGCTGGTGCTGGTAATATCAAGTTGGGTTGCAATTGTTCTTGGACAGAATGTGTTTTAGCTCACGTGGTGTGTGGATGACACCCCGCCCTCCCTTTTTTTATTTTTTATTTTTAAAACAACCAAAGAAGAGAAGAATTTGGTTGTGTAAGGATGTTCTCTACCATAAAACCCTGCCTAGAGAACAAGTCTACTTCTGATACACCTGATGGATACCCGTAGAAAGATGATTTCAAACATGGAAAAAGATGATTTGCACAGGCCCTCTGGATGTTTAGAAGGGCATATGCCCGTCAAAGAAGAAACAGTTGATGCATCTACAACGGAGGGAAAGCAAGATGCATGTAGCCTGTTGTTTCAAAGCACACGGGTCATGATGTATTTTCATTTACTGGAGCGTTAGGACTGAGACTAAAGGGGTATCTGCTCATAGTCATAGCTACGTGAAAACACCTACACACTATTTATTACCCATAACAAAGTACCTTCCTCAGTTAAGGAATAACTGGTCTAGAGTCTACTACTCATTGGTGCTGGCAATACCTATGTATGGAAGTTTCCTCCATTGAACATAGAAAATTCAGTTGGATGGACTGGATCACCGACGGGATCTAGAAATATAAAATGTGATATTCTTAAAATTGAAAGGTTAAGATTCACATGTGATGAATTTGTTAATAAATTCTTACTCTAACCCATAAAAATAATTTAAAGTTATTGATTTAAAAGGTTTTTCCCCTTCAAACTCTTATGTCATGTTCAACCGCTGCTTGCAAGGCTATTTAACATTTGTTGTCTTACTTGTACTTCTATGAATTTTTCATATCACTTTAATAGACTTCAAAATGCTATTCAATATGTTCAAAAGTTTTTCGTGCTACATTATATAAGGTGCAGTGACTTTGGACTCACACTGCAATTGTTTCTTTGCAGTTGATATTTCATCTCCATCAAAGAAAGACCTAGCAGCTTTCTTGAAGAAAATCTCATCTCGGGAACCAAGTCTTTATGTTGTCGATGTTGATCTCCCACTTAATCTCCTCTGCAAAAATGATGAGAAGCTTGAACAAGTTGCCTTAGGAAGAGAATTTCACATAAGTTTGGGAAGAACGGTTCCAATACGAGTACATCAGATTGACTCAATGGTCTCAATGCTAAGACAGAAGCTTCAAAATCAACACCGGTCAGTTTTTGTTTTTGTATTGTTCAATTATGAAAAATGGAACAGCATGTATTAACTTGTTTGCCTCATTGTTGCCTTTAACTTCTCTTGCTTTGGAGTAGTTATTGGATCGACTTTAACAAGTGGGAGGTTTTTGTTAATGATGATTACACACGCACCTTTCTCTCAGTAGAAGTTGTTCAAGGAGGGTTAGTAGAGGTATCATTCCTGGCCATTTCTTTTCCATTTATCTATTCCCCTATGTTTCATAAGTCATATTCAAGTTGGAATTGTATGTTGCATTGGTGGCTTAATGTGTCTTGTTAGTGGCTCAATCATAGTAGTCAAGCCGCGCCAGTTGCGCTTCGCGGAGCTTCGCCGCAACCATTCTCGCCGCGCCGCACCAGATCGCAATAGCGGTCGTTGCAGCCGCATTTGCGGCCAAATCTCGCTGCAACAGTGCCTTTTTATGGTTTTAACCCTAACCCACTCTCCCTTTCTGTCTCTCTGTTGTGTGTCTCTCTGTTGTGTGTCTCTCTTCTGCCTCTCATGCTCTCTTTATCGCGCTCGTTTCTTCCCTTCTCTACTTCTCTCTTATAGTATTGAAGTTCAATGTGAAAGCCATGAACGAAGAAGCAAAGCTTTGAGTGAGAGACAGAGTGAGAGACAGAAAGAGCAGATAACGGAGAAAAGGAGAAAAAGTGAAAAAAATAGTAATAGAGAGAGAGAGAACAGATGAAGGAGAAAAAGAGAAACTGTGAGAGAGAGAGAACGGATGAAGGAGAAAAAGAGAAACTGTGAGAGAGAGAGAGAACGGATGAAAGAGAGAGTGAGAGAAAGTGAGAAAGAAAGAGATTCTGATCTATCTACATTCAAAGAAAAGAAAAGTACATTTGTCAGAAAAGTGATTCACAAGTCACGGTAACCAAGTAACGTGGTTACAGTAAGAGAGGGTAAAACTATTTCTGTATCCCAAAAAAAAAAAAAAGAATGCATCATTAAAAGGTAACTAAGGTAAAACAGTAAAGTATTATTTGTATTTTTTTAGGTTTTATTATTTTTTTAATAATTTATTATGTTACACAAACATATATATATATATATATAATTTGTTTTTTTAATATATATATATAGAGGTAGGATCCTTTGACACCGGTGTCAAATTTCAAATTTGACACCTCATCTTATAGCCGTTAGATCAAAAAATATCAATGGAGTCACATGCTTACAAATCAGAGTCGTTGATATTTTTTGATCTAACGGCTATAAGATGAAATTTGACACCGGTGTCAAAGGCTCCCTCATATATATATATATATATATATATATATATATATATATATATATATATATATATATATATATATATATATATATATATATTTTCTGCTATTTTTGCAATCGCAACCCGCAATCCGCATTTGATAACTATGGGCTCAATATTTTTATTTTGTTTCTTCTCTATAAAGCTGCTGATGTAAAATATTTTCTGTGGTAAATTCTGGGATAATAGAAATCTGTTTATTGGTAATAGAACTATGGGAAGTTTGGAAAAGTTGTGTTTGGAAGCCGAATGTCGATGTTTATGCAATGTTTATTTTATTTGTCATTCATCATTAGAGTGCAATGACAAAACTTAAATAAATCAAGGTTGAAATGTAAATTTTCCAAAGCTTCATACATGATATACTTTAATAAGTCTGCTGTTGAGGCCTTGAGGGGCATCGTTTTTCTTTCTTTTTGGTCTTGCATGGAAACTGGCACAGAATAGGAACTGACTACAGATGAGACGAGAATTTCTGAAAAACATAGTTAGGATCATGTTCTTGAAAGTTTTTAATAGCGTAAGAGCAAGTGATACCGGAAGGCTTGTAGTGTGTTAGTCTGTTGCTGAGTTGTTCAGAGTTTGTTAGATTCTGTTTAAAGTGTAAAGATTAGGCAGTTCTAGAATCTTCTATGTTAAGCTTAATCTCTGTACACTATTTATTTCAGTTCTCCCTTTAGAACTGATAACTGTTGTAATCAGAAACACAATCTTTCAGAAATGTCACACCTTCCCCTTTTCTCTTTTCTCTTAACTTTCTTCTCTGAGTTTTATCTTTATTCTTTCTTTCAATGTAATGGGTGCACCCTTGTACTAACTTCTCCTTGTTCAATCTAGCAAATTCATTCTCTTTATTTGGTTGCCATATGTATGAAATGCATTTGCTTTTCAATTAATTTCAGATAACAAAGCAAATTGAAGCGGTCAATGTAGTTTACAAGCTTCATAATCTTCCTGAATTTTACAAGGTCAGTTTTATTACTGCTGGTTCACAACCTAGACATAGCAAACAAACGAAACTACACTTTGTTGATCACCGTATGACTAAACTATTTCCAAATGAAATAAATGTCTGCAAAGTAGGTGAGGTTTTCAGGGACAAAAAATGTTGTCGAAAGCATTACTTTTATTATCATTGATGTCCTCTGTCCTTCTTCTAGTACTTTAACTTGAAGCACTCTTTACAGGATCCACGTCCTCACATATCTATAGCATGGGCAATGGGCGATATCACCCACTCCTTGAAGAAAAATGTTGATGAGGAAATGAAGAAGTTTATTGGGAAATCATCAAAGAAATGCATTTTTAACTGTAAATTCAAAGGTATTGAGTGTAAGATTGGCAAGAAAATATATACAATATGTAAAATTTCTGATGGACAATAATATAAATATAGTTTAAAAAGTATAGGGAAAAAAAAGTATGGGATTTCCTGTAGTATTTCTGGCTGGATAGTGTTTTATGTTGTGAAATGGTGGGCTTTTTTGACTTAGTGACAGATCGATGATAAATAAATTAATTGTAAGATGTGAAGAGTTTTAAGTTTTAGACTCGTACCATGTACTATTTGAATATTTGTTCATTGTGCTTGGGAGAATTTACATTAAATTGATTAAATATACGGTGAGAATGTGGGGGAACTCAATTTTGAGTGCCACATGCAGTGTAATCATAATGGAGGAGGGTGTTAACGGGCCGGGCCGAGCTTTGGTCTTAAAAGGTTAAACTCGTGTTTAAATGTTTTAGCCTGATCAAGACTGTTATCTATTATGAATATAATTATTGGCTCGTGGTCTGATTTATTTACAAAAAATGAAAATATGATTTAGCCTATTAGCTTGTTTATAAAAAATAAGACAACAAAAATTTATCCAAACAGAATGTACAATCAACAACATTAGTAATTTAATAAATATTCATAAATTCAAGGTATATCCAAACAGCATAATATAGAATAAAATCATTCAAAAAGTTTGTTTAACTAATAAAATAGGGTGAAATGGATTGAGGAGAGAGAGAGAGGCTATTACAATTACTATAAAAAATATAAAATAAAATAAAAATTAATATACTAGGCCAGCCTGAGGGGTTCTAAAGCCGTGCTTTTGGATTAAAGTCTGAGGCTTTTTTACTAAACGAGTTTTTATACAAGTTCAAGTCTGATTCCAACAATCAATTTTAGGCATATAACTCAGGTCTTTACTAGCCGAGTCAAAGGCTCCTGCTTCGTTTATCACCTCTAGTTACAACGGTTCAACATTTGCATTTTTCTAAAATCTTGAAATTACTTAAACTTCACCTTAATTGTTAAAATTAAAATGGTATTATTATTATTATTATTATTTAACATAAACTCAACGAATAAGAAGCACACAACTGGCAATATAGTGGGTCCCACACAGTGGCGGACCCAGGAAAATTAATTCATGTCCGCACATTTAATGAGGGGGTTCGGGGGCAGCGCCCCCGAATTTTTTTTTTGATATAACTTTCATATGGAGGAGTTGACTTATCAATGCAGGAAAAATATATAAAGTTAATAACAATTCTAGGCAGATACTACCTATCTCTTCAGTTATTAAATGTTACCAGTGAAGCAAGTATGGCAGTGAAGCTATATCCAATGATTGGTGAGTTGAGCGATTGAAGTGTGCAAACCCAGAAAATCAAGTTATCCTATCTCTTCAGTTACTTCCTGAAAAACAGTATTCTGCCATAAGAATTACTTACATTTAATCTCAACACAAAAAAAGGTATTTAACATAAAAGAAAAGATGAAGAGTTAACTAAGCTATTAAAATAGAATGATCACAAAAGCATTCTTCGATTCTTCATTGCTTGAAAATATTGCATTATATCTTCATCATCAATCTTATCAAATATATCACGTTCAACATAAGTTAGCATGCATCCGTTAAACCAATCATCACTTATCCGATTGCGCAGCTTATCCTTAACAAAAGTCATTGCAGAAAAAACTCGCTCAACACTAGCAGTTGCTACTGGTAGAAGGAGTGCCAACTTTATCAATAAATAGACCAATGGATAAACAATATCTTTTCCCTTCTCAACCATCTTCAAAGCAAGTTCAGAAATTCTTTTCAAATTGACAAAATCAGAATCAGCTCTTACATCAACAATAAAATTACTCAGACTTGAAGAAAGAAAAGGAATATCTGCAAGCTCATCAAACTCCAAAGGATAAAATCTAGCAAACTCAATCAACTTTTCTTTGTTAAAAGTAGCAAATGAATCACGAGGATCAAGACAACTCAAACACTCAAGCAACTTGGTATTGACATTATCAAATCGATCATCCAACTCTTGAACTTGAGTATCTATAACTCTATTAAATAACTCCACCTTAAAGTAGTGCAAGAATGTGAATGATTCCAATCTCCGTCTTGATCTCCCTTTAGGACAATAAACATCTTCCATATTTGGAATGTCAATATCATATTTTTTGGCAAATATGTTCGTTTCTTGAAGCAATTCATCAAAACCATTATCTCTCACCTCTTGTAAGCGAGACTTGACTACCTTTACTAAACCAATTGCATTTAAAAGGTCTTGATCTTTTCTTTGTAGTGCTTGTGACAACTCATAAGAAATTCCCAAGATAAGTTTCATAAGATGCAACAAGAATGCAAACTCAAAATCCTCCATGGCATACAAAATGCAACCCGCATCAGTTCTTGCAGCATCATTCTTAGGCTCGTCTTCAATAATTTTCATCAAGGAAATTATTGGAGAAAATAATGAGATAACACTTGTAACTGTACCAAAATGGGAACCCCAACGAGTGTCTCCAGGTCGCTTTAAGGTTGTCTCTTGATTCAAACCTTTTCCAGTTAGTATTTCACCGCGAGCAATTCTTTCAACTATTTGCTCATATTGATTCATTAGAAGAATTTCTTTCCGCTTGCATGAACCCCCCACAACGGTAGCCATCTTTTGAAGCATGTCAAAAAATTCTTGAATCTTCTTATAATGTTTTGCAACCTTCACAAGTGCCAATTGTAACTGATGAGCAAAACAATGAATGTAGAATGCAGATTTGTTGTCTGCCAAAATCAAACTCTTAAGCCCTTTGAATTCACCCCGCATATTACTAGCACCATCATAGCCTTGACCGCGACATTTAGACAAACTTAAACCGAGTTTAGAAAACAACCCATCAATCGCATGTTTTAGTGATTGTGCAGTAGTATCTGAAACATGAATTATGCCAATAAAACATTCAACAATGGACCCCTTTTTGTTTACATACCGAAGTACAACTGTCATTTGTTCTTTAATTGCAACATCACGGGCTTCATCAACTAGCAAGGAAAAGTAATCATCGTCAAGGTAACTAATTATTGCTTTAACAGTCAAATCAGCACAAGCTTGAGCAAGATCTTTCTGAATTTTTGGTGAAGTCATTTTGTGATTATCGGGAGCATTTTGCAAAACCACATGACTCATCTCCTCATTTGGCTTAGTATAAAACTTTAGAGTTTCAAGAAATAAACCTTGTTGATTTGAACTTTCAGATTCATCATGTCCCCGAAAAGGCTGACCATTTCGTAGTAAGTATCTAGCACAATCTAAAGAAGCTTTCAGCCGAATACGATAATCAATTCTTTGTTGTTCAGAAATATTTGAAAATGCAATATCAATATGTTGCTTTTGCTTCATCAAATCTTGACAAGCTTGATAACATCTATTGTGAACACTCATATGACCTCCAACATGAACTTTGATTCTATCCTTCTTCTGCCAATTTTTGAACCCCACACCGACAAATGCTTCCTTCGTCGAACCACTACCTCCAACCTCCATATCAAATAGATAACAATACAAGCAAAAACATGCATCTCGTGATACACTATACTCCAACCAAGAACCAAATTCTTCATACCACTTAGGATTGAATCTACGCATTTTTCCAAACATTTTCGTTTGAGGAAATGGTTTAAGAATTGGTTGAGTTGGACCCTTGAGCAAATAAGCTCTCCGAATATCCTCTCTCTCTATAGGATTTGATGTCGTTGAACAAATTGAAGGTCTTTTTCCCGGATCCGCTTCAAGATTCTCTATATTAACTTTTGCTTGAGGTGGTGATTGAAAACTTTGAAATTGAGATGCTTGTGGTGGTACACTTTGTCTTTGAGATTGATGAGAATTTTCCACAATTGAAACATTTTGTCTCTGAGGTTCATTGGATTCAGGTTCTGTATTTGTGCATCTTTGACGTTTGAAATAAGATTGTATCCCTGACAAATCCAAAAGTAAATATAAATTACACCGTCTGTTGTTATTAAAACAATTATAACTTTGTAAATAAATATAGAAAGTTACCTTTCATTAAGACTTGTCGAATTATTATGAACCCACAATTGCAATACATGGAAAAGCATTTCCCAATTTGCAAATTAAATCCATTCTTACAATCAATTATTGCACTTGCTAGCCAAAAATTCAAAACCAAAAGAATATCTGTAAAAAAAAATAATGTTACAATCATTGCAAGAGGAAAAGCAAAAGAACTAACTAAGCATACTTCATGGATACAAGAAATTAGTATTCTCATCTTTTATTCCATACAAAAATACAGTCAAGGTTCCATACAGAAAAAAATTATGATATGGAGAAATAAATACCAAACCACTGAACAATAAAAAAATTTAAGATGCTAGTAGAGTGAATTTATTCCTTACAAAGTGATATCTACTCACTAGGTAAAATATCATGAGTTATGTGATATGGTATATAAAAAAAAAATTACACACACACAATTCTAAGTGTGTGCTTTCAACTAAATGAAGTTATATTATGTTAAAATAATAAATCAGGTTGAGATCTTAAGAATACATTCTTTCGTGCCCCCAATACATTTATGAAAATTCATTTTCTCATATATTAAACTAAGTTTCAAACTTGAGTAATCGGTAGAGATTCAATCAGCAAGCGGTGGCTCATTATATACATTTATAAAATAAAAAGTACACATAGCCAACAACATAAAACAAGAAGACACCTAAGAACTTTCGTATTACAGCAAGCTGGCGTGAGAGAACGAAGTTTGCAGCTTCCAAATACTTTCATATTACATTTATAATGAATCAAAGTCAAAGCTGTTGATAAATGAAAAAATAAAAAGTTTGCAGCTTTACCAAAATACCATGAGAGAACGAAGAAGAGGCCGGCGCAAGTGGTGGAGCAACCGGTGATGGCGCGGCTATCGTGTGCGGAGAAGAAGACGAGGGTTGCAGCTTTAAGCTTAAACGGTGGGTGTCAACTGAGTGTCCTGCTATGAACCAAGAGACAACAATAAGAACCATCAGAAAGTAAAAAAAAAAAAAAAAAAAATCAAAATATTTATGTCCGCACGTGCGGACATTTGCCCACACGTGGGTCCGCCTCTGGTCCCACACAATAATGTGGGGTTATCAAACTCGGTAGTGATATTGGTAAGTAAGGATGTTAACAGGTCGAGCCGGGCTTTGGTTTTAAAAGGTTAAGTCTGTGGTTAAATGTGTCAGCTTGAATTTGCCCGTTACTTGTTATGAATGTAATTATTGACATGTGGCTTGACTTATTTACAAAAAATAAAAATCTGGTTTAGCTTGTTAAAAAAAATAATACAACAAAAATTTATACAAACAGAATATACGATCAACAACACTAATAATTTCACAAAGATTCATAAATTCAATGTATATCCAAACAGTATAATATAGAACAAAATCATTCAAAAAGTCTGTTTAACCAATAAAATGGAGTAAAATGGGTTGAAAAAAGAAAGAGTTATTATGTGTAGTATAAAAAATATAAAATAAAAATAAAAGTTAGTATACTAGACTTGCGTGAGAAGTCTTAAGGCTGGACTTTTGAATTAGAGTTTGATACTTTTTTATTAAATTAACTTTTATACAAGTCCAAGTCTGATCTAACAATCAATTTTAAATATATAAGCTCAGACTTTCACGAGTCGGGCTAAATATCCCTGGTCCACTTACTACCTCTAGTAAGACGCTTACCACCCCTAGTAAGACTTGGTTTAAGGAATGGGAGCTTCTTTTTAATTTTTTTTCTTTCCCGTTATGTTTCTAAAAATTTATACTTTCGACCACACGTAGATTTTCATATTATTATCCGTAAGTATATATTGCCTTTGTTTTGTTTTATGGTAAATTCCGAAAGAAATTGATGCAATTATCTTTGATTTTATTTTAGATTGAATTGAATTCTTTGGCGATCGTAAGGGTTTTTGCCTTGGATTGGGATTAGGATTGAATTGATGCAATGTATATAAATGCTAAGTGCTATCCACATATATCTTGCATGTTATTCTGAAACGGTATTGACATGGGATTTGATACAGAAGTCTTTTATAAATACAAATTTGATCGACCATCACCCTAGTTTTTTTACAAGGGCATTTTTTGCTCTGCAAAAGAAATTTCATACAAATATAGAGTAAGCTTTTATATTTTATGAGATTACACACATTTTTAATACAGAAAAATTATGTTGAGGTGTCCCTTTAAATTTTATTGGTTTAATTAAACTTCAATTCATTTACTTTAAAAATTTTATTATTTACCTGAAATTTTAGCTTACATGATATATATATATATATCTGACTATAATATATCTAGACCTGTATTTTAAATCTGATAAAAAAGAATACTGAGAGAGAACATGGTAGTCAATGAATTATAAACATAAGAATAAAAGATTCTGAATTTTAATGTGTATGAGATATTGGAGGAAAATCATATATATTTTTTATAAAAATTTGTTTTATAAATAATTAATATAATAATTAGAAATTACAAAAATGTTTTCTTGTAGATTATATCTTACCTTATTAAAAAATGACAAACAATGATTCATTAGGTTATGGTTTTGGATTCATCTAGCACTTATGCTTTGGAGGTACACAAAGCATGTTGTGGCATTGCAAAAATGTTCTGCTCGATTGAACTTCAGAAACACTCGGTAATCCCAAAAAATTTGGTGTCATTACTAGTTGTTGCATGCATGGATTATCTTTCAATCTGGACAGAAATTACTTTATTCAAATATCTTTGCCTACAAAAGACCATCCAATGTATTGTGTAAGATGCAAGTGAATAATATGAAATCAAAGAAGTATTGTTTTTTTGATATATTTAGGCTTCCAAGACTATTCAATGTATTCTGGCGGAATTTGATTTTTTATTTTTCAATTACTTGGGTCAGAGCCTATTAGTATTTGATATTGGGTTTAAGTGTAACACACATTGTACTAAAATAAAGTGTAACACATTTTGTTAGAGTCTGATCTATAAATATTTCTTTTAGTATGTTTAATAACGAACTAATAGGCCCATAAATTAGGGTTGGCAAAATGAGCCAACTCGGCCCGGCCCAACCCGCATTCAACCCGAAAAAAGTGAGTCAGGTTAGGGTTGACTTGAAAAAAAAAATGAGCAAGAAAACTCAACCCGAGTCGGGTTAGGGTTGGCTCGCGGGTTGACTCAAAAATATAGCTTGTGGGTTGGCTTGAAAAAATAGCTCGCGGGTTAGCTCGTTTTCAGCCTATTTAAATGTCCCTTAGTATAAATGCACCAGCTATGTGGCTTCCATCAGTTTAAACAAAGGGCTACAAAATGAGAAATAAAAGCAAAATATTTTAGTTTCGATTTTTCTTCAGAATAATTTTGCATCAACATCAAGAAACAATCAGAACCACTTGCTACCAAGTGGGTAAAATATTTGAACCAAACAGAGCCAACACAGCCTAACAATATAAAAATGGCAGGAATGTGAGAAGATTAGGGACTTAAGTTTAGAGAAGGAAGAAAAATGATGACAGCATGTGTAGATTTTGTATATTATATTTTGTATTTTTTTATAAAAAAAAACTAAATCCGCGAGCTGACTCATTTGACTCGTGAGTTGGTTCATTTTTTTACGAGCTAACTCGGGTCGGATTGGCAACTCATTTTTACCAATCTAACCCGACTCTTTTTTGACTAATTACGTGCCAACCTGACGGGTTGACTCGTTTTTTCCAACCTTACCATAAATTAACAATCTTAATTCATTTAATACACAGTTTAAACCGATCAAGTTTGTAATTCATATTCAAATGAGTCTACAAAATGCTTAATCTAAGCAAGCTAACGGGTTAATGGTAGTGGTTAAACACTAATTGAATTGCTTAAATTAAATTTATGTAAAAATATATAATAAATATATAAATAAAATAATCACAAGTTCAAATATAAAAAATGCAGTTGTGATAGAATATTTTATCACAATTTTCATTGATCGAACTGGATTGGTTATAACCAAAATACAATTTATTTATTTATTTAAAAAAAAATAAAAGCATGTCACCATAATATCCGTGTGGTAATAAAACTGAAATCACATGTATGCAAAAAAAAAAAAAAAAAAAAAACTGAAATCACACGAAAACAGTTCAAAACTGTACTATTACATTGAAAACAAAACTCTGCTCAGTCATTTCACCAAACTAAACGGTCTAAACCTATTCTCGCTCAGCCGCAAAGCTTAATATAACGATCTAAAATAGCAAATTTTTTCCAGCAATATCATTTAACGAAAATATTTATCCTTTTAAATAATATAATTTATGTCATTTCATTCTCATAAAGAGGTAGGATCCACACCTTTACTTTTTTTGTCAACTCTCTCCTCCTCCTTTATCTATCTCTTTCTTTGTTTTAAAATGACACAACTTTATATCTTTTAAAATGATACACAATTTTTTGTTATCAAAAAAAAAAAATGATACACAATTTTTCCTTTAATGAATTTTAAGCAGCTGTTTCAAGTTGAAAACAATCATATTCCTAGCCTCCTCAATAATAGACAACTTGATATCTGGGAGCCACGTTGGAGGAGGGAGGGTGCCTTGCCCCTAGTTTATTTTTAAAGGAGTAAATACCGTTTTGGTTCTCAGCAAATTTTACAATGCCCGTTTTAGTCCCTAGCAAATAAAAGGCTCATTGTGGTCCCTAAGAAATTCAAAATGGACTCATTTAGTTGAGATTGTGATCCTCATGAATTCAAAAAAGACCCATATTAGTCGCTAAAAGGACTAAAATGAGTCCATTTTGAATTTTTTAAGAACCACGATGGGCCTTTTTATTTGTTAGGGACTAAAACAGGTATCGTAAAATTTGTTGAGGATAAAAAAAAAAGTATTTACCCTTTTTAAAATTATCATGTTTATAACGTGATTAAATAACTGTGTCTAATAACCTTTCATGTTTTAGTGTTTGGCCTTGGCCGTGATTGAGTTGGGAAGTTGGCTCCCCACTATCTCTCCGCCTCCGGGGAGAGACATTACCCAATGCTTTGTCCCTTAGCCAATAACGAAGACATTACCCATTCGAGTTGCAAACTCATGACCAGTTGCATCCTGAACGCGGATGGTCTCAAAACTACCCTTGTGCTTCTCCCTGTTCCTGATGACACACACACGACCTCTGTTCCTTCCTCCTGTAACCATAACAACATTCCCCACATCAAATTTGATGAAATCAGTGATCTTGTTACTTTCCAGGTCCAGTTGTCATTAGCCTTAATCAGTGGATCTGGATAACGGATGGCAATGGCGGACGCAGAGTACAAGTGCCTGCACTTGCAAACACAAAGTTGGGGAAGAAAAAAAAAATTCACATGAGACGGGTGATTAAAAAGAAATAGGAAGATTAAGGGGGTGTATTGGATTAGGATTTTAAAAGAATTTTTTGAGATAAAAAATCCTACAAATTTTAAAAGACATTTTAAAATTGGAGAGACTTTATAGACTTTTTTAAAAGACTTTTTTCACAATTAAGATTTTATAGGATTGAATTTTAAAGGATTTTAATAGAATTCGTAAGATTTGAAAGTACAACATAGATTTATAAGATTTTAAAAAATTATATAAATTTTTAACAAATATTCAAAATTACAAGAGTCAATAAAAATAAATAACAAAGAAATGCAATGATATTAATAAAAAAAAAGTAAACTTAACAACGAGTTGAAAATTATCTCAAAAATTACTAAACAACAACTCTCCACATATCAATATAATCTAATATAATTTTCTCAATGAGTTTGAGTTTGATTTGCGAAAATAATAACCATATATCAACAGTTAACTTCCAAATTAAATATTAATTAATGAGTTTGATTTGCGAAAATAATAACCATAGATTGACGGAAATCAACGGTTAAGATATAGATGTAAAAGGTTATAAACAAAAAGAGGTTGTAAGTATAATATTTTCCATAAAAAAATAACAAAGAAATGCAATGAAATTAATAAAAAAAAAGTAAAACCTCATATGATTTTCTCAATCAGTAAAATAAAATATAATTTTTAACAAACATTCAAAATTACTAAACAACAGCTTTTCACATATCTAATGGGTTGAAAATTATCCTCTTCATTTGGTATCAAAGTTATGCATATATGATTATAAGACCCAATTTTTTAATTATAAAAATAATTCTAAATTTTTATATAGAACAAAGTTAATGGTAAAATTTCGTTTGGAATTTTTTGCAATTGATCTTGAAAACCTTGGAGTTTTTGTTTTATGAGATGAGAGTTTTCTAACCATATATCATATGCATATTTTCATTGAATATTCTAAGAAAATTTTGAATATGAAATTTTGAATTTAATTACATGAAAGTTTAGAAAATTTCTCATATTTTTTTCAGTCGATACATTGAAACCTTAAATTGCTTTGGGGCTTTTGAGAAACAAGTTTTTAGTTATCTATTGACACAACTTTTGTGAAATCGTTTCCTATAGTGAAGGAATTTCGTTCATGAATGTATTGTTACAAAATATAGAGTTCATATTATGAAAGTTTCAATATTTCTTTAAATTGATATTGTTTCATTGATATAAAACGAAAATTGGTTTGAAGGTTTTAGTTCCCCTGTTATTTTTTCACCGTTTTATGTTTTTTTTATACAAAAATCAAACGTTTTGTGCCAAGAAAAACTACGATCCATAGTTTGAAAAATCACTTTTTAAACTTCCAAAATTTCTAAAAAATGGCTCAAAAATATGTTATTTTTGAGATAGATTATATTAAAATCTCGTTGGTTTGTTGTTTCTGGGTTGTTTTGTAATGAAAATCGCTCAAAAATATGTTTTTTTTTTTAATTTTGATGAAGCTCCCATAACGGAACCCAATTTTGAGCCGTCAACCTGCCAAAGGAAGAAGAAAACATTGTTGGGAAAAAATTGGTTCCCTCAGATCGGCTCAGGGACCTTTGCGGAAGTCAGTCAATGAGATCCTCGATCTCAAATTTCAGCAATACCTCGGCCTGAATTTCACCAGGTCGGGCAGCGCAGCGAAAAAATCAAAACGTAAACACGGGAGAGAGAGAAGGAGAGAGAGAGAACACAAGCAATTTTAACGTGGGAAAATCTTCTTCAATGAAGAAGTAAAAACCCACGGGACCTAGTCCAGATCAAAAATCCACTATGAAAATATTGGTTACAAATAATCAGAATCACCAATGTGGTGGTTAACTCAACCTCTCCAACATTGGTGATAATCAAACCTCTCTAGAGATGTTTCACTGAAACTCTCTCTAGAGATCTCTTAAATACAAAGCATAAAGCTTTGCTCAAACAATTTTCTCTCAAATTTCTAATCCCTCAAATTTGTTCTCTCAATCTGACCTAGCCTCCACCCTCAACTAATGAATATATAAAGGAGGAGAGATATAGGGTTAGGGTTTTTAGGAAAACCCCTCAATGGTCTTGGGCTTAGCATTGAAGGAGGAAGCCCAACAAATCTCCCCCTCCGACTTCAATGCGTTGGCTTCAGCATCAACCCGGCTCTTTCACAGCAGTCTTCAAATTTTCTTGTTGGAACCAGTTTCGTCATCATGTCGGACCAATTTTGGTCAGTGTGCACTTTGACGAGTTCGAGCTCTCCACCTTCCACCACATCCCGGATCCAGTGCTACCTCACATCAATATGCTTAGTGCGGGAGTGATAGGTCGAATTCTTCGCAAGATGAATTGTGCTTTGATTGTCACAACCCAGCTCGTACTTGTCTTGATTATGGCCGAGTTCCATGAGGAACTTCTTCATCCACAGCATCTCTTTGCTTGCCTCAGTACCGGCAATGTACTCAGCCTTAGTTGTCGATAGTGCAACACATTTCTGAAGTCTTGATTGCCAAGAGACAGCTCCTCCGGCAAATCTCATCATATATCCTGTCGTCGATTTCCTCGAGTCAAAATCTCCCCCTAAATCAGAATCCGAGTAGCCTTGCAACTCGGCTTTACCTTCTCCAAATCGGAGACATAAGTCGGTTGTACCTCGGATGTACTTGAAGATCCATTTCACTGCTTCCCAGTGCTCTTTGCCGGGGTTTGACAAATACCGGCTTACCATTCCAACAGCATACGCCAAGTCGGGTCTAGTGCAAACCATTGCATACATCAAGCTTCTGACGGCGGAATGGTACGGGACCTTCATCATCTCATCTTTGTCTTCATCAGATCTCGGACATTGCTTCTGGTTCATCTTTATGTGTCCGGCAAGGGGGGTGCTCACTGTTTTAGCTTTGTCCATGCTGAATCTCTTCAGAATCTTCTCAATATATTTCTCTTGACTCAGCCACAGTAGCTTCTTCTATCTATCTCAGATAATCTTGATTCTGAGTATCTGCTTTGCAGGGCCGAGGTCCTTCATTGCGCAGGACGAGCTCAACGCCTTTTTCAGGGCGGCTATCCTCGATTCGTCTTTCCCTACAATAAGCATGTTGTCAACATATAACAACAAGATCAAAAAATCTCCGGCCTCATACCTCTTCACAAATACGCAGTGGTCGGCTTCAGTCTTCTCAAACTTATGATCAGTCATGAATGATTCAAACTTCTTGTACCACTGTCGAGGTGCTTGCTTCAAGCCATAGAGACTATTCTTCAACCGACATACCAAGTCTTCTTGGTCTGGAGCTTGGAATCCTTCAAGTTGCTCCATATATATTTCTTCTTCTAAATCACCGTGAAGAAATGCCGTCTTCACGTCCATTTGTTCTACCTTGAGGTCCATCAAAGCCGCCATGGCTAACACAGTTCGGACCGAGGTCATTTTCACCACAGGAGAAAAAATCTCCTCAAAGTCTACTCCTTTCTTCTAATTGTAGCCTTTCACTACAATTCGGGCTTTGTATCTCGGCTTTTGCCCGTTCTCTTCATTCTTAATCTTGTAAACCCATTTATTTCTCAAAGCTCGTCTTCCTTTAGGCAACTCGGTCAGCTTATAAGTCTGATTCTCGTGCAAAGACTTCATCTCGTCTTGCATCGCCTTTTTCCATTCTTCTTTCTTTGAGCTCATCACAGCCTGATCATAACTTTGAGGCTCACTGTCTTCAGCAATAACGGTGTATTCATCAGATGGGTATCTCGTAGAGGGTCTTCTTTCTTGAGTCGGATATCTCGGTTTTTCTTCAGCTTGAGAACCCGGTTCATCCTTCTCATCCCGGATCTCATCTTCAACTCGGACCTCAGTGTCTTGGTCATCTTCATCTTGTTGCTGATCATCATTTTCTTCATTTTCTTGATTTTCTCCCCCTGCTTTAGCACGTACAGTAGGGATGGGTTCTTCTTGTCTGACAGTAACTCGGACTTTAGGCTTCGAGATGTCATGAATGTTCTCATGCTGATGAAAGATCACATCTCGGCTTCTCACGATCTTCTTATTGATTGGATCCCAAAGTCGAAACCCGAACTCATATCTCGGCGAACCAAGATAAATGCATTCTTTGGTCTTTGCATTAAGTTTATCCCTTTCATCTTTAGGGATATGCACGAAAGCTCGGCATCCAAACACTTTCAATTGATTATAGGCCGTTTTGTGACCTGTCCAGGCTTCTTCTGGAATTTCTCCTTCAAGTGGCCGTGATGGTGAGAGGTTGATCAAGTCAACAGCTGTTTTGACGGCTTCTTCCCAGAATGATTTCGGCAATCCGGCATTGGATAACATGCTTCGGAGCTTCTCTTCAATAGTTTTGTTCATCCGCTCAGCCAGTCCATTCAGCTGAGGTGTCTTGGGGGCGTCTTCTCAAGTCAGATCTCGGCCGCTCTGCAGTATGCATCAAATGAGCCACAATACTCACCACCATTATTAGATCGGACCACCTTCAATTTCTTGCCAGTCTCCCTTTCAACCATTGCATGGAATTCTTTAAAGGATTGGAGTACCTGGTTTTTAGACTTCAACAAATATACCCACACTTTGCGGGAATGGTCATCAATAAATGAAACAAAGTACTAAGCTCCTCCAAGGGATCTTTTCGACATGGAGCAGACATCAGTATGGACAAGGTCAAGAATATTCTTACGTCGTCTTAGTTGATCCGGTCTCACAAAAGAAACCCGGTGCTGCTTTCCAGCTAGGCAGTGCGTGCAACTCTCCAACGCTTGGCCTTTCAACCCGGTCAATAATCCTTTCTTATTCAGGATCTGGAGCCCTTTCTCGTTCATGTGGCCGAGGCGCTTGTGCCATAGCTCCAAGCTAGGTTCATCTCGAACAGAATTAGCTTCTCCGCCATTGATCTTTCCTTGCATTACGTACAAGGAGCCTTCCTTCTTACCTCGGGCCACGACCAAGTTTCCCTTGGCCAGCTTCCATCTAACACTACCGAAGTAGTTTACTAACCCGGCATCGTCAAGTTTGCCTACCGAGATTAGGTTCAAATGGATGTCACGAACATGCCTTACATCTTTCAACACAAGTCGGCATCCGACATCGGTGGTCAGAGTTACATCACCGACACCAACAATCTTGCTGGTCACTTGATTTTCCATCTTCACAACTCCAAAATCACCACCTCGATAAGAGGAGAAAAAACCTTTGTGTAGAGTAATATGGAAGGAGGCACCGGAGTCAACAATCCAGGTGCAGTCATCATATGCAACATTCAAATAATTATCCTCACCAAGGAGGAATATCTTGGCATCCGGGTTGGCAGCCACCGCAGTGGTGCTCTTGTCTTCCCTCATCTTGGGAATAATCTGATCCGGCTTCATAAAGTCGTTCTTCTCATCATTCTGCAGGGTCCAGCAGTCTGGCTTCTTATGGCTTGTCTTTCCACAGTAAAAGCACTTCAACTCATATTTCGGCTTTGACCGACCTCTGAACTTTCCTCTTCTGTCCCGATCTCGACCCCGGCTTTTGCTTCTACCCCGGGAGTCGGGTTTTCCTTTGTTCTCAGCAACGTTGTCCACAGACGTGCTTGAAACACCTCATTCTCTTCTCCTGACTTCATCACTCAGGAGGCTGTCTATCACGACATCCATCTTCAACTTTCCTTCTGGAGATGAATTACTCAAAGTCACCACCAAAGTATCCCAGCTTTCTGGCAACGAGCTCAACAACAGCAAAGCCTGCATCTCATCATCAATTTTCATCTCAGCTTTTGACAGCTGATTCACAATACCTTTATAGGAGTTGAGGTGTTCAATCATGCTCATGTCGTCCTTGTATTCAAGCTTCACAAGTAGGCGAACCAGGTATGCTTTATTCCTAGGAGTCTTCTTCTGAATCATGGACTCCAGCTTCGTTCACAACTCATACGCGTTCGTGAACTCGGACACGTGCTCAAAAAGGCTTTTATCAATATATTTCCTGATCGTGGCTACCGCCTTTCAACTCAGGATCTCCCACTCCTTATCAGTTTTGTCTGCCGGTCTCTCATCAAGGATAATTGGCTCATGTAAATCTTTGCAGTAGAGATGATCTTCCATCATCGGTCTCCAATAAGTGAAATTATTTGCGGTCAACTTGAACATGTCTCCATCATTGGTTATGCCACTGGTCTCCATCTCGTCTCCCTCAGAACCCGTCGAACTTGAGCTCTGATACCACTGTTGGGAAAAAATCAGTTCCCTCAGATCGGCTCAGGGCCTTTGTGGAAGTCAGTCAATGAGATCCTCGATCTCAGATCTCAGCAATACCTTGGACTGAATTTCACCAGGTCGAGCAGCGCAGCGAAAAAATCAAAACATAAACACGGGAAAGAGAGAAGGATAGAGAGAGAACACAAGTAATTTTAACGTGAGAAAACGTTGTTCAATGAAGAAGTAAAAACCCACGGGACCTAGTCCAGATCAAAAATCCACTATGAAAATAATGGTTACAAATAATCAGAATCACCAATGTGGTAGTTAACTCAACCTCTCCAACAATGGTGATAATCAAACCTCCCTAGAGATGTTTCACTCAAACTCTCTCTAGAGATATCTCAAATACAAAGCATAAAGCTTTGCTCAAACAATTTTCTCTCAAATATCTAATCTCTCAAATATGTTCTCCCAATCTGACCTAGCCTCCACCCTCAACTAATGAATATATAGAGGAGGTGAGATCTAGGGTTAGGGTTTTTAGGAAAATCCCCCAATGGGCTTGGGCTTAGCATTGAAGGAGGAAGCCCAACAAACACTGAAATAGAAGAATCTCAAGAAATCCTAAGGGTTAGGGTGAGATTGTGAGAGAGGCATCATATTTATATTTTTCACTAAAAAGTCTCAAGAAATCCACACCAATAGAAAATCCATTAAAATCGTCGGATTTTTGAATACCACGAGATTGTGATTCCATTGTTTAAAATCCTAATTGAATACCAACGGATTTGGACGGATTCTAAAATAATCCTTTAGAATCCTAATCGAATACCACGTGACTTTTTTTCAATCCATTAAAATCCTAATCGAATACCAACGGATTATTTTGTCCAAAAACAATCCATTAAAATCCTTTGAAATCTCAATCGAATACACCCCCTAAAGAAAAATGGTAAAAATATGTCCAACCCCTACAATTAAAAGCTTAAAGCTTAAAGCTTAAACCCTAGTCCATTGCATTGTCTCTTTTTCTTTTTCTTTTTATAAGCCTTATTAGCTCCAAATCTTAATAAACATCAACGTTCCTGAAATTCAATCTTCATCAAGTGGAGGAGAATCGCACGAGATTTTTCACGTTTTTTTTTAAACAAAAGTGGCCAACTTTGGATCAAATAGACATCGACAAATGTGGGCTTTTGATCGATTAGCTCCTGTAATTATGCTATATTTTACAAATGTCTTTTTGTGGTGTTTATTTGTTTAATTATCATTATCTAGTATTTCCTTAAAACTTTGGTTGATTCACCAACGCTTTACTTTTGAAGTGGAAGCAAAAATTGAATCATGATCATGATCTTTAAAATAAAAAATAAAAAAATTGTCCAGACATAAAGAAAGTGTTATGGGTCCGCCACTGGCGGATGGTGCGACCATCATAGTGTTCAAATAGGGGATGCCCTTTTGCCAAAATTGAACAGATCGAACCTTGCATAGCTTAAACTCTAATAACAAAAGGTACAAAATGACTAGAAAGAAAATCTACAGAGAAGACATGGAGACAAGCAAGTCCAGTGAAACAAAGTTACTCAGAAGGGTCAGCTACCATCTCAATAGACATGTTGTAGTGACAAACTTGTGATTTTTTATGATGAGCGAAAATAAAAGATCAAAGTTAAAAGTGTTATTAAAACTGATAAGATGGACTAAATATTATAAGTACTATCGAGGGAGGGGCTAACTATCAGCACTAGGTTATTATTATTAAAAAGTTACAATTATATATATATAATAAGAGAAAAATATTTCTGCAGTTACTGCAAATAAGTTATCTGCATTTATTTCCAAAACAACGTTGTTTTGGTATTGAAAAATTAAAAAATTATAATTATAAAGACTATAATAACCCTAAAATAAATTAAAATTACAAAACCACCATGATTTTCGCCCCAAAACAACGTCAAATTGGGCTTACTGCAGATAACTTATCTGCAGTAACTGCAGAAAAAATGAGCCCATATAATAATAAAATAATCAAAATTTAGGGATGAACACTGTCAACAAGAACATGGCGCTGCATCAAGATGGCAATAACTTCTCTATATGTTAGAGCTTACTTCAGTCTGTTTCGCAAGATGAGGATCAAAGGCAGGCACTCCCATGACTTGTGGGGTCTAGATGATGGCTTGGGTGCCTGCACAACCTGGCCAATTGAATACATGAACTCAAATGGAAATTATAAATAAAAACAAGTAAGATAATATTACTGACACAAGAACGGTGAACAATGTACATACAAAGGCACCACCAAGCTTGTCAAGCATCTATGTTTTGGAGCATTTAGCCTCTTCCAAGTGTTTCTTCAACCTTCTAGCCTGAAATACGAGACAAAGGCTACAAGTTAGAATATGATGTCATATCTTAAGATGCTGTATATTCTTAACAATTACATCAAGCAATGAAACATTGGGCGCAGTATCACAAAACGTAAAGTATTCAAAGAATTTGTCAATATAGCACCCAAAGAGAGAGAGAGAGAGAGAGAGAGAGAGATAAATAATACAGAACTTAATAACACCAAAACTGAGGAAAGCAAAAGCAAAAGCAGGAAAAAGAAAAAGAAAAGATTAACCCAAAAATCACTTTAAGCCATGCAACATCATCAAGTTCAAGAACACACTCAAATCAAATAGACCCTAGTATAAACAACTACATCATATCCATTTGTTGGGAGTTGTTCCTTCTTCAATGCTTGGCTCAATTTTCAAGAGGTTGAAACTCTCCATTTTTGGTGCAAGGCTCAAGGGTCATAACCTTTGAGTGGTTCATTGTCTCTCCATTAATGAAGGTGCAAATCTCAAGGGACACATCTTTGAGTGGTTCAATGTCTAGAATCGTCTCTCTCCCCTATATAAGCTTATAGTGTGTGAGGTATAGAGATATGAGAAGAATGAGAAATGAGATGAAAAATACCTCTAGAGAAAAGTTTGAGTGAGACCTCTTTAGGGAAGTTTGATATTACCACCATTGTAGGTGACGTTTGATTTGTACCTCTAGTGAAAGACTAGAGATGTTTGATTGTTGTAACCCATTATTCTTATAGTGGAAGTTTTATTCTGGACCAGGGTCCCATGGGTTTTTACTTCTTCACATTGGAGAAAGTTTTTCCACGTTAAACAAATTGATCGTGTTCTTCTCCATCTCTCTCCTCTTGCATTTTACTGTTTCGCTTCCGCAATTGACTTGAGGGTCCGACTTGACCCAACAGTGGTATCAGAGCTCGGGTTCGACGGGTTCTAAAGGAGACAAGATGGAGACAAGTGGCATAACCCATGACGGAGATATGTTCAAGCTGACCGCGGAGAATTTCACTTATTGGACACCGATGATGGAAGATCATTTCTACTGCAAAGATTTACATGAGCCCATTATCCTTGATGAGAGACCGAAAGGAAAAATTGATAAGGAGTGGGAGATCCTGAGTCGTAAGGCGGTAGCTACAATCAGGAAATACATAGACAAAAGCTTCTTTGAGCACATGTCCGAGTTCACGAACGCGTATGAATTATGGAACAAATTGAAGTCCATGATTCAAAAGAAGAATCCTAGGAACAAGCACACCTGGTTCGCCAACTTGTGAAGTTGGAATATAAGGACGACATGAGCATGATTGAACACCTCAACACTAACAAAGGAATTGTGAATCAACTGTCAAAAGTTGAGATGAAGATTGATGACGAGATGCAGGCTTTGCTGCTGTTGAGCTCGCTGCCAGATTGCTAGGATACTCTGGTAGTGACTTTGAGTAATTCAGCTCCAGAGGGAAAATTGAAGTTAGATGTCGTGACAGACAGCCTCTTGAATGAAGAAGCCAGGAGAAGGGAATGAGGTGTAACCAGCACATCTGAGGCAAACGTGACCGAAAATAGAGGAAGGTTCGACGCCCGGGGTCGTAGCAAGAGCCGCAGTCGTGATAGACGTGATAAGTCCAGAGGGCGATCTAGGCCAAAATATGAGATGGAGTGCTTCTATTCTGGGAAGCCCGGTCACAAGAAGACGGACTGCAGGACTCTGCATAATTATTCTTGAGGAGACGCAGGTATATTCTTGACCTTGTCCATACTGATGTTTGCTCTATGTCAGAGAGATCCCTTGGAGGAGCTCAATATTTTGTTTCTTTTATTGATGACCACTCTCGCAAAGTGTGGGTATATTTGTTGAAAACTAAAGACCAGGTACTTCAATCCTTTAAAGAGTTTCATGTTATGGTGGAAAGGGAGACTGGCAAGAAATTGAAGGTGGTCTGATCTGACAACGGTGGTGAGTACCGCGGCCCATTTGATGCATATTGTAGAACCGCTGTGATCCGACTTGAGAAGACGTCCCCCAAGACACCTCAGCTGAATGGACTTGCTGAAAAAATGAACCGGACTATTGAAGAGAAGGTCCGAAGTATGTTGTCCAAAGCTGGATTGCCGAAATCATTCTGGGGAGAAGTCGTCAGAACTGCTGTTGACTTGATCAACCTCTCACCATCATGACCACTTGAAGGAGAGATTCCAAAAGAAGTCTGCACAGGTCAAAAAATGACCTATGATCACCTGAAGGTGTTTGGATACCGAGCTTTTGTGCATATCCCTAAAGATGAAAGGGCGAAACTCGATGCAAAGACAAAGGAATGTATTTATCTCGGTTCACCAAAATTCGAGTTTGGTTTCCGACTTTGGGATCCAATCAACAAGAAGATAGTGAGAAGCCGAGATGTGATCTTTCATGAAGATGAGACCATTCATGACATCTCGAAGCCCAAAGTCCAGGTTACTGCCAGACGTGAAGAACCCATCCCTCCTGTCCGAGCTGAAGCAGGGGGGGAAAATCAAGAGAATGAAGAAAATGATGACCAACAACAAGCTGATAAGGACCAAGATACTGAGGTTCGAGTTGATGATGAGATCCGGGATGAGAATGTTGAACCAGATTCTCAATCTGTAAAATAGTCGAGATATCCAACTCGAGAAAGAAGACCCTCTACAAGGTACCCACGTGATGAATACATCGTTGTTGCTGAAGACGGTGAGCCTCAGAGTTATGATGAGGTTGTGACGAGCTCAGAGAAAGTAGAATGGGAGAAGACAATGCAAGACGAGATGAAGTCTCTGCACGAAAATCTGACTTATGAGCTAACCGAGTTGCCTGAAGGAAGACGAGCTCAGAAAAATAAATGGGTCTACAAGATTAAGAATGAAGAGAACGGGCAGAAGTCGAGATACAAAGCCCGAGTTGTAGTTAAAGGCTGCAATCATAAGAAAGGAGTAGACTTTGAGGAGATTTTTTCTCCTCTGGTGAAAATGACCTCGGTCCGAAGCGGGTTAGCTATAGCGACTTCGATGAACCTCGAGGTAGAACAACTGGACGTGAAGACGACATTTCTTCACGGTGATTTAGAAGAAGAGATATATATGGAGCAACTTGAAGGGTTCGAGCTCCAGGAAAAGAAGAGTTAGTATGTCGATTAAAAAAGAGTCTCTATGGCTTAAAGCAAGCACCTCGGCAATGGTACAAGAAATTTGAATCCTTCATGACTGAGCACAAGTTTGTGAAGACTGAGGTCGAGCACTGCGTATTTGTGAAAAGGTATGAGGTCGGAGATTTTATGATTTTGTTGTTATATGTTGATGACATGCTTATTGTAGGAAAAGACAAAATGAGAATAGCTGCCCTGAAGAAGGCATTAAGCTCATCCTTCGCGATGAAGGACCTCGGCCCTGCAAAGCAGATTCTCGGAATCAAGATAATTTGAGATAGACAAAAGAAGATACTGTGGCCGAGTCAAGAAAAACACATTTAGAAGATTTTGAAGAGATTCAACATGAACAAAGCCAAAACAGTGAGCATCCCCTTATCCGGACACATAAAGCTGAACCAGAAGCAATGTCTGAGATCTGATGAAGACAAAGATGAGATGTTGAAGATCCCATACCAATCTGCCGTCGGAAGCTTAATGTATGCAATGGTTTGCACTAGACCCAACTTGGCATATGCTGTTGGAATGGTGAACCGGTATTTTTCAAACCCCGGTAAAGAGCACTGGGAAGCAGTGAAGTGGATTTTCAAGTACCTTAGAGGTACGACCAACTTATGCCTCCAATTTGGAGAAGGCAAAGCCGAGTTGCAAGGCTTCTTGGATGCTGATTTAGGGGGAGATGCCGACTCGAGGAAGTCGACGACTGGATACTTGATGACTTTTGCAAGAGGAGCTATCTCCTGGCAATCAAGACTATAAAAGTGTGTGGCACTTTCGACAACTGAGGCCGAGTACATAGCCGCGACTGAGGCAAGCAAAGAAATGCTTTGGATGAAAAAGTTTCTCTCTTAACTCGGCCATGATCAAGACAAGTACGAGCTGGGATGTGACAATCAAAGCGCAATTCATTTTGCGAAGAATTCGACCTATCACTCCTGCACTAAGCACATTGATGTGAGGTATCACTGGATCCGGGATGTGGTGGAAGATGGAGAGTTCAAACTTGTCAAAGTGCACACTAACCAAAATTGGTCCGATATGATGACAAAACCAGTACCAGCAAGAAAATTTGAAGACTGCTATGAAGGTGTCGGAATGATGCTGATCCCGACGCATTGAAGTCAGAAGGGGGAGATTTGTTGGAAATTGTTTCTTCTTCAATGATTGGCTCAATTTCCAAGAGATTGGAACTCTCCTTTTTTGGTGCAAGGCTCAAGGGTCATAACCTTTGAGTGGTTCATTGTCTCTCCATTAATGAAGGTGCAAGGCTCAAGGGACACATCATTTGAGTGGTTCAATGTCTAGAATCGTCTCTCTCCCCTATATAAGCTTATAGTGTGTGAGGTTTAGAGATATGAGAATAATGAGAGATGAGATGAAAAATACCTCTAGAGAGAAGTTTGAGTGAGACCTCTTTAGGGAAGTTTGATATTACCACCAGTGTAGGTGACGTTTGATTGTACCTCTAGTGAAAGACTAGGAATGTTTGATTGTTGTAACCCATTATTCTTATAGTGGAAGTTTGATTCTGGACCAATGTCCCGTGGATTTTTACTTCTTCACATTGGAGAATTTTTTCCCACGTTAAACAAATTGACCGTGTTCTTCTCCATCTCTCTCCTCTTGCATTTTACTGTTTCGCTTCCGCAATTGACTTGAGGGTCCAACTTGACCCAACACCATTTAACAACAACAACAATAATAATAAAAATACTAGTAAAATTCAGCACAAACAGCACAACCCAAATGCATAATAGTACAATTAGTAACTTCAGAAAGAAGGCTATAAATGACAAAAAAAAAAAAAAAAAAAAAAAAACTGGTCCCACAAATAAAAAATGAAAATTCAAAAAAAAAATGCCAGTGTAATAACACGAACCCAGGAAAGAAAAAAAATTTCAAACGTTAAAATAAGTAAAAGGAGTTAAGAAACAAGAAATGATAAATTGAATGCTATTAGTTTGAAGACAAAGAAGCTAACCATATTGGAGGGTTCTGCTCGTGAGAGATCAAGTTCCTCTGAGCGTTTGAGCGAGCCTGGTATGATTATGTACGTCTGTGAAGGAATATAAGAATATGATGGGATGAGTAGAGTGATGACATCAAGTAAAAGAGTATAAAACTATTATATTGTTATTTAAATATTTTATTACATGATAAAATAAAGTTTTTATTTTTTTATGAGAAAGTATACAGAATGACAAAATATTAATAAATAATTAGTAGGTTTCATTCTATCTCATGTTTTAAAATAAAATAGGGGTATTTAATAATACAAAACGTGTTTACATTTTAAATAAATTAAGTTATAATAATAATAATAATTAATATCATTTTGTTTTATTTTTCTTTATGCTCTGTATTTCGCTCCATTCAAATCCCTAAGCTATTCATGTATTTTTGTTCTTTCATTTTTTGGATTTGGGTACTTTTTTTTATTTTAATAACATCTGTTTTGAGCAGGGGTGAAACTGGGTCGGGCCGGCTTATAGGGGCCTACGACTCAGCCTACATCAGGCCATACCTGACCTAGTATATTTTGTATAATAGGTCGGACTTGGGTCTTAAAAAAACATGTTTAATAAAAAGGCCGTGGGCGCACTTTCAAAAGGTCGGGCCTATAAGCCTACCAGTCGGCCTATATTATACTATTTATTTTAAATAAAATAAAATAGAGTAAGTATGCCTTGAAGGAAAAATAAAAGATATAAATTTAATCAATTACAATTATTTATAACTTAATTATATTCGATTATATTTTAATAGTAATCTTACTTTATTTCTTATATAGGAGGAACCAACATCTCAACATGTTAGATTGTGTATATGAATATATTAAAAGATTTTTGGGAAATGTTATATTTACTACAAGCATCATGATGTGTTTGTTGGATTCATGTAGTTATTTTAATTTACATAGTATGGATTTGTTTGTTGGATCTGATGAAATATATGTTATTTAGTTTGAGCATTTTGCTTTTGAAAATGACTTAAATGCATATTGTATAAGTCTTGTTATGAGTCATGATTTTGTTTGGACGTTGAAATTATGATTTTTGGTGTAACAACATAATTTGAGTACTTCGTAAAGTTGATTCATGCTTATGCTTGGAAGTTAAAAATTAACAGGCTAACGGGCCAAGCCAGACCATTTGTTTTTTTATAAACGGGTCAAGTTAGGCTAACAGTTAGACTCATACTAGGCTTGGGTCAAGTCAAATTGGAATTTTTTGGAGTAGGCTTGGACATTTCGGAGCAAAGCTTGGCCCAGCCCAGCCCACTTTTACCCCTAGTTTTGAGTATTTTTTGGTTTTTGGGGTTAAATGAATTTCAATTTTCAAGTTTTATTTTTTGTATTTTTTAAAAAAGAAAATTATTGGCTCCTATGTAAATGCCATGTCTTTACGTCTCAGCTTCTTAAAATTGTCCTGTATTCTGAATATTTATCGTTTTAAATAATAAATATATTTTATTTCTTATTTTAAAATTAAATTAACAATTTACAATTATTATTATTTTTTAATATTTACTTGTATTTATTTTTAAAGTAAAAATCTTTAAAAAATGGAAGCGTAAAAATATATTGGTAATTAATCGAATTCACAAAATCAAAGAAATTATACATCTACATTGGGGGATTCTGATTAGGGGTGTAATGGGTCAGGCTGGCCCAGCCCACCCTACAGCCCGGCCTACATTAAGCCTGATTTGGCCCGGCCTTTTAGAAAAATAGAGTAGGCTTAAGCTTTTAAGAAAGCTTTTTTAACAAATAGGTCGTAGGCCAATTTTGTCAAGCCTGGCCCAAAGCCTTGTAGGCTGGCCTATTTAATGTATTAAAAATAAAATAATAAAATAATATTTATTTTATGTGGCAAGGCAAAGTACCAATACCAACCCTAATTTTTAGATGAATGACATTCTCTTGTCGACTTTATTTCAGCACCAAATAATTGTATTTTTCTTATTTTTCTCATTTCTTTGACTTTATTCCTCTATGATATACATTCTAAAGTTGGGGTATTATGTTGACTCTTTCTTGTTTGTTATTTTTTTCTTACGAGAAGTACTAGTGCAACTTTCTTTGTTTTATACAATTATTTTCTTTGCTTAGTATCTACAGTGGTAGGCCTACAAGGCTTGTAGGCCATGTCGGGCTTTCTTATTTTTTTAAATAGGCTGAGTTTGGCCTACAAATAAAGCCTTTGATAGGTCAGTAGGCCAGATAAGCTGAATTTTTTTTACGTAGGCTTGGGCCAGGAAGGCCAAAGTCCAGCTCAGCCTAGTCCAGCCCATTTACGTCCCTAATTCTGATAAACGCTTTATTATATGTATTTTTTTGGGTAAGCTGCATAGTTTTCATGCTCTTCAACGATATGAATTCGCATCGCTGGGTCACTTTTCAAAATGAAATTGTACACGTGTTTTGACAAAATATGATCATACATTACTCAATGATTGATCTTTTTTATTTGTATTATGGACATAAATCTTCTAATTCAATCTAATTTTGGCTGTTATGGATGTGCAAGCAAAAAATAAAGAATGATATTCTCGATTTTTTTTTTCCCCTCCGAGCTTCCCATATCTACGACCAGCTTCATTACTTTAAAGACACTTTAAATTTACTCCTTAAAGTAATTGTAGTTTAACCTTTTCTTATTTACAACGTAGAGAAAATTTTCGTTTTTCAAATCTCTCGTACCACATGAAACATCCAAAATATTCAGAGTCATAATTTCTGCGTCCAAAATCATATAATTTTGTAAGGTTACGAGCACATTTTCAAATAGAGAAAAGAAATCAAAGTTAACAGGAAGTTGATAGTTATAGTGGTGTAAAAACAAGTCAACCTGTTAATCACAATTTTGATGTTGTTGACGTCACACATACCACTTCCTTTCAAAATTTGTCACTTGTATTTATTTTTTTATTTTTCTTTTTTTTATCCCACTTTCATCTTCTCTCTTTTTGTGATTGGTCTTCCCTACGGAGTAAATAGTACCACCGTGGTACCTTAAAAATTTCCATTGTTGACATGTTAATTAGGGTTTAGGAGAATTTATTTCCTACCTATTCATTTTGTTACGATTTTTCTCCCATTGCACATGCCTATTCCATGTTCATGTTCGAAATATGTAAGGGGTCTTTCTCTATCTTGTTATCTTAGTACCTGCAATTTAATGCACCCGCTCCTACTAATTTGAGTCCAGGAAGAACTATGTTTTTCAATTCAAACGAATTGTTATATGTCATTGTAGTTGTAATTACCTCCCATGTTACATCACAAGGGCTGAGTTTATTTCTGACACAAAAATAGGTCAAAACCAAGCAAAGTAGGATCATATTCCTATTATGGTAAGGCTAGCAATTGGCAATAATAAGAGACTGATTTATCTCAATTAGTTATATTTCAAATATGTGATTGGCATCAATTAAGGATAACCATCAACAAGTTCTACCAATAAGCTGGAACAATACCTGTACTCGACTATAAACTTGGAAAAAGCAACAATTACAACTTTTTTCCTATTTTAGTCTCTTCTTCCATTCCCCCGTCTCTTCTCTCTTCCTCTTCTGCAGTAGAGAGTTAAGCACCTAACCAAAGACCTGCTGTTGTAATAGCCAGTAGTCAAAAAAACAAACAAAACCAACCTGTTGTAGTATATTTGATGAATTATTCAGATATTAACAACCAGCACAAACCCTGCAACAACATCATTCAACCACGTGTGTGGAAGTTTAAGATATTGAAAGTGCATCTAAATTGAAACTCAAGATTCATTTTTTACATACAACAAAAAGTAATACATATAAAGAAAGAACTAACAAGATATACATTAACTTACGAAAGGCAATGTCATGTCAGTAAACCAAATTAGCATGTCTAAATATCAGTAATATCGTATGTCAACCAAACCTCAAATAACTGGTGGAGACTTTCACCTCATTTCCCCCCATTACATTTTCATTTTAGCCAGTAAGCAGGTAAATCAATAGTTTTTGTTACATTGGTCAGTTCAAAGTAATTAACATCAACATTAACTTCATCCCATACTAGCTATAGTGGGCGGTCCATGAACCCAAATAAAAAGCAAAAAAATAAAAAATAAATAAATAATTGACAGTAAATAAATAAATATAGGAGGAGAAAGAACTAAACTAAAGACCCTGCATCAAAGTAATTAGATTTAAAAAAATTTAACTACTCATACACAATAGCCTTACCATAAGATCTGCAGAAATCATGTCAGAAATAATGCTATGGGAATGGTCTAGGCCATTCACGATTGGACAACCCAGCTTTCTTGCGGGCCTCTCTTTTCTCTGCCTCTTTCTTCTCCAACTTTTTCTCAATTCTTGTATAAAAATCATGCTGGACCTTTGTCATAATTTTATCAAAGCCAGGAAGTGACTTCTCCATTTTTTCGTACAACTCTGTGTTAAGATCTTCGAACATCTTATACAAATCCTGCAAATAATCAAAGCAAATAAAATCTCATGTTTGACAAAAGCAATTTATGGCAAAAATTAGGACTATACAGGCACTCTAATGTACTAGCAGTGCGTTTAGGGTATTTGCCAAAATCTTATGCACATTACATGCATCATCTGAGTTCCTATTTGTTTGCATAAAAGGCAACCATAACAGAAACTGTATTGTATCATCTTTGAGGTCTTATAGAGGAAGGGTTTCTAGAGAATGGGATGTCAGAGAGTGGTAGTTAAACAGCTGACTTCATCTTGTTTGGATATTTGATTAAGGAGAAAGAGGCTGGTACTATGGCTGTAGGCGAGGGGATAAAAGTAACAACCTTCCTAGCAATGATGGCAAGGGAAGGAAATGTTATAGTTAATAATATACATTTTCCCTTTACCAAGCGAAGATATGAAACAGAAAAGTCGTAATTGGGTAAGGCAGGTCATAACTATAAACATATAAAAGAAAGAGAAAGAAAAAAGAGCCTCAATATAGGTAGTAATTGAATTGAAATGCTTTAGTGAAAGGACATACCATGACGTCTTTGTTCCAGTGCCTCATGTATGGGGGACCAGTGGAAAATGAACCAAGTGGCTCACGGTACCACTCACCATTAAATGTTATTTGATCCATTGCTTGTTCTATGCTCAGAACTTCCCACGGCCTCAACCCTGGAATCATTTCAGCCAACTTCTGTCTGCCTCACGCAGCCATCCACCCAAACCCAAAGAAAATAAATAAACAAACAAATAAAAAATGGGTGGGGGGGAGGGGGATGCAAGAGTTAGTAACCATAACAAATTGGTGAATAATTCATTACTATTTCCTGCTATAGTTGACAGAAAACTTGTAGAAATTTCTTATTTTGTATGTAAAAATGCAAGAAAGTAAAAAACAAATAAAAATTATATTTATATCAAACAGTCCCAGCATATGCATACCTAAGATGTTTGGGAATGTATTTGTTGGGCATATGATCCTCTTCCAAAATAGTGGTCAGTTCAGAGCCACTAGCCCAAAGAAATAAGGCATGACTTGGAATTCTAACTCCAGGCCAAATACCATCATTAGCTTCCAACACTGCTAAATCACGTCTCCTGTTTTCATAAGCCTCTTCTTGAAGCTGCTTATAAGTCTTCTCTTCAAATCCCTTAAGAGGAACCCATGGTGGTATACCTTTTTGTAGTTTGTGAAGGAAAGCTGTTGCTCCAGCAGCAAGTCTAACTAGAAAATTGCCAAACCATTATCAAATACCGAAGTTTCAGGGCTAGCCAGTTTGGTTATTATATTCTGTATTATTTAATACTGAAGAGATTTATTGAGATTTGTTTAAATAATTGGAAACTTATGCACATGAATCGACTTCAATACATTGTTTTATTTGAAGTAGGTAGTAAAAATCCCACTATCAAAAATGAAACCCGTAAGTAAGAAGACATACTAGAATAGCATTTAATATTATTGATTTATTTCAGTTCTACTGCTTTTTCGTGATGTACTAAAGAAACAGTTATGGAGACTTTTATTGACAACTAAGATTTTTCTTTTTTGGTATACCAACCCTAATTACCTCTTTGAGGCAAGTCAACCCCCCGGTATTCTCACAAGCTTCAACTCTTTGAACCGGCTATGAAATTGTTAGAATAGGAAATATTAGATATATAGATTTGATTAGATTTGAATAGATTACTTCCTATCTGTAAATATTCTTTTTGGATTAGATCTGGGCTTCTCACTTAAGCCCATTAAAGTCTCTATATATTGTAACTCTTTGTATTAGCTTAATACACAACATATTATTTTATATTCAAGTTGGTATCAAAGCTCTTTTGTTATGAGGACCCTCGCTTTCGCTTAAAACCTTGTTTTCGCTTTAAAACCTAAGCCCACTGTTTAGGAGTCCTCTTTTCTTTGCAGTGCGTCCTTCCAGCAAGCCATCTCGGGCTGTAAGCCCCTTCAGAGTGATTTCCGAACGCATCAGCACCTCCGACCGCCACCGGAACCACCGTCCGTCACTGTTCCGGCCGCCGGAGAAGTTTTCCGGCAAGTTTTCAGCCCAAACAACCTGCGATCAGGACCCTCTCCTCCCGACGACCAGTTCTGTGGAGGTCCGACCACCGTCACGTCAGTCACGCGCCTCCACGCACCGCCCGTCTCCTCTGCGCGTGGTGCTCATGCACCACCTTCAACCGACGCGTGTGTACTGTTCCGGTTTTTCGGTCGTTCTTGGACAGAGAAGCTCGCCTCCTCCTCCTTTTTCCAAATCTGTGGTTGGTTCTTTGTGGGTCTCACTTTTTGTGCATACCTCTTCTTGATTTGCGATCAGGTTAGTTTCTATTCACTTGGTTGTATATCCTTGTGATTTATTATAATGGCAGCACCTTCTCCTGCTCACTCAGAGATTAGTTCTCCTTCTCGTCCTGCCAAAAGTTCCCATGATGTCATCCTAGTCTTTCAAAATTACAGAAGACGGCTCCTCTTTTATCCGGTCTTCTGACTTTTTTAGATTGTCAGTCATGTCAGCAAGGGAAACACATACGCTCATCCTTTGCTAATCGAGTCAATAAATGAGTTGATGCTCTTTTTTCAATTATTCATTCAGATATTTGGGGTCCAAGTTGTAGTGTGTCTATTTTAGGGTTTCGATATTTTGTTACCTTTATTGATGATTTTTCACGTTGTACTTGGATTTATTTAATGAAAAACCATTCTGAGTTATTTTCTATTTATCAAAAAATTTCTGCTGAGATTCATACTCAATTTGGTGCTTCTATTCGTATTTTACGTAGTGATAATGCTAAGGAATATGTTTCTGTTGACTTTTCTAATTTCTTAGCCACACATGGTACTTTACACCAAACTACTTGTCCTCACACTCCACAACAAAATGGAGTAGCTGAACGTAAAAATAGGCATCTCATTGAGACTGCACGAACTCTTCTTATTCACATGCATGTTCCTCTTCACTTCTGGGCCGATGCAGTCCTTGCCTCTTGTTTTCTCATCAACCGTATGCCTTCATCTGTGCTTAATAATGACATTCCTTATAACTTGTTACTTCCAGATGTTCCTCTCTATCCTCTATCCCCACATGTCTTTGGTTGTACCTGTTTTGTTCATGATCTCACTCCTGGTAAAGACAAGTTAACATCCAAAGTCTTTAAGTGTATTTTTCTTGGTTATTCTCGTCTTCAAAAAGGTTATCGTTGTTATTCTCCTGATCTTAAGCATTACTTTGTTTTCGCCGATGTCACTTTTCTTGATCAACAACCCTTTAATTCTATCTCATCTCAAGTGTCACGGGTTGATCATGTTCTTCATGTTCCTTTTCTTGACTTGTCTTTGCCAGCTGCAGGTACTTCTATTCCAGATGAGCAACCTATTGCTTCTATACATGAGGACCGTCCATTTCTAACCTATCAGCATCGTAAAAATGTGCCTCTTGCCGACTCAACTCTTGCTGACTCATCGCCCCCTGCTGTTGATTCTTCCCCTCCGGCTCCTTCACCACTCTTCCCATTGCTCAAAGAAAAGGTACACGTACTACTCGTAACCTTATCCTCTTTATACCTTTTCAAGCTATGACCGTCTTTCTCCTCCTCATTTCACTTTTGTTTCTAGTCTTTCTTCTGTTTCTATTCCTATGACCATAAATGAAGCATTTTCCCATCCAAGGTGGCGCCAAGCGATGCTTGATGAGATGACTGCACTTCATTCCAATAGCACTTGGGACCTTGTTTCTGCTCCTCCAAAGAAGTCTATAGTTGGTTGTCGCTGGGTTTTTACTGTGAAAGTTGGACCTGATAGCCATGTTGATCGTCTCAAGGCACGCTAAGTTGCAAAGGGTTTTACTCAAATCTTCGGCCTTGATTACAGCGACACATTCTCTTCGGTCGCTAAGATGGCATCGGTTCGCTTGTTTCTTGCTCTTGCTACTGTTCGTCATTGGCCACTCCTTCAACTTGACATCAAAAATGCCTTTCTTCACGGTGATTTACAAGAAGTTTACATGGAGCAACCATCTGGTTTTGTTACTCAGGGGGAGTCTGGGAAGGTGTGTCGTCTTCGCAAATCCTTATATGGTCTCAAGCAGTCTCCTCGGGCATGGTTCAGTCGCTTCAATTCTGCTGTTCAGGCGTTTGGCTTAATCCGCAGTAAAGTTGACCATTCTGTATTTTATAGGATCACATCTCCTGATAAGTGCATCTATTTGTTAGTCTATGTTGATGGCATCATTCTCACCGAAAGTGATCAAGCTGGAATTCGTCAGTTAAAACAGCATTTATTCAGTCAATTTCAAACAAAAGACCTTGGGAAGCTGCGTTACTTCTTGGGAATTGAGGTGGCACAATCTAGACAGGGCATTTCTATCTGTCAAATGAAGTATACCTTGGATATCCTAGAAGAGACTGATATGTTGGGGTGTAAACCAGTTGATACACCCATGGATCCCAATGTCAAGTTATTGCCCAGACAAGGGGAGACGTTATCTGATCCTGGTCGTTATCGGAGGCTAATTGGGAAGCTCAATTATCTTACTGTGACTAGGCCAGACATTTCTTTCGTTGTTAGTACGGCTAGTCAGTTCCTTGATTCCCCTTGTGATTCTCATTGGGATGCTGCTGTGAGGATCCTCCCATACATCAAAGGAGCACCAGGAAAAGGTTTGTTGTATTCGGATTAGAGAAATACAGAAATTTGTGGTTATTCAGATGCTGATTGGGCAGGATCACCCTTAGACAGGCGCTCTACTTCCGGCTATTGTGTCTTCTTTGGAGAAAACTTAATTTCTTGAAAGAGCAAGAAACAACCTGTTGTTGCTCGATCTAGTGCAGACGCTGAGTATCGTGCAATGGCAATTACTACCTGTGAGTTAATCTGGTTAAAGCAGTTGATTCAAGAGCTTCATCTTTGTGAACAGAAACAACCCATGACACTCATTTGTGATAATCAAGTTGCGCTACATATATCGTCTAATTATGTATTTAATGAGAGAACCAAACATATAGAGATTGATTGTCACTTCATTCGAGAAAGGATTCAGCCAGGAGAAATCAAAACAGCTTTTGTCAACTCTAATGATCAACTAGCGGATGTCTTCACTAAAGCTAGGTCCTCGGGTTTAATACATTTGTAGCAAGCTTGGTGCTCACAATATATACGCACCAGCTTGAGGGGGAGTGTTAGAATAGGAAATATTAGATATACAGATTTGATTAGATTTGAATAGATTACTTCCTATCTGTAAATATTCTTTTTGGATTAGATCTGGGCTTCTCACTTAAGCCCATTAGGGTCTCTATATATTGTAACTCTTTGTATTAGCTTAATACACAACATATTATTTTATATTCAAGTGAAACTAATCTCGAGTCGGGGACTTAGTCTGTAACATCCCGAGCGCTGACGAGGGCGGGGAGTGATCGCCGGTGCGAAAGGGCATGGACAAAGAGCGGCTCCTGACAGGCTTCCAGCGCGGGGTTACATGCATGAATGAATCGAATCGACACCTGAAAGAGAGGGATTCCAAAGACTGTGCAGGTATGAGACTGCACGGTTTGGGATAGCTTATAAAAATTAATTGGTACTACCTATACTAACAAGATGCATCTGCTTTTTGGTAGCCTGGATCGGAAGAACTCCAGAGTTAAGCGTGCTTGACTTGGAGCAATTCTGGGATGGGTGACCTCCTGGGAAGTTTTCCCAGGAGGTCACCCATCCCAGAATTGCACGGTTTGGGACTACCTATAAAAATTAATTGGTACTACCTATACTAACAAGATGCATCTGCTTTTTGGTAGCCTGGATCGGAAGAACTCCACAGTTAAGCGTGCTTGACTTGGAGCAATTCTGGGATGGGTGACCTCCTGGGAAGTTTTCCCGGGAAGTGTGCGAGTGAGGACAAAGCACGCTGAAAAGTCTCGTGTTGGTGTGTGGGGACAGTCGTTGATCCTTGCAAGTTGTCAGGCGTTACAAGTGGTAAAAATGAGTGTAGGCAAAAGTACCCAAAATATAAAAATGGAAATGGAAATATTCCTAGAAAAATATTCCAGACTTTTGGGTAAAGTTTGGTAATTATTGGAGTTGAATAGATAGACGAACCAATACCCACATGTTACCACTTAACCTATGTTAAGTGATAAAGTAACCAAAAAGAACCCAAACCCCCCATTTCCCCGTCGACGCCAGAAACAGAAGAGAAGAGAGAAAGAAGAGGAAAAAAGAGAAGGAGAGGGAGAGAGAACTTAGATGGAGCAATCCTTAACCGATCGGAGTGATTCAAAAGCCTAAACTACTCTAAATCTTCCCCTCTTTCATGATCCAAGCTTTGTTTTGAGTGGGGAGTATTGTGGAGAGGGATATTGGCTCTCAAAAATTCGCCCATTTGGTGAAATTTGGGGTTTTGAGTGCTTCAACCTCCATTGAAGCTTGAGGAGCCATCAATCCTTGGTTGTGTGACCATTGGTGGTAAGATTCTAACCCTTGAACCATGTTTTCATGAAAAATTGCATGAGTTAGGGTTTATGAATAGTGTTTTAGGGTTTTTGATGAAATGTTGTTAAATTAGCATGTTCTAGGAAGAATGGAACTTAGAGCATGTTGTGAAAAATGCTAGGAACGGCGTTTAATCGGTGAAAATGAGCTTAGATAGCTAAATGAGTATATTTGTAAATGGCAAGAATGTGATGCTTGATATTGGATTTCTTGCATTGTTAATAAATGGTTTGGTTTGGTTGGTTGTTGATTATGCCTTGGTGTTGTCTAGGATTGAGGCATTTGGACCAACCGTAAGTGATCAACCATTGGAGCAAGCTATGGAGCTTGATTAGCTCCATTGGATAGGTGAGTTCATGCTTATGTTTGGTATGAATTGTATAGCTTGGTTGATAGCTATGAGATGTTATTGGATGCAATATGTGTTGATTGCATTAAACCTTGTGTAGGTTTTGTTTGAGAAGTGAAGTATTGTAAGTGACTGACTGTGGAACCTGTTGGTGGTGAACAAAGGTTGACTGAAGCATTGAGGTAAGCCTTCGGACCTTGGGTGTAATTCCTTTGATTGTTCCACCAAGCCCTGAAAGGGTAGTGGTGATTATAGTGTATATAAATGCAATAAAATAGTGTAATGCTTTGTTATACGTATGTGTATGCATTTGGTGTGGCATAGGATGGTGTTTCCCTTTGTTGGTATGTGGCATGACGATGCGTAAATCATACTTGGTAGTTAGTTGGCCAGTAGGACTATTCGCATCTGAGTTTCCTTAGGACAGCTTGAGAGCTCGAGGGATTTCTCCTGGAGATGTTATTGCACTTTGCATAGATATGTATTTACTGCATTATTATTGTTATTGCTATTACACTGATATGGAACTGTGGGGTGGAGAGATGCTCCAAGGACCCCTGGTTTACTGGATATATTCTTATATCTCACCCCATGTTGTGGGGACCCCCTTTCAGGTAAGGATGCTGCAGGAGCCACCAGTGGCAAGTGGCCATACTTGGACTAGTGTTTAGGCATGAGGATCCAGTATTTTGATATCATACATGTTGTTTTGTAGCTCACATGTATAGGATTGTAATTCATAGACAAATGATAGATTTATGAATTGTATATTGGAATGGACTTAGCCTATGCTCATGCCTTTGGTCATCTCTTTTGTTGATGGGAGCCAAGGGAATGATCATAGTGTTTTGTAAGCTAAGTTCCATGATTTGTAATGAGTATGTACTGTAAATGATGTCTACTTGAAATTCAATATATGCATGCTTTCTAGGTAGTGAGTTATTGAATTGGTTGAGCTGAGAATCAATTAGGTACCTTTTGTTTAAATTGGGAAATGTTGAGAAAACAAATACATCCTGTCCGGTTGACCAATTTTCATACCCAATGTGATGGAATTGGACTTTGATGTCTCTATGGAAGTTGTAGACATTTCTCTTAGCTTTCCATAGAGACCAAAATGGTGTAATTTGAGTGAGTATAGCTCAAGTTATGAGTGGAAAACCATAGGTAGGTTAAATGACCTTGTTTTGGGTCACCCAGCCCTGTGGATGGCGCCTGGGGCGCCAGATTCACGCTTGGGGCGCCAAATTACGAGATCAGACAGTAGTATCCACGCTGAGGGCGCCACTCCCATGCTTGGGGCGTCAACTTTCTGTTTTCCCACGCTCTGGGCGTGGATCTCACGCTACGGGCGCGGGGTTCTGGAGGTTTCGCACCCTTTTCTTAGAAAATGCATAACTTTGGCTACGGTGCTCCGATTTGAGCGCGGTTTGAACCCACGCGTAGCTAATGAAAAATACTATAACATAGTAGAAGATGGGAATCATAAAAGGAGTTTAGAATTAATTTGATAATGAAAGTGATGAAGACATTTAACGTCGTACTGTCAAGTAAAATGGGAAGATTATATTAAGTTTAGTCCCACTATTCCGCGAAGTATATATGTTGTTATGATCACGCACTTGGTTATTTAAATCCGGCTTGTTTAAAAAGGAAAAATTTATCCGGTTTTCTAATTGAACCAATGTGGTTGTAACTGCGCTTAATGTCGTACGCAATGATAACAATCCGGTTCTAGAACGGGGTGTTACATAATCACAGTTAAAGCTCCTCGCCCTTCCTCAAAGATGTATTTGGTGGGAATCGACAACTGGTTTTAACTCTCAAGTTATATTCCAATCTTAGGATGCTTAGCAGAACATGTTTCAAAAACAAGTTTTGGATAACCTTATATTCTCCCTTCCACTTAACAATATCTGAGGGAGGATACAACCATAAAATATGGAAAACTCTGAAGTCTGAAGAAAAAGTCACCACTCATCTGTAGGGCAGAGCAAAATTTATCTGATCTCTCTCCTTGAGAGTGTCTAATAAACACCCCATACAAAAGCAAAGGTTCAAATGCTTTATTTTGCAGGACATTATCTTACACATTCTAACTCATTATATTCACCAATCATCATGGAGAATGTGCCATTTCCTTGGCATGCCTCAAAGTGGTCATTAGCATACTAAATGTTAAGTTCTGATTTCCATCATAAAAGACTCTGCTCAGGTCTAAACAATAAATTATCAAATAATATATATTAGAGAAAAAAAAAATTGATAGAACTCAACAGACCTTCCCAGGTAGCGATTGCACGCTCCATTCCATAAACCATGTGGATGGGTGCCCATTCATCCATATCCTCGCCCCAAATGAAAGTGTTCTTATCAATAATGCCACCAGCCCACGCAGTTTTAAGTGTAATTAACTCCAACGGTCCTCGTGTACGACCCAGCCGATCCTTATAGTAAAATCCACCACTCCTCATGATAACTAAATCAAATAGAAAACAAAAATAACGTCATACAATTAACAACCAACACAAAAACAATGAGAAACATAGTGTACACAACTATCCATTCTAAATATCCAAAATATTTCTTTTTTCTTTTTTGGCAAATAAACAACTTAAGTGGTGGATAAGTTGTTCCACAACCAAGACAGGGTGCACAATAATTACTGAATGCCTACATATTTGGGATCACCATCAGGATTCAAACCCAAGCAAGAACTTTCTATCAAGGCTATTCAACCCTACCAATTAATCCAGCCCCCATTAACAAAGCAGCTTAAATATTTCTACAAAAAGAGAAGGCTCTTCTAAAGTGAATTTTAATTGAGATCACCATGTAAGATGAATAATCAATCCTCTGATGTCTTATTTAACATGAACATATCATGTAAGACAGTTTGTCGTCCATAGACAAATCAACAGTTATTCTTTCGTCTCTCTGCCCATAAACAAATCAATGGTTATCCTTTCTTCACTCTGTCCATAGACAAATTCGAAAAATCAACGGTTATCCTTTTTCTCATTCATTCCTACCAATTAATTAACCCATCCCCCATTAACAAAGCAGCTTAAACATTTCTACAAAAAGATAAGACTCCTCTAAAGTGAACTTTTACTAAGATCACCTTGTAAGGTGAACGAGAATGAATCCTCTCTCATGTCTCATTCACATGACCATACACGGTGTCAGCCATCCAGACAAATCAACAGATATCATTTCCCTGCTCACGCCGATAGACAGATCAACAAGTATTATTTCCTCACACACACTGTCGATAGACAAATCAACGATTATCATTTTCTCACTCTGTCGATGAACAAATCAATGGTTATAACTTTCTCACTCTATATCATAACACTCACTCTCCTCTCATCACTACTGATTTGTAAGAATGACTAAGATAGTCTCACAAGACTTGGCCATCTTAAACAAGACACACAAGAATCCATTCCCACACTCATGTGTACTTCAAAGAATAACTAACTAACTTCATCCATGAACCTTTCTTCTCAACAAAAAACACAATAATCAAACACATATTTCTTCAAACCAAACACAATCCAAAACCATAAAAGTTAAGAACATGTTTCAACTCACAATCATAGTAGCGCCTCTCAAGGTTCTTATACCCAATTGACTGAGCAGCATCATTAGGCTTACAAGGAGGGTAAGGCCTTTGCCTAAAACCCCAAAGGCCAAAAAAGAACTGTCTAGCAAAATCCCAAAACTTATCATCAGCTTCTTCCTTAGTCTTCAAAGCCTTCCTCGGCATTGGCCTTCCATCAAGCCCAATCACATTCGGAACATTCTTCCAAAGATCCCAATCTTCCTTGTGGTAAGGCTTCTCATTCTCCTTCAACTCCATCTCGTTTATCTTATCAGCAATTTCCTCTGCCCTAAGCAAAAACTGCACCACGGGACTGTTCTTCAGCTTCTCCAACATCTCCTCGTTCTCCTTTATCTCTTCCTCAGTTGCGTTCTCTCTCTTCTCGAAAACTGGGTGTTCGTTTAGGATCTTTTCCACTTCTGGGGTGTGCCTGTGATCGGGTCGGTTCTCGCATTCCCAGAAGAACTGGTGCGCCAACTTAGTGTACGGACCAGGTTCGTCGTCGGAAACGGGTTTCTTCTTCGGCTTTCTTCGGAAGATGTTGGGGAGACCGATGGCGGCGAAGTTCGGGGAGGTTGAGGAAAAGGGTTCGGAGAAAGTGAGGATGTTGTTGAGGTTGAGGTTGAGGAGAGGGAGAGGGTTTGGGGGCTTTGAGAACCAGTTTCCTCCGAAAGGGTTGAAGTTGATGGAACCCATTGAAGAGACGGATGGGGTTTTTTTTTTTTTTTTTTGGTACAATAGAGAAGGATGGGGTTTAAGGATAGGTTGACTGTGCAAAATGAAGAAATGAATTTTTTTTTTTTTTTGAAGGAAACTGTATTGACACTGAGTAGAGCGAGGGAGAAGTGAGAAATGTTCACTCAATTGTGGACTCGTGTGTCAGTGTGTGTATATTAATATCTCATTATACTCTTCTAATTACTTAAGGGTCAATTTTATCTATCACAGAACATAATAAATTAGAATTCACTCATTTAAAAAAGAGTGATAATATTCTAATTACCAAAAATTCTTATTACTAACTTACTACCCATCACATCACCATTGGATTAAAGAGAGAGAATGTTAATAAGTTTTTGAAGAGAGAGAAAATGTTAATCTAATGGTGATTAGATAGGTAGTAAGTTGATAGTGGTAAATTTTGGTAGTGAGAATATCCCTCCTCTTAAAAAAAAATGGAAAATTTGTCAGGATTCGTGAATCTTGGAAGATATAAAAAAATTTTGCGTCTGTTGCAGATAAAAATATTTCTATCACAATTATAGAAATACTTTTGCCATTACTTAAAAGAAATAAGTGTTAAATATTTTTTTGTGATCGCAACAATATAAATACTTTAATATTCATTTAATATCTTATAATGTGTACCTAAATTGGTGCCTTAAAAGTTATCAGTTTGGTGAGGGATTTGTATAAATTCTATTAAGTTATTTTGTATAAATTCTATTAAGTTATGTGTTCAATTTTCATTTATATATAAAAAAACTTGTTAGTAAATCTCTATAACTATTCATGAATTATTTTTTTTAGTGAATTATCTTGTATTTACCATTAATTTATTGTAAAAAGAATAGTGATTTTAACACACAAAATATTAAGGGTGATAATACGCCCTTACTTGCTTTCTTAAAAAATAAGCTCACTTTAGAAGTTTTTCAAAAAAAAAAAAAAAAATTAAGAAATTATATAAGGGTATATTACACACGCCTCCTTTTCAAGGAAATGGTGGCTTTTTTACAATACTAATGCGAGCAAAACGACCAATGTAATATAATTTTTGAATAAATTTATTGGCATAATGCAATTTTGAAAATTATTAATAAAGTAATTCAAGGAATACTGCATAAGGTGGGTGCATGACTTGTCCCATATGATATACGGGACTCGTTAGATAAGGTCACACGTCAAATGTAGATAAGTATAAGGGATAATTTAGCTCCAATTTTTTTGCCACAGGTTAACAGTTGCATTCAACACATTGCCAATTCACTAAGTCTTGCACCTCTACATGTGGGACTGGTCTCACACCCACACCATGCAAGACACATATTACTTAGGTAATAAGTTTCAAAATTACATTATTTGAATTTTTTTTTAAAAAATGCATGACATGTGTCGTTTTGCTTGTTCGCAAGCTAAAAGATGCACATCAATTTAAGTAGTGCATGCCGCACACCCTATACAAGTCTTACCATTCGAATCATGTGGCAAACGCTAATTTTTCTTTGCACAAATCACGTACTCTCATTCGCGACTTGAATGCATAGGACCTTTCTAGCATCTCATTGCATTATATTGGTAAAATCTTTTGATTTTGTATTAATCCAATAAAAAGTTTTAAATTTTGTCTCAAATACGTCAAAAGGCCCACGCATGTAGTAGGCACTAACTTGCACCCGTAACACGTGACTTGAATGTGCAAACCTATATGTGTCTTGTTGCATTATTTTTAAAAAATCTTTTACTTTTGGATCAATAAGATAAAATATTTAAAAATGCGCATTACTATGATCAAAAGACTGATTAAGGAGCACTTAATATGCCTTATTATACTCTTCTAATTACTTAAAGAAATAAGTGTTAGTTTTATTTTATTTTGATAGATAGGAACCGTTGTCTGAAATCCTAATGTACTCGACTAATCCGAATGTTGGTAATCATTTCTCCAATTTCTTGTTTTCATCTCAACCTTAATTTCCTTCGATTATGGTTATGCTCATCATGATTATGTTTATATTTCTTAGGGTTTAAAGTTTTTAATGGTGTAGGAGAGAAAATTATCTCTTATACACATAAAAAAATATGTGGAGTCCATATAAAGTCATATGAGAAGAAAAGAAAAAAAGAAAAAAAATTGGACCCTACACATTTTTATGTGTATACAAGAGAAAAATTATATTTTATAATATGAAAAATTTTAAATCCTATTTTTTATTTTATTTTAGTTTTTGGGTTAGTAAGATGAATGAATTCAAGTTTTTCCGTTTGCAAGTTCCTACATCGGTTCGGGTAGTGGAGGAGCTCGTCGACCCATTATGTTTTAACCTCAATTTCGCTTTTTCTTCTTCTTCTGTTTTTTTTTTTTTGGGAAATTATATGATCGATTCGAAGTCATGCCTATTCTTTCTTCCAATTTTAATATAATTTTTAATTCTTTTAGTTGGATTAGGCTATTTTAGTTTCACATATGGAATGGACACTATAGCAGCCTAGGAATGTAGGATTAGGTATTATTTTATGTTGAGATATATAGTCCCACATTGGTTGTATGAGCCATGTGGAGTTTATAATGTCTTGGGCACTCTCACCCTTTGAGCTAGCTTAGATGATATCAGAGCCTCGTGTCCCGGGTTCAAACCTCGCCGCCTCCCACTTTCTCTTGTGGAATTTCTTAGCACATGTAGACTAGGTCTGTCATCATTCGCTCTTCAAGCCCAATGGGCTCTCGTGTGAAGGGACGTGTTGAGATATATAGTCTCACATTGGTTGTATGAGCCAACTAATGTGGAGTTTATAAGGTCTTTTGGAGTGGTGTATACCAAAGTTCTTTATATGATATCAGAGCCTCGAGTCTCGGGTTCAAACCTCGCCGCCCCCCACTTTCTCTTATGAAATTTCTTAGCACAGTAGACCTTGGATATTCCCACCCTTTGAGCTAGGGGTGGTGTATCCCAAAATTCTTTAGATTTTATTTCACTCTTTTGATGACCTAGGTCATCTTTATTATCGTCCATTCTAACCTGAATACTATCAAGTTTATGTAGTATCTTAGTTTTGTACTATAGGATGCAGGCATTGACTGTTGCATTATTGACCTCTTTGGTATAGGTGAGAAATGAGGGGGAGTGAAAACTCAATTTGCATCGAGAGACATCTTGAACATCTTATTACTTTTTGAGATGTCGATCAAAAACTCTTCCCAGCCTTATTTTAACAGCTTTAACTTTTGGGATATTTTGTTCTTGGCATTATGTCAAAGCCTCTTAAACCTGACTGTTTCAACCCTGTCTTTGTAATTAAATAAAATTCTTATAAAAGTGGCATGTGCAGCTTAAACTTTTGAAACTATTGATTCTTTGACAAATACATTATATAATTTCTCCACTGATCCCTCTTAATATATATGTGCATTCACTTCCAAGCTCTTGCATTGCAGTAAGATTATTTAGACTATTTTTTGTCTTCATGACATAATAAATACTTGAATGTTAATTTAATATATTATATTTGTGTATCCTTAACAGTTTTTTTTTAATATTTTTTTAAGAAATTATACAAGGGTAATACAAGCCTCCTTTTCACTGAAATGGTGTTAACTATTTTCTAATGTTGGTTAAAATTTATTGTTTATTCTCAAAATTAAAAAGTTTCTAATTTCTTCTTCAACATTGTGCCTCCAAATGCTTCACAATGCAAAAATTCAGGGGATTTTTGATATAAGTATTTTCATAGGAATAATGGAAAAGTGGATTTGGTGTATTTTTTGACCATGTTTGATATCAAAAAATATAAATAATTTCCCGTCAAATAATTTCCCTAGCATTTGAGTTTGTAACTACAAATTGAAAAAAAAAATACCTCCCTACACATAGTATTTTTCCCCTTGAATTCGGATTCTGAATTTTACTTTTTGAGACCAAAAAACTTTTTTGTTTCATAATTGACGTACAATATTTTAAAAAATGATGGACAATTTGCTAAATTCAATTCACATTCCCATCAATATTTTTTTTTTTTTTTTTGATAACATTCCCATCAATATTTTACAATCGACTAAATATAGCATCAATCAAATTAATGTTGGGCCTTTACCAATTAAAAGGCCAAATGCCCAGCCCAATAAGGAATACACACCTAGGGTTCCTTTGTGTAGTATGCTCAGCTGCCATTTGAGTGTGTGAGGAGAGCATTTCTGTAGAGAAGACAGAAGGGAGAGACCAGTCACCAAAATCAGAAAATTCGCAGGTGAAGAGTGGGAGGAATAGAGTCTGAAGATTCTGTGATATCTTATTCGTTTGTGGTCCGATTGAGCTGAAATTTTTTCAGCACCCTGAAGAGGAAATTGGTGTTTATTTCCCAACAATTAACTCAACTTTTCTAACAATATTTTGGACTACCATATACTTTTTTGTCATTTTCTCGGACAAAATATTTTCCTATCACATTTCTAAAACAAAATTTTCATGATAAAAAAAATATCTCGCGTAACAAACCCGCTCAGCTCGATGGTATGTTCCTCTTATTCTCCTTTTTTTTTTTTTTTTTGTAAATTCTTATTCTCCTTTTATACATGAAAGAAATCTTTCCTTGTCCTCTATCAAATAGATCAAACTTTTTGTAGGCCAAATTATTAGCCCTTATTATACGGCATACTTACCTGTCAGATTGTAACCCCATGTGTCATTCATCTACTTGGAAAAAGAAAAAGCCTTTCAGGGGGTGTTTGGTAGGATGGAAAAAAATATTTAGCCAGGAGAGTGGGGTGGGGAAAAAAGTTGGTTGTGTTTGGTACGTGGAAAAGTTAAAAATTGATTTGGAAACATTTTTAGCTGTCAAACACATTTGCACTTGTTTTCTTTATTAAAGTTTCCGTCCAAAGGTATGGTAAGTATTCTTTCCCATGCGGTGGGAACAAAAACTGAAATTTACAAGACAAAAATACCCCATGCTTTATTCTTCCATTTTGTGTGCTCTCTGGTGTGGCTACGACTGAGTACTGCATGTTGTATCCGTTCCCAACTCCTATCCTTTTTTTGTGTATGACTTGCGGCTTTGGCAAAGGAGATAGTTGTCAATAGTTGAATTTAATCAGAAAAGAACAGCTGAGACATCTTTTGTTACGGTTCTATACCAACCTGGTGAAATTGAAATAATGTATCTAGCAGATGCTTTTGTTTTATGCTTTACATTATATGAAGGATATGTAACCATGACTTACAAGTCCATTGGCTTTTGTAATTATGGTTTATTTGTATACTTCAATTATGCAGAATATGCAAGTTTCAACCAGTTTTAGTTTCAGTTTCTGAGATCAACGTTTTTCATACGGGTAGTGCCATATAATGACCTTTTTCATACTGTTAATTAGTAAAGGGGTTATGTAATATAAGACTGCACATTTATTTATTCAACATTTGTTATGTCTTATTGGGCAAAAATGTATACAAAGAAAATACGTGTAAAAGAGAGACACACAACCCAGTTGTCAAATAATAACGTTTTTATGACAAACACATTCAATTTTCAAATTGGGGGTTATTAGGTAATTTTGGTACTTTTCCCATCAATATTTTACCATCATCCAAACATAATATCAGTAAAATTCATCTAACTTTCCCGGTGAAATTTTGGCCTACCAACACTTTTTTTAACTTACCCAGTAAAAAAAACTTTCCACTTTTTTTCCAACAAATATTTGTTCCCAGCAAAAAAAAATTTCTCATGTACCAAACGCTCCCAGAGTTTGTTCACTAAATGCTAGTTACCAAAATTATGACTCATTTTTAATATATATTGCAAAATAAATTCGTGATTTTTGTTTTATTAGATATTTCATAAGGATAATGTTTTATATCTTAGAGGGAGTAATTTAGTGACAAAACTTTTTAGAGAAATAATGTGGTGATAGTTATGTATCAAAAAAAAAAAATTGTGGTGATAGTTTAAGTCTTTAAAGAACTAATTTAATAATAAGTTTATTTTGAGAATTGATGTGATGAAAGCATAATCTTTAGATCAACAAATTGAGGGTCTAAGCTAAATAAAACTAATTTTCAACTACTCAAATTTTGCTTATTTAAGTCCAATTAATAGAACATACAATATGGTATTCTTAATCATATTAAAAACTTTTAGAACGTTATGTAAAGGTTTCCTTTTGAAGTTTAACTTCTGATCTGATTGTGATCGGTTTGCACAATGTAAAAGACAAACAAATGTAAAAGTGAAAGCAAAAAAAAAAAAAAAAAAACTAGATCACATTAATTCAATTTTTGTAACTTTATTTTTTATTTTATGCAAGAGAGAGACAATGAGAGTGTAGATACCTTCCTTCCACAGCCTATGAATCACTCTAAGAAGTAATCAAACTTTGGTTCTTCCCTGCCATTTCCAAAACACAAAGATGAAATTGCCTCCTTTTGTTCATTCTTTTCCTCGTTCTTTTTTCTTCTACTGCTTCCTCCTTCTTCCACTTTTGCTCTTGCTCTTGCTCTTTGTAGCACCTTCTTCTTCTTCTTCTTCTTCTTCAGGTACTCCAATTGACAAGGTAACCATGTCACTCTATTATGAAAGTTTATGTCCTTATTGTGCTGATTTCATAGTGAACCATCTTGTGAGGCTCTTCCAAACGGGTCTCATCTCCATTGTAAACCTCAGAATGGTCCCTTGGGGCAATGCTTGGATTGCACCTAATGGCACTTTTGTTTGTCAGGTTTTACCTCTCTTCCATTGTTTACTATGTTATTTTCTTATTGAATCTCTTCAGTTTTGAAACCAATTAATTTTGATGTTATTCATGAACAACCCTTTACATTTGTAATTATTGTTTTTATACCGACTCTAATTACCTCTTTGAGGTGAATCAGTCTCAAATATTTTCACAAACTTCAATTTTTTGAATCGATTATGAAATTAATCTCTTAGTTGAAATTTTGTCACAATTAAAGCTTTTTGCATCTTTCCAAATATATACTTAGCGGGAATCGAACCCAAATTTTCTGAACACAACTGGATTACACCCATTATGTCAATTTGTATTCATTTTTACTAGTCCTTTTTCTATGCATTATTCTTTTGATGAGATTTTTTATTCAGAAACTTGGTTCTAGGAGAAAGCAGAAACCAGAACTCTAAAATTTATTATGTCAAAATAAACTAGTAGCAACAGTTAGGGGTCATTGTCTGAGATGAGAAACAGTAACACATAAAATTAAAGGCACTGTGAGTCTCTGACCCTAATAAATTCTAGTCTCTTTTGTTGTCAAGTTGAATCATTACCCCAACTGCATTCTCCAACAACCCACCAAGTTGATCAATACTTAGGTTAAGATGAAAAGTTGATCAATATATCATAATTTTTTTTGGCCAAAATTATGGGTTTCTATCATTTTTTTCCCAGGGCTAAGATTTGAGCAGTATAACTACAATAACTATTTATACAAATTGAGTTCAGGGCCCATTTCTTCTACTAATGGGCTTCATCAATTGGGTTTAATTATATTGGGCACGCTGTATCATCATTTTGTTTATTTGGTTTGTCAGTATTGAAGTTAGTTTGACCAAAATAAAATAAAATAAGGGTTTAATATTTTTTATATCATAAGATATAATTTTATCTTCTACACTACGAGAAGTATTAATCGTAAAAACTAAATTCTTAATTTTTGACGGTGAGTTCAATCAACCAAAAAACTAAAATTGTCTCCAAGCACCATAATTCATATTCATTATATGATCCAAAAGGAAAAGTATGAATTAATAATGCAAACTTCTGCTGTTGGTTGACCAAAACAAAGAAAAAATCTTCAACAGTTGGGCACACGTCATGGTCATTTTCCTAATTGTGGGAATGTGGATGGAAACGGCCCAAGTGTGCAAAATCTTGTTTCTTTAGTACCATATGAAATATATGTTATGTCTATACCTTATTTTTGTTTTCTAACGACCCAAGTGGTCCAAGCCTTGTTTCTTTAGTACCATACTAAATATATGATTATATGCAATGTCTATAACTTATTTTTGTTTCCTAATCGCAACTACTTGCTTCATTATTTTAATTTTTCACCATCATCTATTTTCGTTTTTTATTATTTGATATTTGCAGCATGGAGATGATGAATGCTTCCTAAACACGATCGAGGCATGCGCTATTACAATCTATCCTGATACGGTAGAATTCCTACAATGCAATTTTCTTAGTACTACTTTTTGTTACCCTATAAAGCAAATCTTTTACGTATTAATACACCTAGTTAATGTGAATTTCTTAGTGGTTTTACTAGCAAAATTTTACTATGATTATGTTGCGAGATAATTGATGGCTATCATTGAAGTAAGACATTCTAATTAGTCACTATTAGCCATAGTTTGAAGGAAACAATGCAAAACATTTTCAACTGCAAACAAAAAAGACAAAAAGATGCACTAATATAAAATTGTGATGCAGGTACAGCATTTCAAATTTGTACGCTGCTTGGAAAATCTCACCTTAGAGAGAAGGCAGAGGGAATGGGTTAACTGCTTCCAAATAACTGGGTTGGGCACATTACCTATTGATTGCTACACAAGTGGCAATGGCAAATCTGTTAGTTCCAAATAACATATTATCTATAAATATATATTACTTTTATTTAATATTTGTTTTTCTTTAACATGAAAGTGCCATCAATCTTAACTAGTTTGAAATAATGGTGATATTGATGTTAATTTCGATTAATTGTCATACCCCAATGAATGTATAACAAGCAGATTGAACAAAAGTATGCTATGGAAACTGCTCAGCTTAATCCTCCTCATAGATTTGTTCCATGGGTGGTTGTCAACAATGAAGCAATCCAAGAGGTTTGTGATTGATCTTAAAGATTCTATAGCCCAAGTGGGTTGTGGCCATAATGTCCCTTCACCTCTTCTGCCTTTTCTTGTGGTTGCAGGACTACCAAAATTTTGTGACCTATATTTGCAGGGCTTACAAGGGCAATTTGAAACCAAATGCTTGTAGGTCACTTTCAACTAGAACATATGACTCGAATGAGAAAATCAATTCCTTTCAACCTGTTTGCTATGTAGATGAAGCAAGAAATCTGACCTTACCACTAGTCACCAGATTAAGGAGTAAATCCCCTTGAAAATCAAGTTGGAACATATTTTTGGTGTGTTTCATGTGGTTGTATAAAGACTTTCACTTTGGTAGCAAGGCTCAAGTTGCTGGCTAATCTATTCTATAGGTTCAGATGTGCATGACTTGCCTAGGAACGTGGAATGTAAACTATCATAATAAAACTTGTTGATTTATTCCTTCATTTTAACTCCTCCTCTCTTGCTCACATATATGTATTTTATTCATTTTTTATCATTGATTTACTTATATCAAATGACTTATATTATCAAAAAATTAGAGTCATTAGATAAAAATGTAATTAACAATCAAGATTGAGAGTATAACTTATATTATTGTAAAATTATCTTATCCATTTATATATAGGGTCTATCTGGTGTCCAGTCACTATATTATAATTATGTATCAGGAATACATAGTTATAATATTAAAGTTGTACTATTTTTCACTTTCTACGTCAGCAGATAAATTTATTAAGACAGAAAAAAATACAATTTTAACAGTAGAACTATGTATTCCTGAGAATACATAGTTATAATATGGTGACTGAACAAAACCTTATATCCAGTGACTGGACACCCAATTTTTTCACACACATCTATATATATATATATATATATATGTATATATAAGCAGCTAAGGAAAGTATGACGGAATGGCTTAGTCTAAAATTTAATGTGAAAGCAGGCCTTTTCAAATTTCATTGGCATAAGTAATGCCTAAATAAACATGTACAAGTATTAAATATAAGATAATAATATCATCCAACCATTGCCATAAATTTCAACATCACCAAGGATAGGGTGGTTCAAAGTAAGAATAAAATTATATATACTTTCACTTCGACGGGGATATGATGAAACTAGAGCCAAAAGGGGAAAAACTAGAAACTATTAAAGGACAAAAAGAATATATACACTTTGTGGTTGGTAAGATGAGACAGAGAGAAGGGAGAACGAGGTAGTGGTGGATGATAAAAAAGGATAAACAGGCATGAATGCACATGATACTATGTAATCTGAAACTTCTTTTTCTGTGGAGCTATAAAGCAAGATTACACAGTAAACAAAAAAGAGGCTATAAGAGGGAATAATAGATGAAGATCATGGCTGATAAGGTTATATAGCTTCTATCCCTATAAAATTGTCATATTGTATTTCTGGGCTTCTTTCCTGTTCATTTTCACTAAAAAATGAAAAAAGAGGCTTTTGGCTATGTTTTCCAAAATAATAAGCTAATTAGAAATTTGATTTACCAACAGATGAGAAAAACTATATCACAGTAATATTGAGGGGCCCCTCTCTAATTTTTTCTTCTCCTTGACTAAAAAAGAGTTACCTGTATATAAATGACTCAGTTCCAAACAAATATTCTCATTCAAAGTTCACATTCTTACACCAAGAAACACGGTAGAAAGTCTTTCTACTTAAGCAGGATAAAAGAAAAAAATGGTTTCTCCAAAACTAGGAATCACCATTGTAATTGCATTAGTCCTTTTCTTTTTCATCTATGAAGCTGAGGGTGCATCTTATTCTTCTGGTTCACATATTGATGGTGCTGAGATCACACCATTGGCTAATCAGAAAGTTAATCTATCTGTGTACTATGAAAGTCTATGCCAATCTTGTGAGACTTTCATTATTAAGAATCTGGGGGACATCTTCAACAATGATCTCATTGACATTCTCAATCTCCAGCTAGTCCCTTGGGCCAATGCTCATATCAATAATACCAACAATTCCATTTCATGTCAGGTTTTATTTTTTCTCTATTATCTTTGATATTATAGAATGAATTACATTTTTACAAAGCATTAAAACATTCAGTACTTAACATGAAAAATTGACTTTGATATCAATTTGGTTGCTTTAGAGTGGTTATAGTTGCCACAAGCTCAAGGATCTGCTGAGAGAAAATTTTATTTCTTTGTGTTGATTCAGAATTGCTTTCGAGTTTTGGTGATAAAAAATAAGAAAGAAAATATTCATTATTGCATTTCTGGGAATATCCAATAGAGTTAAGTATTCCTGCCAAATACTAGGACTTGGAGTTTGTGGTTGGTTGTATTTACTATTCATTTGCCTTAGTTTTTTTTTTTGATGAACTGTTCATTAGCTTTATATGTGACTTTTTCTCTTCAATCTGGGAAAAGGGGTTCAACTTTAACAGTGTCTTTTGATTTCTGTTCACTAAATTATGTGGTCAATGAAGTCAAGCCCCATCTCAAGTCCAGACTACCCTACCTGACTTATGCAATCCATGCATATACTGTAACAGCAGAGAATATTTAAAAAAGGAGAAAGATTAGTTTACAAATTTTTTTTACAAATTTTTGCAAATTGCACTATGTTCTCCCGGGAGAAGATAGTGTGACTAGTGTTCTCCCGGGAGAAGATAGTGTAGTTTGTAAGAGTTTGTAAACAAAAAGTTTATAAATATAACCTGCCCCTTTAAAAAATCTTCCATCATTTCAATTATTGTTTTCTTTATTGTCTTCATCAATTGCACTTTTTATAACAATTTCCAAAGCATCAATTATTATTCTCATTTTTCTTTGTATTTGGAAAAGAATTGTAAGAAGTATGATGATCATCTTTATATTTGACTCATAATTATACACAACTTGGCAGAATGGACCAGATGAATGTGAGCTAAATTCTTTGGCAGCATGTGCCCTCAATATTTGGCCTAAGGTGGTAAGTATAAGGTGCACTTCCCACTTCTTTAGGATACATAGAAACCAGACCTCTGAGGAAGTTAACTTTAAAACCTGCCAACAGATCATGCTTTCTATAACCAAATCATGATGCAGGACAAACATTATGGTTTGATTGTCTGCTTTGAGTTTCTAGCAATTGATGGAAGGAACAAGAACTGGCTGGACTGTTTAGACCAATTGGGTTTGCCTAAGGAGCCTATTCTAAATTGCTTTAACAGTGGAAACGGAACAGAGGTTATTTTATTTTACATTCCTTTTTGACTTTACTGTTAACTAAAATAATATTGCAGAGGAAATGGAAAAATGTTTTTTATTGTATGACTTTGTGTTTAGTTAAGTCATTAAAGAGTGAAGTTATAGTTAATTAGTGTATATCACCTAATCAGTACTGTAGTGACATGCAAAATGATAGTATATTACTGTTGTGTAAGAAAGTTTAATGCCCTTTAACATTAAATTTGAATTTCTATGCAGCTTGGAAAAAAATATATTAATGAAACTTCACAACTTCAACCACCTCATTCATTTGTGCCATGGGTGGTGGTGAACAATCAACCTATTGGAAAAGTTTGTCCTTTCTCTTTCTTGTCCCTCTTTCTCATTCACACACACACACACATATCATTAGTATGATTGCCATTGAAGATACTCATCAAGACTATTGTTTGTGTTAATTCAGGACTATGCAAATTTTACTTACTATGTTTGCAAAGCTTATAGAGGAGTTGCCGTTCCAGCTGGCTGCAACCTTAAGTGAGAAATAAATTAAACTATTAAATAATGCCATGTATATTATTCCAGTAAAAGGCTATATAAACATGACCACATGGTCACTTCAAGCTCCTCCAAAGACACATTGAGCATGCAGAATATCTTACATTTATGGTAGTAAATCAAAGTGAGACAAAGCACCACCTATGTTTGTAAAGTTCCTACTAGAATACAAACGATGCAAATAATCATATAGTCTACATTTTCCATTACTAAACCTGGATTGCTAAATGCATGTTTATGCCAGAGACATTCTCTCCCCCTATCCCTCTCAAGCTTGAGCAAGTCAGAAAAAATGCTATATAGTTAATTATTGCATACTGGAGGCGTGCCGGATTTGAAAACTGCAAATGGTGAAAGACTTGACAATCATCTTGCAGGAACCTTTGATTTTTCATCATTATGTCCAATGGAAAGTTAATTCTGATTTTTTTGTCATTACACACCAATATATTATGGGAAGAATCCGTATACAAATTTTTTTTACAAACTTTCGCAAATTACATTATGTACTCCCAGAAATACATAGTATAACCTAGTGTATTTTTGGGAGTACATAGAATAATGAGTTTGTTTTTTCTGATGTTACTTTAAATAATTTTATCTAATATTCATCAAAACGACGTCGTTTTGGGACAGAAATCATGGTATTTTTATAATTTTAATTTATTTCAGGGTTATAATAGTCTTTATCACTCTGATTTTTTAATTTTTCAACCCCAAAATGACGTCGTTTCGATGAACATTAGATAAAGTTATCTAAAGTAACATCGGAAACTTTTTTCTCTAGAATAATTTGTAAATAAAAAATTTGTGAAATATAACCCTCCCCTTTTATTATTATAAAAGAATATACAAGAAACCAATAAGAGGCAAACGTGTTACTAACAAAAAATGCAAGAGCCTGTACTGTCTCTTGACATTCATAATATAATAATCTTGATCTATACATTTTTTATTTGCAATATTTGCATCTTTATTTTTTTCATTTTTTTGTTTTTTTTATTAAAAAGGGAATCTATTGTGAACCGATACTTTAGTTTGTTTTTTTATTAGGTTTCTGAATACATTATAAATTGATTGCAAAATTATAAAGCTCTAAACCATCTTTAAATTAATATTTATAACATTATTTAGGCCATCTTAGCAAAACAAAAAATACAATTGAGTGCAACTCATAACAATTATTAGAAAATTCTACAAGATAAATCCTAAAAAATACACACAAGAAGCCCAAAGAGGAAAAAAAGAAAAATGAAGTGTTATAAAAATTCTTGGGATATTGCTATTTGAGTGCTACATAAATTAAGATATTGTTATTGAGTACTTTGTGCTTCTTGGCGCCTAACCTTTAGATTATTGAAAATTCTTAGGATACACGTGTTTCACATCAGGAATCTTTGACTTCAGGAAGATATTTTGAGTATTGTTTTTCTAGATTTTTTTCCTGTGTCTATTATCGGCAGAAGTTGAAAAAATAACAATTGCGTGGATCCATTTTCAAGAGGGAGTTTATCCTTTGATAATTTCTGATAATATCAAAAGAATTTTTACAAGCCATATATATGCTACTTATAAACAACTTAATTTGTTAACTATTTGTACACCACAATTGTTACACTACATTTTTCTTGTTAAAAAAATGCTAACGTTGTCCAGTATCACTTTTAGGAGTTGTTTAAATCCTTAATCCTAGATATATTCCGAATCAGGCTAGTCGCAAAGCGATAACTCGATTGAAATATTTTCAACAACAAAAAAATACTAATGTGTAATTTTATGGGGTCGATTAAAAAAACAGAAGTCAAAATATTTAATTCGTTAAGAAAATAAAAAACTTAATACTTTCTTTTTTTAAGTAATTATAAATATTCAACAGACAGTATTAAATGTTTCATAACCAATATCTTTAAGACACTCATTAGTAAAATTAATTTTAAAAAACAGAAAAGAAAAAAAGAAAGAAAGATAAAGAGAGTATGCTAAAATGTGTTTTTTTAAGTACAAAAAATGTTTGTTTTTCTTATTTTATTTTTCAAAAGAAATCCCCTACTATCCTTTGACATGCTAGATTATATTTATAGTCACAACTTTTCAGGAATATGAAGAGATTCAAATCAAAAATTAGATTAGTCAGGTTCATTAATATTTCGGATACTAATGGTTTTTTTTTTTAAAGTGATATACGAATAATATACAAATAATATTATTGATGACAAAATCAAATTTCATTTAACCTCGTATGGTCAAAAGCTGTGGAATGAATTAAAGTTTAGAAGTTGTTATTTTTAAAATTAATCTAGATAGAATCAACTGATTTGCTTATGCACAGGACCATCAATGTCTACATAATATTGTTTTCATCTAATTCTACACCATTACTGCAATCCTAAATGATCAGATGAAATGAATTAAACTTGAACACATTACTAGGTTTCCAGAAAGGCAACTGCTACCACGTTGAGTCCATTTATTTTGTCACTCTCTATTCAACTATATAAGAATTGGAATATAACAAGTGCATGTTGTTTTAAGCAAGTAACACAAAATATAATATATATTCATAAAAAAATAAAATAGATTTTGTATGAAGGAAAAATGAATTCAGCTTGAACGCATTACTAGGTTTCCAGAAAGGCAACTGCTACCACATTGAGTCCATTTATTTTGTCACTCTCTATTCAACTATATAAGAATTGGAATATAACAAGTGCATGTTGTTTTAAGCAAGTAACACAAAATATAATATATATTCATAAAAAAAATAAAATAGATTTTGTATGAAGGAAAAATGAACAAGTTAAAGAACTAGCTCTTCTCCTCAAATATCTTCTTTCACATTTGTACAAGGCACATAGGTTGATGAACGATTTTTCTTCTGTTTTGAGCTGCGTTGATGCTTCTGCAGATTAGTAGAGCAAGGAAGGACAGGGTTCTTCATTGCACAAAGCTTATGTTTCATACGCCAAGGGAAGAGAAATTCCAAGCCACAACCCTTTGGAGAAGAAGAAGAATATGAATGACTAGTTGACCCTTTGACAGAACACTCATGATAATAACTACAAGTATCACAAACTTTATCCTCAAAATTACTATGAAAATTCAAAGAAGAAGAAGAAGATGCAGCTAATGCAGTGGCATCAGGGAGAAAACGGTTGATCATATAAGTAGGAGATTGGTAACCATGAGACTCTGCAAGCTTTAATCTTAAACAATCATTGTTGTCATTATTATGAGCATTCTCTGATTTTTTTTGAACAATATCTAATGCCTCTGATAGAGAAAAAACATCCATAGCATCTGAGAAAACATCATCATCATCCTTGTTGTCATCACCATCACAATAACCATCATCTATATCATGAAATGCAACATCACCATTATTATTATCTACATCAGTTTCATTAGCTACCTCTTTTGGTGGAAAAGGTGTGTCTGCATCTTGGGTGCTATCACTCTTCTCCATATCTTTTGGCTTGCCTGGTATTTTCTCCCATGAAAATGGAACTCTTTCACTTGTGTTTTGCACTGCACCTAATGAACTTGATGAACAATATGTATCAGCAACAACTGAACAACCATGACGCCTTGTTGATAAAAGCGGTGCATTTAAGTTTAACTTTCTTGGACGTTTGAAATCCATGCTCTCCAAAAGCTCCTCCTCCTTATTCTTCTTCTAGTTCTTTGTCTTCCATATAACAATCTTGAATAACTAGATTGATTATCTGAGATAATTTTATGACACAAGTCTCGTAAAAAATGGTATTAAATAGGACATAACATAAAGTTGGTGGAATAAATAGTAGCAGTTGGAAATACATGAATCTCGTGAAAATCATTATAACTGAAGTTTTGCTTTAAAGGGGTCACAAGTATGTTGAAAAGTCCCTTCTACGTGCCAGAGAAACAAGGAGCCAAAACTTAGAAGATCAATTGAACTAGTCATTATCCGAATATGAAATTGATGACCCTTGTAAAGTTTCATGTTTTTTCCCCCCTTATAGTTAATCTCACTATTCATTATATAAACACGTAATATGGGGAAGTAAAACCCACAAGTTAGAGGAGATATTCAAAAAAGAAAAGGTTAAGAAAAAGAGGAGAGTTGCTGACGCAGCATAAAATAGGAAAAAAGAGAGAGTGATGTTTAAAGACGTCAGGTATCCATCATCATCATCATCTCAAATGACATGGTCACGTTCTACATGTTCAACAACAATGGACAAGGTGATGTTAAAGTTTTAAAACAATATACAACATCATCAAAAGGAACATAATGAAAAATAAATTACAAAAGAATTAAGGGAAATGAAAAATGGATGAATTAAGCAGATCAAAAGTTGAAAACTTAAATATCTGGGTATTTATAACTTCTCCAAAGAGAACTCATCACCCATATAAGTTAAAAGGGTCGCCAGGGAAAATTGTTTTATACAACAGAGAAAGTAAAAAATGTTGCAACACAATGTGAATTGGCAATTGCTCAGCCAAAAAATATAATGGTAAATATCTAAATCTTGGACTTAAATTGATTTTCATGTACATGTTTTGTCTAACTGTTATCTCATCACCATTCTTGCTGGTGTGGCACAGTGGAGCATAGCAGGAGCTGCTTTCTGCACTACTTGACCATACCCCCTGACAAAAGCATAAGTCATTACATATATTTACAAGCAATCTTGCCCCTCTAGTTCTCCTTCTGTTTCAATCAAAATGATCTTTCTAATTGTTCTTTTCTCTTCTGTAGTTCCACTTCCAGAAGGCCAGCTGAAAGATATAGACCATGTCTTTTCTGAAGACAAAGTCTAAAGATAAATGGCACTGATGATTACCGGACCTTCATGAGTAAAAAAAGTATAGGTTGGCAAGAATAGGCTAGTTCCCCCATAGGGAACACTCAGAAAACATGATTTCTTTATAAAAAAATCTTATTCTCTCACTTTTGTTCTTTAATCCGCTCCCGTGCTTTATTACAAAGCTCAAGCGTGTCAGCATGGCCAGGATCAAGACAAAGGGCTGCTTCACAGTCTCGGACAGTAGAAACATAATCACTCATTGAATCATGAAATGCAGCTCGAAGATGTAACAGTTGCAGGTCTGGCTTAAAATTGATGGCTCTTGTAAGCTCTGCTATTGCTTCAGCTTCCTTATGATCATCCATTAAAACTAGTAGACAGAGTTTCCAAGTTAGAACATCGATAAGCTTTGTGCGTGCAGAGACACACAGTGCACTAACAGGTTGCAAAGGTTGTAAACTATATCATGATCATATTGCTCTATCAAGATGCTTACAGCAAACACAAGTATCACAGCATGAACCAAGACCAAAGATCAGAAGAATAAAAGTATACAAAGCTACATCGGACCTCCAATAAGTTAGGTCATAAAACAAGGATAAGCAGTGACTCAAAAGATCTCTCACTTCATAACTGATCACACTGATAAGATAAACAAACCCAAACGAACATGTACCCTAAAATAATGCGTAACTTGAGAGGCATGTAATGAACAGAAGGAGCATGGATGGTAGTTGATGCTGAGGAAGTGTTCAGCGAGGAAATTTAAATCAAATATGCTGCCAACATAAACAATGGTCTTGGAATATACAAACAAGCAAGCGAAGAAAGCCGAAGGATAGAAACACTGATGTTTCATGCAGTTAAATTTACAGAGTAAATTAAATGGAAAGCTATCAACTACTATTAGTTTTAAGGAAAACTGAAATATCTGTGTACGAAGTTACACTGAAAAACCACCATAAAAGAAAATTCTGGTTAAAACATCATCAAAGATTGTATGTCTGAAAGTAAGACAGTAACAAAACCATCATAGTTATAAAAAAATGTGACAGCAATTATTTAAAACACAAAATGGCTACAATGACAGCCACAGTTCCCTCCTTTCCCATCCCACACCCCCAACAAAAATAAGGAGAAAATAGAGAACAATAGAACTCTTTGTATGTGACTCACCTGCTGCCCTATATCTATATGGATAAGTCCTTAGAGGATCCAACTGTGTTGCCATACTAAGATCACTCTTTGCCATGTCACGATCACAATATTCTGAACGTTTCTCATAAGCTGATGCATTATTCCAGGCCTTTTCTATTAGCTTTGTCATCTCATCATATGCAGCTTTGCGGTGATTTTTAAGATGGTAAACACGTGCCAACCCCTGATGTGCACGTGTATGCTTGATGTTGAGTGCATTCATGTAGCAGTCAGCAGCAAGGTCCAGCTTATCGCAGTCTACGTAGACACTCCCTAGATTATTTAGTGCCTACAATTTAAACGAATGACAAACATCAGTACATTAGTTCAGCACTGAAATCAAGTTAACATGTTTAATCCAAAAAAATGTAAAACTAACTTGTCCTTTCCGAAGACCATCTGAAGGGCATCTAAGAGCTTCCTCCAAAAGATGGATCACATACTTTGAAGACTCTGAATCAAGACTTGAGTCGGCTAACACATAAGCTTTGAGAAAGTAAGCTTCAAATGATCTTTGAATAGAAATAGACTCCTCAGCCTTTGCTATTGCTTCTTCACGATGACCGGTGTCATATAATATCCATCCTTCATAGACAAGCCTTTCATGGTCAGAAGTGGAATGATTTCTAGCCAGCCGCAAACTGTGCATGGCTGCCTTTTGAGAATTTAACCTGCAAGATTCAGGAAAATCAACAGCCACAACAGTCAGGGTCATGCATCAAAATGATCTAGGACTAAGAAACTAAGTGCCGTTTGGCCCAACTTATTTTCAGCTTCGCTTCTCCATAAAAGGAGAAGTCGGGCCAAACACATTTTCAGAAAGGCTGTAAAAAAAATAGGTTTTTTAATGAAGAAAAATAAGAAAATGAGCTCCTTTACAGAAACTCCTGAAAAGAGCTTCTAGCTTATTTTTTTCTTCATGGCTCTCAATCACTATCTTCAACTTTGTGGGACACACATTTTGTGGGAAACCCTTTCCCTTTGTCCCATAGACCAAACTTCGCCTTTGTTCATTGCACTCACACGAACCATCAGCAACAACCTCTGGCTCCGGGGACGAGATCTACATTCTTGCTCTTAGTCTTCATTAGTTGTTCTCCTTATTCTCTTAGCTAAGAATGACAATGGCACCTGTCTGACAGCTAAGTGACTATTGCCTAGCATAGCATCAGCAACCAGATGCTGCTCCAACGACGAAAACCACGAGCACCGCCGACTCCTCTGTAATGAGATCATACAGCTGCAACGAGATTTTCCAACTTACTCCTCCAATAACTTCACTTCTCAATCACTATCTTCAACTTTGTGGGACACACATTTTGTGGGAAACCCTTTCCCTTTGTCCCATAGACCAAACTTCGCCTTTGTTCATTGCACTCACACGAACCATCAGCAACAACCTCTGGCTCCGGGGACGAGATCTACATTCTTGCTCTTAGTCTTCATTAGTTGTTCTCCTTATTCTCTTAGCTAAGAATGACAATGGCACCTGTCTGACAGCTAAGTGACTATTGCCTAGCATAGCATCAGCAACCAGATGCTGCTCCAACGACGAAAACCACGAGCACCGCCGACTCCTCTGTAATGAGATCATACAGCTGCAACGAGATTTTCCAACTTACTCCTCCAATAACTTCACTTCTCAATCACTATCTTCAACTTTGTGGGACACACATTTTGTGGGAAACCCTTTCCCTTTGTCCCATAGACCAAACTTCGCCTTTGTTCATTGCACTCACACGAACCATCAGCAACAACCTCTGGCTCCGGGGACGAGATCTACATTCTTGCTCTTAGTCTTCATTAGTTGTTCTCCTTATTCTCTTAGCTAAGAATGACAATGGCACCTGTCTGACAGCTAAGTGACTATTGCCTAGCATAGCATCAGCAACCAGATGCTGCTCCAACGACGAAAACCACGAGCACCGCCGACTCCTCTGTAATGAGATCATACAGCTGCAACGAGATTTTCCAACTTACTCCTCCAATAACTTCACTAATCTCGGCCATCAATTTTTTGGTGAAAATGTTAAAACCTAAGGGGTTGTTCAATGAAGCAGAAGTGTTCTCATTGCCTCAATATGTAATATTTATTCACCTAAACTTTAATAGTACGCGGCTTCAAAGGTAACTGGAATCTTTTTAGGGCCGAGCGTTTCGACAAACAGTTTGTGGACAAAAAAGATTTGTGACACAAACACCAAACAACTTTCATTTTGTTTTAGCTTTGCTTTTTAAGAGTGTAGCTTTTAAGCTAAAAAGGAGGGCCAAACAGGCTCGAATTAGCTTCCGTATGTTGATAACAATCCACAATTATTTAAAAGAATAAAGTACATAACTGAAACTCCTTAAGAATAAGATAGAATCTGTGCTTTGCGATTAACAAACACCAAACCAGTCTTAAAAGTAGATATCAGCTTCCATTCATTCCACATGCAGTGAAAACACGTTAAAAACTAAAAGTACATTTCCTGAATTAAAACTTATAACACTACATAAAATGTAGGTATTATTATGAATATTACATGCTTAATAACTGCTTCATTGTTGATCACTTGATCCAGGCCAGTACACCATAAAAATGTTCTACAGTTCCATTATTTTGTCCTAGTTTGCTTTGATGGAGAACATGTGACAATTTTCTCTAATTTTGACATATTACAATGTGACTATAAACTGGTCTATTTAGCATTATATAGAGCCATGAGTTCCCTGCAGAAATAAGTTAAAGTTAAAAATGAAAAAAAAGAATAACCAATATATTTGTAGCCAGATTTAGATATTAATCTCCTCCCTGATAATATGGAAAGTAAAAAACAACCCATGGTTGTACTAAAAAAAACAAAACAACCCATGGTAGAAAATCCCATTCACAGAATTCTTGCATAGAAGAAATTTCTGTAGTCAAACTATAATCTACATCAAAACTCACAAATGTAAGAAAAAGGTTATAACAGAATTAATGAGGGGATTACTAAACTCACCGTAACAGAAGGAGAGATTGCCGAAAACGTAACAGACTTTTTCCAGGGTCATTTGATAACATCTGGTGAACAACAGCCAAAGAACCAATGTCATCAACAGAGGACCATCGGTCATACAATTGCATCCAGCAATCAGCCTGACTCCAGTTCTGAACAACAGGACTGAGTAGTTCTACCAAGTGATCACCATGCATATTCCCATAGAACATCATATAATTAGGATCCAATGTCAAAATTGCCCTTACATCTCTGAGGGCTCCTTCATAATCCTCCATGGCAATCAAAAACCAAGCTCTCAATTCAAGGCAGTCTGGAGAAACCTTGAAACAAATTATTTTATTGATTTCTGAAATGGCAGGTCCAATCTTGTTCTCCTCCAAAAAAGAGACGGCTCGGTATTTGTAAGGAAAGGAAAGAGTTGGATCTAACTCAGTTGCAGAGATCAAGTCCATCATTTTCTCCTTCCCTTGACAATACAAAGACCTTTCTTGATACATCCAACCAACTGGTTTATAATCAGAAATAAGGGAGTTCATCAGTTTATATGCTGAATATGTGTGGCCGCGCTTATATTTGGCCCTTGCAACTCCTACTAAAGAATAAACATGCCCTGTCTCCACTGCTGCCTCAAACCAATGCTGTGCATCTTTGTATTCTTTTCTCTCATGCATAACAACACCTAATTGGTGAAATGCAAGTTGCTTCTCCCAACCATCTTTCGCGCACTCTACTAATCTCTCCAACAGCATCACGGTCATGTTAGACCTCATCTCTTCCTCCATTGCAATCTGACTCAAAAAATAATACAACACAAACGAAGCATGCCCCGCCAGAGCCAGCCTATCCCTACCCTCTGGACTACAAAACATTTTCACAACACTTTGACATTGCATTGAACCGGGGAGCTCCCTCAAAAACACCTGCAAACAAGCCGCAACCAGCAGGTACGCGGTCTCCTCCAGTCCATACTCAATGAGCAACAAGCCATCCTCCATGTCACGAACCAGAGATGCCAAGTGTGCATCACAAGCACACTTCATCTCTTCACAGCAAAACCTATTCGCCAAAGAGAGCAATTCCAGAACAACATTAGGGTCAAACTGGCTCAACCTTTTAGTCCTACTAAACACCTCAGCAGCCCTCATTGCCTCAACGGAAAACCCATTCAACGAAAAATTTATCTTCTCCCTCCTTGATTCCATGAATCCACCATACAACATTGCCTTGAAGGGCCTCGAAAGCGAGGCCATATCGAATCTACTACACCTAATTTCCTCGTCACCAATCCAAAAAGACATGTCACCATCATCCTCCTCCGAAGTAGAACATTGCTCATGCTCATCATCCACCATCATCAAAGACTCATTATCCGAATCACGGCTAGAACACGCGCAAGCACAAGGATCATACACCGATTCAGGGGCATACCCTGGAACCAAGGTAGCCCTAGGGCATTCAAGGTTTCTTCCACTGCAATCCATAGAGGACAAGCCAATAAGCTCGTCCTCCCTCCGCTCATAGCGGAGCCACGCGGCGAGCACCACCTTCGTGTGCACGTCCACCGCGTGCTCCCGGGCCGACCGGAGGCTCCGCCGGAACAATTTCAGGTCTGAAAGCCCGCGAAAGACAGCACATTGCTCAAGGAAAGCCGTGGACTTGTCAAACTCCGGGCAATTCTCAATCCTACGGTAAATCCCGGCGAGGGTTTCGACGAAATCCACGGGTTTCACGGAAGGTTCGATTTTGGGTTCTAGAAGCTCCGTCATGGGAAGGCCATAAGGGAGGAGAGCGCCCTCGGCGACCACAACATCGGACGATGTCGGGTTCGGAGGTTGTTGGAAGTTCCGAACAGATTTGGTCCTTAGGGTTTGGCTTTTGATGTGGTCGTGGAGTTGGTGGAGGAGCTTCTCTCCCATGCAACTTCCGCCGCCTCCGCCGCCGCCGGCGGTGCCGGATGGGTTGAGAGCGTAGACCTGAGTGCCCTTGCAACCGTCCATGATCTTCAAGCTACGCATTGTGGCAAAGATGTTGTGCTGCATCTTCTGCTCCTCTAAACTTCTTTTTTTTCCAAAGTTGAACGATTTAAGAGTTAACTTTGCAAAAAATTGAAAATTTAAAATCTGGGTTTTCTAAGATGATGACATTTGAGGAGAATTGAAAGAAAAAAAAAGTTTTTTTTTTTTAACGGATTGGCATTGCAAGCACCGTTGGGATTTTCGTTTTGGGAACTCGACGGTGATGCAGGCTGAATTGGAGGAATGGGAACAAAATTGGTTGTGTGTGGGGCGATTAACCCATTTTTTTTTTCCCCCTCTTTTCTTTTTTTCTTCTCTTTTGGTTTTTTTTTTTTTCTTTTTGGTTTTTCCCGAGAAAATGGAGGAAAAGAGAAAAGCAGAAAATAGGGGTGGGGGAAGAGAATAAGAACGATGGAGAGTGTCCAACCAGATGTGTTGAGGTGGAGATGGAGGTGGCCGTTGAAACGGCCACTCTCTTTCTCTCTCTATATCTTTCTCTCTCTTAATTTTTTTTTTTTTCTGCCCTCTTTTCTGTGTATTTTTGCTGCTCTTATTATCTAAATATATGAATTTGCCACTTTTTCTCCGTGTGGTTTTCTATTTCCACTTTGTTTTGGAATTTCCTTTAATTTCTAACACAAGACAAAAGGAGAGAGAATAAGCCAGACATAGAGAGAGAGAAAGAGAATAGCACGTTGTTCTACTGTTAATATCTATCCATTAGTCAAATTATCTCCTTAACATGATTGACCCTGTTTTTTCTTTTTTCTTTTTTCTCTAAGAAATATCAAGGAGGAAGAGATAAAAAAAAAAAAAAAAGTGTTGAAATGTTTGTTTATGCGTTTGGTTGAGGAAATTTTTTTGGAATAGTAGGAAAATGTAATAGATAGAGAAATGATTGAAAAGATAGATAAAGTGAGATAGGTAGAAAAATGTAAAAAAAAGTTGTTTGGTGGTAAAAAACTTTACTGGGAAAATTAGGTAACTTTATGAGATCAACAGTGCATTAAAAGCCAGATAACCGATTTTCCGAAAAATCCCACCTTCAAATTAGGTTTCTAAACAGTGCGGATATTTATGTTTCTCATAAATCTATACAAATTGGATAGATAGGTTTTTGGTGAAAAGACGTTGAAATAAACATGATGTTTCTAAAAGTCATACTTCAGAAACATAAATATCTGCTGAAAAGCTCCCAACCAAACACCACCTCAGGTGATATAGAAAGATGGGTGAGTCAACGGATGATCAAAGCTTCGGTATTTTTAGTACTTCTCATCTTTAAAACAAAATTGATTTTCATTAAATTATAAATTCATTTAATATCAATTAAGCTATAAATCAGGAATATGATAATTATTGAAAGAGTTTTTTAGATAGTGATTGGTGAGTGAGAGATTAATCTTATTACGCTGATTAATTGTAAACAAAAAATAATAATATTATGTATTCTTAATAAAAACAAAAAAGGTAGTCTTCTATTTTGTCCGATTGTCCGTGTTGTCACAAGCTGGTGGTAAAGGACAACCAAGAAAAATGGTGGTGTGTTTATGATGACCATGTCCTCTAATGTTACGATAACCCATTATTGTTAATAATTTTGTACACAAGCACACGCACACTATCTCTCTCTCTCTCCAATTTGCTGGCCCGCAACTCCCGCACCAATAGGAGTTGAGAAGAAGAAAAAAAAGTAGGGATAATTTTCCTTTGGTTTTGGTCTAATTAAACGCGTGTGATGGAACCATATGATTGCAAATTATTTGGGTTATTTATTGATGATAGCTGTCTATGATTTTGACCATTTTACAATCACCGTTTTTGTTTTTATTGCCCCTTCCTTGCTTTTGAGTTTAATCACTAATTAATGGTCGAGGTGCCCCTTCAAATGAGACTCATTTATTTCCTTAATGTGTGAGTATGGCATGAAAATGGAGTTTGGAAAGGATTACGTACTTCTATAGTTTACGATGATTAATGTGATTGTTATCTGTTCATAATTTTGTCAACGTGAGAGTTACCCTAATAAGCCTTCTTCTATTAGGCTTAGGCACAGTTGTTGTATGAATCCTATATTGAAATTGTAATTTTCATAAATTTTAACAAAAATTAAATAATTAATATTTCTTTAAATAAAAGAAATTATATCTAGAGATAACTTTATTTTATGCAATAAAGAAAAATATTATATATATATATATAAGTTATATATATAAATCTTAGAGATAGATTTATAAAATACACAATATGCTTATATGTACTATTATAAATGAAATTACTCTACATTGACTACATTTTGGTTATCCTTAAAATGTTAATGTAATTCATTCAAAAAGAAATAAAATAATTGTTTTTTTTTATGGAAAACATAAAATAATTGTCTAGCCAGATGTGTCTATATCATGTCTCCTCATATTTGTCGCAGATTTTGTTTAATTATTTTCGCATTTTATTGTTTCCCCAATTAAGGAGATTATACAATTAATTAATTAATTTCTTGTTTTTATTATTTATATATTTAGTTTCTAGATTTAAGAGATTCGGTCGGATGAATCAATGTGAACATCACATTATATGTATCTTGTACATTATACGTTGTCTTAGATTTGGCACAACGAATGGTTATCAAACCACTTCACAACATAAGCCAGTTGTCACCTCCCAATTGACGAACAAATCTTTGATGCTAGATAGTACTGAATTTTTATGTATCTTTTATTCATGAGGTGTGTCATATTTTTTCAAATCATTAATAAATAAATTATTTTAATATTAGATAAGAGAGTGATTTGATAAAAAAATAAGACACGTATCACATTATGAGTAAAAAAAAAAAACCAAAAATTTAGGACTACCGTAACACTGAAGAAATTTTTCCAATTGACAACTGACCCTGCGAGAAGATTTTCTGTGGGTCTAGATCATGATAGTCCCTTTCCAAAATAGAAAAAAAAAAAAAAAAAAAGGGATTGAAGAGAAAAAAATTAAAAAAATAGAGATAAAAATGAAAAAAAAATTTCATTTATGATAAAGGAACCACTAAATAAATAATCGACCTGCAACATATTAAATTTTTCCCATCCCTGCCAAGCTTATGCCAGTTAGCGTGCATATTGAAACCTAAACAAAGGGAAGATAATTGAGGTCTCTTGGTGTCTATTGCCAATGAGCGCAGATTGATGACTGTGTGTTGATAAGTGCTTTTTGTTAGATTTGATTGATAATTAAAGTATAAGAACGTGTAAAAAATTGAGCGGTTGATAATGACAACCATTAAGTAATAAGACGTGGTTTCACGTGGTGTTACGGAACAACTATAATTATACACTACCTTCAAACTTCAATGGCCGGAAAAATTAGACGTATTTCCTTTGTCCATACTCCGTAGATTCATTGAAAAGCTACAAATACAAATAAATGTTTGGTTTACATTTTCATCCACGTCCATATGCAGTTTAGGGTGGTTGAAAATGTAATGCAAATAACTAAATACTGTTACTTTTCTAACTTTATGTCATCATATTGTGTTTTTGGAACATATTTTATTCTTAAGTTTTTTTACGAGGGTGACAAATAAGGAAATTATTATAATATTACCTAGCCTATTTGTTTTTCTTTTTATACTTTTTCTTTAGACTTGGAATTCCGATATCCAAGTTATAGCACCTAGAATATAGAGTTTAAATCAAAGATTAGAATATAGCAAGATAACTTAATTCAAATAAAACGAAACTAAAAAGTAAATAAGATTTTAATTTTGATCTAATGTATATATAAACATTTTCACACGATTGTGCATGACTTCAGGTAATCACATGTTTTACTTCTACATGCCTACTCTACTTTCACACGATTGTGCATGACTTAAGATAACATTGACTTTTAAAATTAATTTTGATTAAAAGTAAATTTGAAATAAAGTTATTTATGTTTGAATGTTTCTGAAAAGTAATTCGAACATAATAAATATTATTTAAGGAGAATTGTCTATTACTGCAAAAGTAATAGGTTCTGTCTATCACAAAAGTACGAATTGTACTGATTACTAAGAAGGATAGTACATACATATTTATTGTTAATAAGTCCCTCTTCTAAATCTAATAATCAGATTGACTTTTCCTTTTGTTATAGATAAAATGTTATATTCAATTATTTGAATGTTCTCGTTCTTATCCAGCCAACATGAAAGGTTGTAACATGCGAGTGCTTTGTGTATTCATTGGCCTCGAGTAGAGGACACAATTATGTAACATGCGAGTGCTTTGTGTATATTCATTGGCCTCGAGTAAAGGACACAATTATGTACTTAGCGTTAGGAGTGTTTATCAACCGATTTAAACCGCAATGACCGAACTGAAAAATCGAAAATCGAAAACCGAAAAAAAACCGCAAATTTTAATTGGATTGGTTGATGAAAACTGATCCAATCCAAACCAATGCAATATATTAATTCTCCTCTACCTATTTGAGTCTTTTGCCATTTATAGCCCAAAAATTTCTAAACCCAAGACTCATTAACCCATCAACTAAACTCAAGAAAAAACCTAGTCACATCTCATCAACAAAATTTTATTTGTGTAGAACTTCATATCTCATTGTCATAAAAAAAACTATATTATCGTTTACTGATGCTTTTGTATTTCAAAAGAATTTTTTTTACAAAGTCAATATATACAAAAGGTGTTATTTGCACAATAATTATGAAACAAATTTTAGGATTTTCAAAATACCGAAAAAAATGGATTTGGATCGGATCAGATTTAAAAAAAAAAATCCAAACTGAATGGATGATTACATGATCAAACCGAAGGGATTGGATCAGATGATTTTTGCTTTCAAAACCGATCCAATTCAAATCGCGAACACCCCTACTTAGAGCCCTTACAACAATAGAAAGTGCTTAAGGTAATGCCTCTGACATTCTTGTTCCTGCATCGAGGAGACAGAATTAGAAAATCCTATGAAAAGGATGAAAAAAATTAAAATTCACATTAATTTAGACAAATTAATATAAGGTCTTTATTTTTCTTATTTCACAGAAGACAAGATTTCTTTCTTGCAGATGCATTAATTTTTGTGTTGATTTTTTTTTTTTAAATCAGTGCCCCATTTTTTTGTGTCAGCTGGATCAAATCTTATCTTGTGTTGAATAAGAAAAATAAATCCCTTAATATAATCGTGGGTTGATAAAGGATAAATTGGAACGAACTTACATTACATTATATATTTTTTAAAATATGAATATTATCTTATACAAAATTTGCATGAACTTAGGGAAGTGATTGACCCTCCAAATTCCTATTGGGGTGGTTCCTTCCTTTAATGTTGGCATACACCTCATTATTGGGTGTAGGGCTTAATGACTGCCCAATAAATGCTGCCTCTGCCTACTAGTCATTGAAGATTCTGGAAGAAGGTGGAGGGTTCCTCTAACCTTATAAATACACATGAAGACCTTTCGTAATATGTTAGAGATTTTGAAGCTTAAAGCTTAGAATTTTAGAGTATCTCTAGAGAGAAGTTTGAGTGTTACCTCTTTAGAGACGTTTGAGATTTTGATTGTACCTCTAATGTAACTAGGAAGCTTAAATTTTGTAATCTTTCTTTTTTATAGTGAAAGATTTTTCGGACTAGTGTCCCGTAGTTTTTACTTCTTCATACCGAAGAAGGTTTTCCATGTTAAAATTTTGACTGTGTTTCTCTGTCTCTCTTACTTATGCATATTTTTTATTTCGTTGCGTGTTGGTTGAACTTTTGAGTGCTGAGCTCCGAGCTTGACGTGTCGACCTATGATATCACTTCTGCGCTGATTTGAGGGACCGACATCCCAACAGTGGTATCAGAGCCTGAGTTTGAAGGGTTTTGAAGAAGAGGAGATGGAGACTAGTAGTGTCGCCCATGACGAAGACATGTTCAAACTGACAGTAGGCAACTTTACTTACTGGAGACCAATGATAGAATATCATTGTTAACTCTAAATTATGCTTGAATTATCAACTTGTTTGCATTGTGATTGGGCTAAATATGACTAATATGTAGGTGCAAAGAAGGCCTCATATAGTAACAATTGACCCACAAAGAAAACTGGCCCAGTAAATAATATTGAGGTTGAATCCACTAATATTTTGTCATTCTGTTTCAGAAATAAAAAAGAAAGAAGGGCTTAGCCCCTCTTTATTTACAAAAAAAAAAAAAAAAAAGAAAGAAGGCACATGATTGTTTTGCAAAAAGTGAAGAGATCTAAATCGTGGATGAAATTGTGGAATGGGTGGCTAGAAAAGCTTGGAGCTATTTAGTTTAGTGTTTATTAGGAATCTGAGTCTTATTAGAGAGACACTTATCAGTTTTCAATTTCTGTTACAAGTTCTCGAGAGTTTTAGTTTCTCTGAAGTTTTCATTTTGTAATTGGCACATGCAAGACAAAATTCTTGGTAGGAGTCAAGATCAAGTCTTCTTGAAGTGTCGATTGTAGCTTTGCTTAGATTCTTGGTTTTTAGATTATAAATCAAGAACCTGATTTGTATCTTTACTTTTCCTCTACTGTTTTCTGTACTTTGATATTGATAAGAGATGCACATGTCTTTTCACTTCAAAATTTTCTTTGTTAAATTTTCGAACAACATGAGTTTCTAAATTTCTAGCTGGAGTTCTAAATGATTGGAAAATACTCTTTATTTTAAAACACTATTATACGCTTGTCTTGTATTTTGATTAGCAATCTTTTCTTTCAAGAAGTCATGGGAATGGTTCTAGAACTTCAATTTCCATGAATCTATAATTGGGAAATTATTGGTTGTGGAATCTTGCTAGTTGAAAAATCCTTGATTAGGGATAATTAGGAGTGAAGATTAACCATTTTTGTTTTGCAAATCTGATGTAAATCCCTTGGGAAAGGATTTGATTAGGTTTGGATAACTGGAATTGCAAAATTCCAGTAAAGTGCTTCAGACATTGATTTTCTTCAAGATTAGTGTTATAGCACGTGTAAGAGCAGGGATGCAATTTACACAGGGAAAATTCATGATTTTAGAGTTCCAGGACCTTGTTACTTGTTGAATTGATTTTACAGTTACTTTACTGAGTCTTTTCTGATTGAAAATTTAGTTAGTTGAATTTCCAATTTTAAAAAGTTGATTTCTTGTGATTCAAGAAACTAGGACAGATTAGATAAATGAAATTGAAACGTACTATTCTTGGTGGGACGATCCTCATCTTTGAATGCATATATTACCACTGTGTTTGTTAGCACAAGACATAGAAAATTTAATTTTCTATTTTGAGAAATTTAATCCTAACAATCATCTATACTGCAAAGACTTGCATGAGACCATCATCCAAGCCAAGATGCCTAAAGGAAAAAACATGAAGGAGTGGAAAATCCTGAATTGGAATGTGGTGGCCATGATCAAAAAGTACATTGACAAAAGGCTCTTCGAGCACGTGTCCGGGTTCACAAATGCATATTAGTTATGGACTAAGCTAGAGTCCATGATACAAAAGAAGACTTCCAGGAACAAAGCACACCTAGTTCCCCAACTTGTGAAGCTTGAATACAAGGACGACATGAGCATGATTGAACACCTCAACACTTACAAAGGAACCATGAATCAACTTTCTAAAGTCGAGATGAAGATTGATAACGAGATGCAGGCTCTGCTGCTTTTGAGTTCGCTGCCAGAAAGCTGAGATATTGTGATAGTTACCTTAAGTAATTCGGCTCCTGATGAAAAACTAATGATGGATGCCGTGACCGACAACCTCCTAAATGAAGAGTACAAGAGAAGATAATGAGGTGTAACCAGCACGTCTGAGGCAAACATTGTTGAGAATAGAAGAAGGTTTGATGCCCGCGCAACAAGAACCAAGGTCATGACAAGTTCAGAGGTCAGTGTAGGCCGAAGTATGAATTGAAATGCTTCTACTATGGGAAGACCAGCCATAAGAAGCCTAAATGTCAGACTCTACAAAAAGACCAGAAGAACGACACTGTAAAGTAGGATTAGATAGTACCAAAGAAAAAGGAAGACAAGAGCACCACTACGATGACTGCCAACACAGATGCGCCTGGATTGTTGATTCTGGTGAAGCTAAATTTTTGAATGTAGCATAAGATGACTGTGTCTATATTGTTGATTTTGATGCCTCCTTCTATGTCACCACACACAAATTTTTTTTTTCTTCCTACATAAATAGTGACTTTGGCATTGTAAAAATGAGACATCAAGTGACAAGTAAAATTGTTGGTGTCAGTGATGTAACCCTGACCACGGATGTCGATTACCGACTTGTGCTGAAGAAAATAAGGCATGTGATTGAATCTAATCTCAGTAGGCAAGCTTGATGATACCAGGTTAGTGAATTGCTTTGGAAGCCGAAGATGGAAATTGGTCAAGAAAAACTTGGTGGTTGCCCGAGGCTAGAAAGATGGCTCATTATACGTGATGCAAGAAAAAATCAATGATGCAGAAGGAAACTTTGTTCGAGATGAATCTAGTATGGAGTTGTGGGATAAGCGCCTAGGCCACATGAGCGAGAAAGGACCCCAAAATTTGAACAAGAAAGAACTTCTGACCGAGTTAAAAGGTCAAGTGCTAGAGAGTTGCACACGCTGCCTAGCTAAAAAGCAGTATCGAGTTTCTTTCATGAGACTGAATCAGCCCAGACGATCCAAGTATATTCTTGGCCTCGTCCACACCGATGTCTGCTCCACGTCAGAAAGATCACTTGGTGGAGATCAGTATTTTGTTTGTTTTATTGATGATCATTCTCGCAAAGAGTAGGTACATTTGTTAAAGTTTAAAGACCATGTACTCCAAGCCTTCAAGGAATTACATCCAACAGTGGAAAGGGAGAATGTAAGAAGCTTAAGGTTGTCTGATTTGATAATGGTGGTGAGTATTGCGGCCTAATTGTTGCTTATCGTAGAGCGGTCGGGATAAGACTTGAAAAAATGCCCCCAAAGACTCCTCAACTGAATGGAGTTGTTGAAAAGATGAACCAAACAATTAAAGAAAAGGTCCAAAGTATGTTATCCCATACCGGGTATGCTATCTCATACCGGGTTGCCAAAATCATTTTAAGGTAAAGCAATCAGAACTGCAGTTGATTTGATCAATTTAACACAATCACAACCATTAGAAGGAGAAATTTTTGAAGAAGTTTGGACAGGTCGAAAAACGACCTAGGATTACCTAAAAGTGTTTGGATGTCGAGATTTCGTACATATCCTTAAAAATGAGAGGGTGAAGCTTGACGTAAAGACAAAGGAATGCATTTACCTCGGTTCTCCGAGAGAGAATTTGGATTTCGGCTTTGGGATCCCATTAATAGAAAATTGGTGGGAAGTTGGGATGTAGTCTTCCATGAGGATGAGACGATCAAAAACATCTCAAAGCCCGAAGTCTTGGTTTCCATATGAGGTGAAGAACCCGTCCTTCTTGTCTAAGCTCAAGCAAGGGAGAAAACTATCAAGAAAATGAAGAAAATGACCAGCAACAACAAGAACCACCTGTTGAAGGTGATGAAGAAAGACAAGTTGATATAGGACGACTTGAGGTCCGAGATGAGCATGATGAGCCAGACTATCAAACTGAAGTACAACCCAAACACTCTACTCGAGCGAGACGACCTTTTACAAGGTATCCACGTGACGAATACACATTTGTTGCTAAAGTTGGAGAACCTCAAAGCTATGATGTGGTCATGACGTGTTTAAACAAGAAAGAATGGGAGAAAGCAATGCAAGACGAGATGAAGTCCTTGCACGAAAATCAGACGTTTGAATGAGTTGCCCCAAGGGAGACGAGCTCTGAAGAATAAATAGGTATATAAAATTAAGCATGAGGACAATGGCCAAAAACTGAGATATAAGGCCAAAATTGTAGTGAAAGGCTACAATCAAAAGAAATGAGTTGATTTTGAAGAAATTTTCTCTCCTGTTGTGAAAATGACTTTGATCCGAACTATATTATCCATAGCGGCCTTAATGGACCTTTAAGTTGAATAAATGGACATGAAGACAACATTCTTTCATGGCTACCTTGAAGAGGAGATTTATATAGAGCAACCTGAAGGGTTTCGAGCTCCGGGAAAAGAAGATATGGTCTGCCGATTGAAGAAGAGTCTGAACGGCCTAAAACAAGCACCCCCGACAATGGTACAAGAAATTTGAATCCTTCGTGAATGAGCACAAGTTCATGCTTATTGTAGGGCAAGACAAATCAAGGATAGCTTACCTGAAGAAGGCATTGAGTTCATCCTTCGCAATGAAGAACATTGCCCCCGCAAAATAAATCCTTGGAGTCATGATTATAAAAGACCGACAAAGAAAACTATTGTGGCTAAGTCAAGAAAAATACTTTGAGAAAATTTTGAAGAGATTTAGAATGGATAAAGCCAAAACAGTGAGAATCTTCTTAGCCAAGACATATAAATTTAAGCCAGAAGCAATATCCGAGATCAGATGAAGAAAATGATGAGATGTTGAAGATCCTGTAGCAGTCTGCCGTCGGAAGCTTATTGTATGTTTAGTATGTACGAGACCCGACTTGGCGTATGTTGTTGGAATGGTGAACCGATGTCTGTCTAACCCTGACAAAGAGCATCGGGAAATCGTCAAGTGGATCTTCAAGTATCTTAAAGGAACAACAAGTTTATGTCTCCGCTTTGAAGAAGGTAAAGCCGAGCTGGAAGGCTTTATGAATGTTGAATTAGAGGGAGATGTCGACTTGAGGAAGTCAACCACATGATATTTGATGACTTTTGCAGGATGAGCTATCTCCTGCAATCTAAAATGCAAAAATGTGAGGCACTTTCGATGACCGAGTACATAACCGCTACTGAGACATGCAAGGAAATGTCGTGGATGAAGAAGTTTCTTTTGAAACTTGGCCATCAAAACAAATACGAGCTAAAAAGTGATAATCAAAGCGTTTTTCATCTAGCAAAGAACTCGACCTATTACTCCGACACAAAACATTTTGACGTGAGGTATCATTGGATTCGATAAGCTGGAGGATGAACAACTTGAACTCATCAAATTGCACACCGACTTGAATTGGTCCGACATGTTGACTAAGCCGATACCAGCAAGAAAATTTGAAGACTGGTGTGAAGGTGCTAAGTTGTTGAACCCGACATATTAAAGTCGGAAGGGGGACATTTTTCGGGGTGATTCCTTTCATTAATGATGGCACGCACCTCATTAATAGGTGCATGTCTCAATGACTGCCCAACCACCTCTAATAAATGTTGCCCACTAATCATTGAAGATTCTAGAAGAAGGGAGAGGTTTCCCCTCACCTTATAAATACATATGAAGACCTTTTGTAATATGTCAGAGATTTTGAAGGTTAAAGCTTAGAAATCGAGAGTACCTCTAGAGAGAAGTTTGAGTATGACTTCTTTAAAGATGTGTGAGATTACCACCATTCTTGGTGAAACTTGATTGTACCTCTAGTGTAACAAGGAAAGCTTGACTCTTGTAATCTTTCTTTTTTATAGTGAAAGATTTTCTGGACTAATGTCCCGTGATTTTTACTTCTTCACATCGATGAAGATTTTTCACGTTAAAAATTTGACTGTGTTTTTCTCTCTCTCTCTCTCTCTCTCTCTCTCTCTCTTTTGTATATTTTTCATTTTGCTGCGCGTTGGCCGACTTCTGAGGGCCGAGCTCTGAGCTCGACGTGCCGACCTATGATATCGTTTCCGCACTGATTTGAGGGACCGTCGTCTCAACAATTTCACCAATAGGGATGGTGGGTGAAGGAAGACAATCCATCACATTTGAATTTACCATTCTCCGTTAATATGACTCATAATATGCATATGCATTTATACCCTCATGTATGCTTAAATTCAACCTAATATACAATACACGAAAGCATAATCAAGTAACATTGCTCGAAATCAAGGGCCAGGTCAATTTAGGGTGATATGGAATAATATATAAGGTCTACATTTAAAACCTTTGATATGAAGAAAGCATCTTCAAAAAGGGCTTTTAGTCAACAAGAGTTGCATTGTGCTTTAGCCATGTTACTTTTGCAACTCTTTTGGAAACTTATTTCAAACCACTTACACAAGGTTCAATTGAAATAACTTGTTGCCTTACCAGGGGTATCCTCCAAAGTTAGTCATTCTCTTCATAATAAATACAAGTGTGCTAAATATAAAGTACATATCTTCTTCGACATAAATAAATCTGCTTACATAAAATTTGACTTGAGTGTCGGAGTGTCTTGCAAGTACACCACTCACTTTGTTTAGTTAAAACCTATGAATTAAAGCTACATCAAATCACTTGTGTAGAAAAAGATTATCATAGTCAACCCAAATAAAATTGGGTATGATAACGACGCGTATATTTAATTGAGCCCATTCAAGTTACTCCTAAATTAGCTATATACGTAGGTCATTACATTTTAAAAATGAAGTAACTTTCAAGGAAAAAAAGTGTTGAGATATATAATCTTACATTGGTTGTATGAGCAACTAATGTGGAGTTTATAAGGCCTTGGGCACTCCCACCCTTTGAGCTAGCTTTTGGGGTGGTGTATCCTAAGGTTCTTTACATGGTATCAGAGCCTCGCCGCCCCCCACTTTCTCTTGTGGCGTTTCTTAGCACAGGTAGGTTGGGCCTGTTGCATTGTCCACTCTTCAAGCCCAATGGGCTCTCGTGTGAGGGGGCATGGTGAGATATATAGTCTCACATCGGTTGTATGTGCAACTAATGTGGAGTTTATAAGGTCTTGGGCACTCCCACCCTTTGAGCTAGATTTTGGGGTGGTGTATCCCAAGGTTTTTTACATGGTATCAGAGCCTCGTGTCCCGGGTTCAAACCTCGCCGCCCCCCACTTTCTCTTGTGGAATTTATTTGTTCGCACAGGTAGGCTGGGCCTGTTGCATTATCCACTCTTCAAGCCCAATGAGCTCTCGTGTGAGGGGGCGTGTTGAGATATATAGTCCCACATTGGTTGTATGAGCAACTAATGTGGAGTTTATAAGGTCTTGGGCACTCTCACCCTTTGAGCTAGCTTTTGGGGTAGTGTATCACAAGTTTCTTTACAGTAGAGAATGTCTCTACTAATAGAAAGGATGAACAGAATTAAAGGTGAGAAGAAGAAAGAGAACGTAGAATGAGATGAGAAAAAATATTTATATTTATTGAATTCTGATAAAAGTGTACAATGTCTGTCAATGTCCCTCTCTCTTATACTACAACTACCTCCTAACTACTTTTCCACGTACTCTACCTTTCCCCCCTTTCTTTTACATGTCACTCTTTATTACAATAAGGTGTAACCTCCTAATGCCTACACCTCATCCCTGAACCTTATGGGTCTTTTCTTCACACGTGTCCCATTCCTTTCTGCTATGCTTTGTTTTTCCATTCGCTTTGCACCTTCTAATTCTCCTCCTTCTGTTTCTTGATTTGCTATTATTGTATCAATACCTTCCCCATTGAAATTAACCTTGTCCTCAAGGTTAAAAGAAGGGTACTGCTTCTGAAATTCCTTGACATCTTCCCACGTAATGACTTCAGTGTGCAGGCTATCCCAAAGTATCTGAACTTGTTGTAGTTGCTGATGCATTATCTTGCAGTACACGTGCTCCTAGAACCTCTTTCGGATGTAAAATTGGCAAACCCCCGATAAATAGGTCTGGTAGGGGAAAAATGGGCAATGTTTTGGTCCCCTTTAAAGGGCTTTAACAATGATACATGAAAAGTATTATGAATTTTTGCATTAGGTGGTAACTTCAATTTGTAGGCTACCTTGCCAATCCTCTTGAGTATAGGAAATGGACCAAAATACCTATGAGAGAGTTTGTTGGACATTCGATCAGCTACAGATGTTTTCCTATATGGTTGTAGCCGCACCCAAACCAAATCACCAATAACAAAATTGATTTCTCTTCTATGTTTATCAGCATTCTTCTTCATGGCAGTCTGGACTTTTTGTAAATTGTCCTTCAATTGGTGTAGAATGACCTGTCTATCATGGAGTAGTCTATCAACATCTTCAGAAACAGTAGGTGTTGGAATGTAATCAAGAATTGAGGGTGGTTCTCGACCAAAAACAACCTTGAAAGGTGTCATGCCCGCAGAGTTATGAAAGGTGGTATTATAACAGAATTCAGCCTAATGTAAGATCCTAGACCATTGTTTAGGAAATTCTGCAACAAAATATCTCAAATATTGCTCCAAAACACGATTGACAACCTCAGATTGTCCATCAGATTGGGGGTGGTAGGCAGTTGTACTTTTCAATGTTGTGCCACTGAGTTTGAATAGTTCTACCCAAAATCTGCTAAGAAAAATTGGGTCCCTATCTGTAATAAAAGACCTTGGCAACCCATGTAGTTTGCAAACCATTGTAGTGAAGAGGTGAGCAACTTTTTGAGCTGTAAATTTCTTTGGAAGACATCCAAAATGAGCTTGTTTAGATAGTCTATCCACTACAACTAAAATTGTAGTATATCTGTGGGACAATGGTAGACCAATAATGAAATCCATAGTGAGATCTTCCCAAATTCTTTCAGGAATTGGGATCGGTTGAAGTAGACCTGCTGGAGCATATGTTGAATACTTTGTTTGTTGACATACCACACAAGAATTGAAAAACTTCTTCACTGCCTTTTGCAAGCCAGTCCAGGTGAAGCTGTTAGCTACTCTTGCAGTAGTCTTTTGGATACCTGTGTGACCACTTGACAATGTAGCATGACCTTCAAGTAAAATTTTAGGAATTAAAGAAGATAAATGGTCAAGAAGCAACTTGCCTTTTTTTAATAATAGTCCATTTCAGATTCTATATCAGGATGTCCATCTGGATTGGCTTTCAACTCAGCATATAGTTGTTGAAAGAATGGAAAAGTTTGATTTTCTGTTTTCAATTGTTCCAAAATATCAAATAGAACAGTAGAAAGAGACATGAGACAGAAAATGGTAGGCATTCGGGAGAGGGCATCTGCAACTCTGTTGTCTCTACCTGGTTTATAAACAATTGAGTATTGGAACCCCAGAAGTTTGGCTAAATAGTATTGTTGCTCAGGGGTTTGGATGACTTGGTCTAATAAAGGCCTTAAACTCTTCTGGTCAGTTCGGATAACAAATTTCCTTCCAAGTAGGTATTGTCTCCATTTTTTGACTCTTTCTGTGATTGCATAGAGTTCCCTCACATAGGCAGAAGCTCTTTGCATTCTAAGGGATAGTTTCTTACTGAAATAAGCAATAGGATGCTCTTCTTGAATAGGACTGCACCAATGCCCACATCTGATGCATCTGTTTCTATTACAAATTCTTTGTTGAAGTCAGGTAGACTTAGGATAGGAGCTGCTATCATGGCATTCTTTAATTGAATAAATGCAGCTTGTGCCAATTCTGACCATGCAAAAGAATCTTTCTTCAACAGCTCTGTGAGAGGTGCAGCAATGGTTGTATATCTGTATACAAATCTTCTATAGTATCCTGTAAGCCCCAAGATACCTCTTAGTTGTTTGAGATTTTTGGGATTGGGCCACTCTAACATAGCCTTGACTTTATTAATATCCATACTAACTCCTGCATGTGAAACAATATGTCCCAAATATTCTACTTCAGATTGTGCAAAAGAACATTTGGATTTTTTTATATAAAATTGGTGAGCTTTAACTATGGATAATACTACCCGTATGTGTTGTAAATGGGACTCCATAGATGAGTTGTATATGAGTATGTCATCAAAGAAAATAGCAACAAATTTACGCAGGCAAGGTTGTAGGATGATGTTCATGGTAGCTTGGAAGGTGGATGGAGCATTTGTCAATCCAAAGGGCATCATTAAAAATTCATAGTGACCTTGATGAGTTCTAAAAGCAGTCTTATGCACATCATCTGGACTCATTCTGATTTGATGGTAACCTGCCCTTAGATCTAGCTTGGAAAAAAATTTGGAACCTCCAAGTTCATCCATCAACTCATCAACTGTTGGTATAGGGAATCTGTCCCTGATAGTAATGTTATTCAAAGGTCTAAAATCAATGCAAAATCTCCATGATCCATCCTTTTTCTTTACTAAGAGAACTGGAGATGAAAAGGGGCTTGTACTGGTGCGGATAAATTCGGAATCCAGCATGATCTTCACTTGCTTTTCAATCTCTCCCTTTTGAAAGTGAGGATATCAGTATGGTCTCACATTCACTGGTGCTGCATCCGGTTGGAGGTGGATTTGGTGATCAAGTTGTCTATGTGGTGGTAACTCGGTGGGTTCTTGAAAGTTTAATGTGAAGTTATAACAAATTATGCACTCTCAACATCCAGTTCCAAAATTCCACATGATAAAGTTACATTTTAAAAATGAAGTAACTTTCAAGGGAAAAAGTGTTGAGATATATAGTCCCACATTGGTTGTATGAGCAACTAATGTGGAGTTTATATGGCCTTGGGCACTCCTACCGTTTGAGCTAGCTTTTGGGGTGGTGTATCCCAAGGTTCTTTACATGGTATCAGAGCCTTGTCGCCCCCCACTTTCTCTTGTGGTGTTTCTTAGCACAGGTAGGCTGGGCCTGTTGCATTGTCCACTCTTCAAGCCCAATGGGCTCTCGTGTGAGGGGGCGTGTTGAGATATATAGTCCCACATTGGTTGTATGTGCAACTAATGTGGAGTTTATAAGATCTTGGGCACTCCCACCCTTTGAGCTAGCTTTTGAAGTGGTGTATCCCAAAATTCTTTACAAAAAGTATTAATAAATCCTTTTAAGTAAGGAGTATACTTGGTTTATTTTTTCTCCATTTTATTTTTTTTCCAGTAACACTTTATTTCAGTTTAACATTGCACTTCTATCAATAGAGTTCATAACATAATTAAGTACATTCCAGTTTTATTTGTAAGTGTTTTTAAAATTTTGAGCTTTTAAAATAATTTTGGTTTTCTTTGCAGTATACGTGGCATTTCTAGTATTCTTTCAAGGAGAACAATCCGAACACTCAAAAGTCAAAATATATATATATTGGGCCCTTCCTTTTCTGAGTAGGATTATCATGGTCCAATTGTTCGGCCTTCAAACTGTTTGGGCCGTTTAGACTTTAACTATCACTCCACCATTAATTAGAGCCTCAAATCTCATCACATCAAAGGATTAATGGATTCGGCACTGAATCATGAAATTCACTTGGTCCATTTTTTATTTGACCATTTCAGAGTATTATATATTTTATGGGGATATTGTTTATTATGTTATATCTGATAAGTTATTTCATGCAAAAAAGTGGATAAGGTTCACTAAGAAAAAGAGAGTAAAAAAAAGTGAGCTCCACCTACTTTTTTATGTGTTACATGAAATAAACTTTCTAATATCTAACATAAGAAACAATATTCCCTTAGTAAAGAAAATTTCTTTAAATTTTTTACAAACGTTAAAGAGGCCGCTTTGTTCATCCAGTCAAAGTTATAATGAAACGAAATTATTATCCAGTAACTCTTCTTTATATTCTAAATTCAAATTCTTTTAAAATTATTAACGCATATCTCTTTTACAATCTTAAATATATTTTTTTCTCTCTTTTAATCTATATTTTTTAGGTTTTAACTAAATTAATTTGTTATATTTTATTTATAATTATACAATATGAGCAATGCATATATACATGTTAATTATTCAATATGAACAAATTATGTTACATATTTTCACAAGCTTCTTGGCCTTGCAAGAGTTGTAAGAGGAAAATTGATTTCCACATAATCCAATATAATTTATTATGAAAACAGAATAATATAAGTTTGCATCGAAGTGACATATATTATATTATAATCTTTGGTAGGGAGAAGGAGGGAATTATGGACATGGACCCCAGGCAGAGCCATTAAATATATAACGAATTTATACATGTTGACATTGATGCTGGGTCACGTCAGAATGTCAACAAAGTCAAGTCTTATATATAATATAAAAAAATTGCGAGCAAAAATAAATATATTTAGAAAGTAAAAGTATCAGTGTATTTAAATTTACATTAGTTTAGAATATATGGTGATTTTAATAAATTAAAATATAAGGAAAAATATTTTTTTATTTATAAATTTAAAAGAATCTTTTATAATATAATAGTGCACGAAGACGGTACCCAAAAATTAATTTTATTTAATTTATGTGTGGTTATTATCTTCATTTCTGTGGTAGTTGCCTCAATTGACCTCGAGGAGATAAGCATTGTTACACGTCGTTGTTAGCTTGTTGGGTCATATTATAGTCCGAGCTAATGGTCAACAACTGCGGTAGAAATACCAATAATTGATTCTTGTGGCTTTTAAATTAATTGGTATCACTAAAATAATCAAGTTTATTCTTTTTCTTTTATATATCTTATATCACTTCAAGAGTACTGTAAACATGCAGCATATTATAACTTTTTTTATTTGATAAAAGAATTTATATAATGTATTTTTTTTTTATCAAAACTTCTATAATGCTTTGAGTTTTGACTTAATTGGTAGATCATACTCATACTCTGGAATCAACCCGGAAAAAAAAAATGTTCCAAGACGGCAAGAAGAAGAAGAAGAAGAAGAAAAAAAGTAGTTGTTGGTGCATTTTTTCATATATTACAGGCCAAAGCTATTGTAGGTTTCTTTGGCTCGTTAACAATATAAAATTTCAGAGTGAGATATATTAAAAAAAAGAAAAGAAAAGGAATGCATGTTATACGCAATCCAGGTTAATTAGGCAAAGGATAAATATTTAACTGGTAATATTGATGATGTCATGATGACACGGTTTTTATAAAAAAAATTATGACACTCTAATTAACAAATATATAAATTATGGGTACGTTTCATATTTCTTGTAGAAATTTTTTTTCTGTCACTCTCAGCAAAAACACAAATAATTTTCCCATAAATATAATGTTCTCTATTTATTATATAATATAATATTATTATGTATTATATAAATTAAAATAAAAAGTGTCAATGAACAATAATACAGGGATACTAACGATTAGCGATAACAAACAATTATTTTGATGTACCTATTTTCTCAGTGATCAATGAAAAAGAAGAAGAAAATAGCAGCATTATTATGCATGCGTAGACAGACACGCATGCATATTGGTAGTTGAGATTCTATGTTATAGATGTTGAATATCACAAAAATAGCACACTGAAAGAGCTTTAACGTGTTCTGTATCTTTTTTTCTTTGTGAAAATAATAAAGAAATTTGAACCAAGTAGGCCCATAATTACAAAAGTTGTCAAACGATAAATCAATTAAGCATTAATTGGAGTAAAAATTAATCAATTGATACTTTCCTTATTTGGTTTAAAAAAATAATTTATAAATTTACCTTAATGCTTGTAGCAGACATAAAAACTAAAACTAATTTATGATGCATACAGCTGTATATTCTGGCAAACAAATCTAATTATAAATTACATACGATAAAATGACATGACAAAAATATATATATATATATATATATATATATATATATATATATATATATATAAGCGGACCCACACTGTTGCACTTGTCTGCAATTGCAGACAATAATTTTTGATTTTTTTTCTTTGCAGACCTATACTCTTTTCTTTCGGGGGGCGTTTGGTACAAGGATTTTGGCCGGATTCTCAGAAAACTGAATTTTTCTAAATTTTAAATTTTTGGATATTATCGTAAACTGAATATAAAAATTATATTTTTGAAAATCGAGATTCCCGGACAAAAAAAAATTTCTCTTCTACCAAACACCCTAATGCTTAAATCATTTAATGAGTTTCTTTTTGGTCTTCTTTAAACGCAACTGATGCAGAAATTTAGAAATAGATATGGCTTATCTTTTTAAAATGCAATTTTTTTTCTCACTTTTCTTCTTTTTTTCTTTAAAAATGTTTAATGGGACGACCCTCACCGTGTAGAAATACCTTCTCCTGTTAATGTGTTATCCTTTTAGTAGCGGGTGTTACATAGCCTAAAGTTAATTGGTTTCAGTTTCATGTTTCTTGGTTGTATTTGATATGCATTTAAAATTTTCTTTGAAAAAAAATTCAGATGCAACTCCACCATTAAATGTGAAGACATGAATTAAATTTTCTAGATCCGTCACTATATATATATATATATATATATATATATATATATATATATATATATATATATATATATTACACTGGTGTAAGAGTAATAATTCTTACACTAAATCTTAACAGTTGATTTTCGCATATCTAACGGTTATAATTAATAATTAATTAATGAGAATAATATAATTAATTACAATCGTTTGATGGACGAAGATCAACGGTTAAGATTGAGTGAAGAGTTATTACTCTTACACTGGTGTAAGTTGATCCTCTCTCTCTCTCTATATATATATATATATATATATATATATATATATATATATATGAGGAGGTTTATATTCCATTAATTTAATGGTTATAATTTATTGGGTCACACTTATTAATTAATTATTAATTTTTAATAAATTATATCTGTTGATTGGCGAAAATTAACGTTTAAAATTTGATTGTAAGAGTTTGTAAATAATTTAATTTGTAATATATATATGGGTTCTTTTTTTCTGAAGTAAATGCAGATAAGTTATCTGCATTAAGCCCAAAATGACGTCGTTTTGGGGCAGGAATTAAGGTATTTTTATAATTTTTAATTTATTTCAGGATTATATTAGTCTTTATAATTATAATTTTTTAATATTTCAACATCAAAACGACGTCGTTTTGAGAGTAAATGCAAATAACTTATCTGCAGTATCTGTAGAAACATTTTTCTATATATATATATATATATATATATATATATATATATATATATATATTGTCTCTAGCTTTGTTTTCGTTCTGGAATTTCTAGCTTACTAAGTATAATTTTATGTAAATGGTTTTCTCTTGTATTTTAAATTAAAAAATTATGTAAAAATTAAAATATTAAAAAGTAATAAAATCTATCCAATAATTACAGAAGTTGTTTAATTATAAAACAACCACTAATTAAAGGAAAAATGTGTCAATTGATAATTCCCTATTTGATTTAAAAAAATAATTTACAAAATTTAAACTAATAATTATAGTATACATCAAAAACTAATTTGAGATGCCTAGCTTTGATTATAAATTAATCTTCCAAATGAATTTAGCTTTGATTTCATTTCAGAATTTCTAGCAAACAATCCGTATCGTTTTTTTTTTTGAATAATTTTTTCTTTTAAATTAAGAAATAATACAAAAGCCAAATTTTGGAATGAGAAAATTGGTTTTACTTAACATTTGTAAAAATGAAAATTTTTAAGGAATAATTATAAAAATTTAAAATGACAAAGCAAGCAACCATTAATTGCAGGAAAAATTAATCAATTGAAAACTCCCCTTATTTGTTATAAAAATTAATTTATATATCTACCATAATCGGTTTCGTTTTAGAATTTATAATGACTAGCAGGATTGTTTTAGGTGAATTTGTTTGGTATTTTTTAATTAAGAAATAAAATAAAAGGTAAATATTGAAATGATTGCTTTACTTTTTACTTTCTACATCTAAAATAATAATAAAATATTACAAATATTTAAGAAGTTGTCAAATGAGAAAATAACTATCAATTGGAGGAAAAATTAATCATTTGATAACTTCCTTATTTTAAAAAGAAATTATAAATTTAGCTTAATTGATTTTATTTTGGAATTTCTACCATATTGTTGTATTTCAATTTTAATTTCAAATTGAGAAATAATATAAAAGAAAAATTTTGAAATGAGAAGAAAGGTTTTACCTTAATTTTACTTTTCCAAAACAGAAAAAATTACTAAAATATATGTATATATCCAATAATTACAGAATTTGTAAAATGATAAATAACAACAAAAGGCAGGAAAATTAATCAATTGATAAATTTCCCTATTTGATTTAAAAAATAATTTATAAATTTACCATAGTTTGTTTCTCTTTAATTAGAATTTCGACCTGACTAGTACCAATGATTTATTCGAATATTTTTTATTTTTCAAATTAAGAAATAATATAACAGCAAAATTTGGGAAATGACAAAAATTTTAAAATTTAAAATTTCTATTTAAAATTTATAAAACTAAAAGGAAATATAACTAATAATTACTGAAGTTGTCAAATGATGATAGAATAACCATTAGTTGCAGGAAATATTAATCAATTGAAAACTTCCCTTATTTGATTTTAAAAATTATTTTATAAATTTAACTTATTAATTGGTTTCATTGTAGAATTTATAATTGACTAGCAGGGTTGTTTTAATTGAATAATTTAAAATAAAAATTGAACTAAGAAATAAAATAAAAGGTAAATTATGAAATTAATGAGAATAATTGTTTTATCTTTGACTTTTCTAAAACAGGAAAATTTTAAAAATATAACCAGTAATTAAAAAGTTGTCAAATGATAAAACAATCATTAATTGGAGGAAAATTTGATCATACAATAACTCCCTTTTTTATTTTAAAACTAATTTATAAATTTACCTAATTTGTTATTTTTTGAATTTCTACCATATTAACATTATTGTTATATTTTTTGTTTTCAAACTTGAGAAATAATATAAAAGGAAAATTTTGAAATGAGTAGAATGGTTTTTTGAATTTTTCAAAAGAGACAACAATAAAAAATAACCAATACTTACAGAATTTTCAAATTATAAAATGGGGAAGGATATTGTAACAACCAAGTTGTGTTACTACCATGTTACTATCAATCAATCTTACCGTTAGATCGATTATGTTGATCCAACGGTTATATTTATTTCTATCTTTGTATGGCCATGATTTTCCAAATTTAATACTTTATATTTATTTTCACCTTTGTATGATTATGATTTCCTATATTTAATGCTTTCACTTTAAATATGGAGAATCATAACCATTCAAAGATGGAAATAAATATAACCGTTGGATCAACATAATCGATCTAATGGTGAGATTGATTGGTAGTAACACAACTTAGTTGTTAAAATATCTTTCCCCTTATAAAATAACCATCAATCATGGCAGGATAATTAATCAATGATAACTTTCCTTCTTTGATTTAAGGAAAAAATTCAAAAAACCCCTATCACTTTCTTTATAATCATTTACCTCATCTCCAAAATTTTGAATCCTTTACCCCTCTGACTTAAAGTTTTTTTATCATTTACCCCCCTAAGTGAGGGGGGTAACTGATAAAGAAACTTTAAGTCAAGGGAGTAAATGATAAAAAAAATCTAAATAAGGGTGTAAATGATTTAAAATTTTTGTCAAGGGATAATTAAGAAAACTCGTAGAGATTTTTTTGAAGTTTTCCCTTGATTTAAAAATAAATTATAAGTGGGAGAGGTTACAACCTCTTACAACCACTCTTTTATTATCGTTGGATCAAAATTAAATCAACGATTTTTCCTTGATGTTATTTTATAATTGTTAATTTGATGTTGATCCATCTTTAATAAAGATAATAGTAAGAGGTTATAAGACAAAAAAGGTTATAAGTATAACCTCCGTCTTTTTATTTCTCAATTTTTTAATAATTAAAGGCTTTATTAATCTCATACAACATAAGAGAAGCTCTATTATTTCATAGAGATAGTCATGTGTGGACCCACTCACTTATGAAAAAAAAATAACACGGAAGTCGGTGTATGTGTAGGAGAGAAAATACTCTCCTACAACATAAGAGTATATTTTCCCATAATTAAATCATATAATTAAAATGTAGGGTAAATGATTTCTCTAGTCAATGGAGATAAGTTATCTCCAGTGAGCCCAAAACGACTTCGGAAATACAGGTATTTTTGTAATTATAATATATTGCAGGGTTATATTAGTCTTTATGCTTATAATTTTTTAATCTTATAATCCAAAATGACGTCATTTTGAGCTCATTGGAGATAATTTTATCTCCGGTGACTCGATAAATACTTTTCCCTAAAATGTAAATGTTGAAATAAGAAGATTGCCTTTACCCTAAATTTTTCTAAAACTGGAAAAATAATATTATATAACCAATAATTAAGAACTTGTCAAATGATCAAACAACCATTAATTGCAGGAAAAATTAATCAATTGATAAGTTCCCTTATTTCAGTTAAAAAATTAATTTATAAATGAGAATAATATTTCTCTTGTAGGAGATAATTTTATCTCCTATACACACATAATAATGTATGGGCCCATATGAAAAGAAGATATAGAAAAAAAATTATGGATCCCATATGTTTTTATATATATGTAGGATATAAAATTATCTCTAAAATATGATAAATAATAATCCCATTTTAAATATACCTTAATTAGTTTCATTTTAAAATTATTAATCACTAGCACTCTAGCAGCATTGTTTAATTGAATTTTTTTATTTATCAAAAAAGTTTTTTTTTTTAAATTTTTTAATTAAGAAATAATATAAAAATTAAATGTTTAAATGAGAAGAAAGCATTTACCCTTAATTTTTCTAAAACTGAAAATATAACATAACCAACAACTGTCAAATGATGAAACAACCACTAATTGTAGGAAAATTCAATCAATTCATAAATTCCCTTATTTGATTTTAAAAATTAATTTATAAATTTACCTTAATTGGTTTCATTTTAAAATTTCGCACTCTAGCAGCAGCATTGTTTAATTGAATTATTTTTTATTTTATTTCTCAAAAAATTTATTTATTTATTTTAATTAAGAAGAAATAAAAGGTAAATTTTGAAATAAGAAGAATGCCTTTACCCTAAATTTTTCTAAAACTGAAAAAATAATATTATATAACCAATAATTTAAAACTTGTCAAATGATAAAACAACCATTAATTGCAGAAAAAATTAATCAATTGATAAGTTCCCTTATTTCATTTAAAAAATCCATTTATAAATGAGAATAATATTTCTCTTGTAGGAGATAATTTTATCTCCTATATACACATAACAAAGTATGGGTCCATATGAAAAGAAGATATAGAAAAAAAAAATTATGGATCCCATATATTTTTATATATATGTAGGATATAAAATTATCTCTAAAATATGAGAAATAATAATCCTTTTTAAATATACCTTAATTTGTTATCATTTTAAAATTTCAAATCACTAGTACTCTAGCAGCATTGTTTAATTGAATTTTATTAATTAATCAAAAAAGTTTTTTTTATAATTTTTTAATTAAGAAATAATATAAAAAGTAAATGTTTAAATGAGAAGAAAGCATTTACCCTTAAATTTTTCTAAAACAGAAAATATAATATGGGTTCGCTTTTTCTGCAGTTATTGCAGATAACTTATCTGCAGTAAGTCAATACGACGTCGTTTTGGGACGGAAATCATGGTGTTTTTGTAATTTTAATTTATTTCAGGGTTATAATAGTCTTTATATTTATAATTTTTTAAGATTTCAATACCAAAACGACGTCGTTTTGAAAATAAATACATATAACTTATCTGCATTAACTGCATAAACATTTTTCCCATATAATATAACCAACAACTCTCAAATGATGAAACAACCACTAATTGCAGGAAAATTCAATCAATTCATAAATTCCCTTATTTGATTTTAAAAATTAATTTATAAATTTACCTTAATTTGTTTCATTTTAAAATCTCGCACTCTAGCAGCATTGTTTAATTGGATTGTTTTTTATTTTATTTCTCAAAAATTTTATATATTTATTTTAATTAAGAAGAAATGTAAAAGGTTAATGTTGAAATAAGAAGAATGCCTTTACCCTAAATTTTTCTAAAACTGAAAAAATAATATTATAACCAATAATCAAGAACTTGTCAAATGATAAAACAACCATTAATTGCAGGAAAAATTAATCAATTGATAAGTTCCCTTATTTCATTTAAAAACTTAATATATAAATGAGAATAATATTTCTCTTGTAGGACATAATTTTATCTCCTATACACACATAACAATGTATGAGCCCATATGAAAAGAAGATATAGAAAAAAAATTATGGATCCCATATATTTTTATATATATGTAGGATATAAAATTATCTCTAAAATATGATAAATAATAATCCCTTTTTAAATATACCTTAATTTGTTTCATTTTAAAATTTCTAATCACTAGTACTCTAGCAGCATTGTTTAATTGAATTTTATTTATTTATCAAAAAAGTTTTTTTTTAAATTTTTTAATTAAGAAATAATATAAAAAGTAAATGTTTAAATGAGAAGAAAGCATTTACCCTTAATTTTTCTAAAACTGAAAATATAATAGAACCAACAACTGTCAAATGATGAAACAACCACTAATTGCAGGAATATTCAATCAATTCATAAATTCCCTTATTTGATTTTAAAAATTAATTTGTAAATTTACCTTACTTGGTTTCATTTTAAAATTTCGCACTCTAGCAGCAGCATTGTTTAATTGAATTGTTTTTTATTTTATTTCAAAAAATATTTATTTATTTATTTATTTTAATTAAGAAGAAATATAAAAGGTAAATGTTGAAATAAGAAGAATGCCTTTACCCTAAATTTTTCTAAAACTGAAAAAATAATATTATGTAACCAATAATTAAGAACCTGTCAAATGATAAAACAATCATTAATTGCAGGAATAATTAATCAATTGATAAGTTCCCTAATTTGATTTAAAAAATAATTTACAAATTTACCTTAATTGGTTTCATTTTAAAATTTCTAATCACTGCCATACCACTCTAGCAGCATTGTTTAATTGAATTTATTTTATTTAATTTGCCAAAAAAGTTTTTTTTTTCAATTAAGAAATAATATAAAAGGTAAATCTTTAAATGAGAAGAAATCATTTACCCTTAATTTTTCTAAGACTGAAAAAATAATATAATATAAGGAAGGATCCGTTTATAAATTTCTTTTTACAAATTTTGTAAATTACACTATGAACTCCTGAGAGAACATAGTGTAACTTTAACCGAGTGTTTTTCCGGGAGCACATAGTGTAGTTTCTACGAGTTTGTAAATAAAAAGTTTGTAAATATAACCCTCCCAATATAATATAACCAATAATTAAGAACTTTTCAAATGATGAAACAACCATTAATTACCGGAAAAATCAATCAATTCATAAATTCCCTTACTCGATTTTAAAAATTAATTTTGAAATTTACCTTAATTGTTTTCATTTTAAAATCTCTAATTACTAGCACTCTAAAAGCATTGTTTAATTGAATTATTTTTTTCTCCTAGAAGTTATTTATTTGTTTATTTAAATTAAGAAATAATATAAAAGGTAAATGTTGAAATAAGAAGAATGCCATTACCCTAAACTTTTCTAACATTAACCAATAATTACAGAAGTTTTTAAATGATTAATCATCCAGTAAATGTAGGAAATATTAATAGATTCATAATTTAATTTTAAAAATTAATTTATAATTCTACCTTAGTTGGTTCCATATATTTCAGAATTTCTGGCCGACTAGCAGGATTTTTTTTATTTGATTTTTTTTAAATTTTTAAGTTAACAAATAATTTAACAGGTAAATATTGAAATGAAAAAATTGATTTTACCTTTAAATTTTCCAAATATAAAAAATAGAAAAATATAGTCAATAATTACAGAAGTTGTAAAATGATAAAACAACCATTATACAATTGCAGGAAAAAATAATCAATCGATAATTTTCCTTACTTGATTATAAAAATTAATTTATATATTGTTTTACTTTAATTGATTTCATTTCACAATTTCTAGCTGTATTGTTTAATTTGATTGGTTTTTTGTATGTTTCTTTTAAAGTAAGGAATAATGGAAAGGTAAATATTGAAATGAGATAAATGGTTTTACCATTAACTTTACTAAGACTAAAAAAATTATAAAATATAACATTAAACATGTAGATCACATAGCATGAGGTTATTTCGACTTAATTAGTGATATACTCTTGAGTTTGAGTTTCGAGTACCCGATTAGATGGGACTAATTGAGTAATCGAAAATTTATAAAAAATAAAATAAAATAAACACAACTAATACGACCAATAGTTACAAAAGTTGACGGATGACAAAACAACCATTAATTGCAACAGAAATTAATTACTTTTTATTATTATAATTGTTAAATGTTCGGGAGATTAGCATTGTAATATGAACTAAAATAATACTATTATAAACGTTAAATTCAGATAAGATAAGCTTCATGAGTTTTTTTTATTCTTTATTTCCTTAATTTTGTTTTCTCCTTTAGTTGTTCCTGTACATATTCATAATTTTTTTTTATCGATATTCAAAATATATTCCTCACTAATGATATTATACGATTCTGTGAGTTGTATAGCATGTTATATATTATATCTATCAAATTAGTTCTCATTCGGTTTTATATTATTTATTTATTTATTTATTTTCGCAAATATGATGGTAGGGACTTGGGATGCATGCACCTATGAGATATATTACATTTTATATATGGAATAATATTTTATGTTATTTTATCTTTGGTGAGAGATTTGTAATATTCTAATAATTCCATTTGTAAATAATTTAGTAATTTAGCAGAAGACTGGTACAAAACGACAGACATGCTCATTCTCAATTGATAATAATGAAGTTAGATCCGAATTAGTAGGCTCACGCATTTTAATGTAGCTTAACGTATTAGAATTATAAATTATAAAACTTAAGAAAAAGGACACAATAGGACTGTTGAGCGTTGACCTTACTAGAGGCTAACGTGTTCAAGTTGTAGGGAACCTTTCCCTCGGACCCTCACACACATATTGACTATGGGTAATAGTTTTCTCATGTAGTAGGAGATAAATATTATCTCCTACAGACTCATATGTGCAGGTGGGGTCCACTTTCAGGAGGAGAGAGAAAAAGAATAAAGTGGGACCCATCTTGAATTTGTGTGTGTAGGAGATAAATTCTACCTTATGTGACATAAGAATAATAAATCCCATTGACTATTAAAAAAATTGCCATCACCGATGGATATGCCTGTTTTGACCATAGATTAAAAAACTGCCTCGGATCAATAAAAATTCGTAAAATTATATGAGTTAAAAAAGGGTAAAAAAATACAATAAAATCAATGAGTTCAGTTCAGTTGATAACAAACGCTACTTAAATAATCAAATATGGTAACTCAGTTGACGCATAGAAGTTAAACAACAGGGATGAGAGCATATATTCGATCCTTTTCAATATCATCTTTTAAAAGTAGAGAGATAATTATAGTCCTTATATGATTTACGACACAAAGTTTCCCATCAATATGAGAACTTAGATAAAATATCTAATTAAACTCATAGACTTGTACCTACCATTATCAAGAACCTCGTGATTGATCGAGAGTGAAGGAAATTTCCTTTCCCATACCTTTTAATTTGTTGATCCAAATCACGTTCTATGCATGCATAAAGGGTCACACTGTTATACACGTGTGAGGAATGAAAAGGGTCCTATTACCAACTCAAAAGCATGCTCTATTTGCCAATGTGTTCACAATTAGGGTCGGTTGATTTCTGTTTTGAAAAACAGTTTTTTAGTTTTCAGAATAAAAAAATTAAAAAGTTCATTTGGTAAGATCTGTTTAGTAAAAAATATTTTGAAAACTATAACTGTTTTTTGTTTTTGTTTTTAAAATCAAATTTAGAGAACATGTGTTTGAGTTGTTTTTGTTTTCTGTTTTGGTTTTTAACTTTAAAAAAAATAAAAATATAGAAAACAACTGTTTCCATAACTATTTTACAAAATAGTTTTAAGAATAAAAAAACCAGAACACAATCAAACAGGTCCTATTACGGTTTGAAAATTTTTAAAATTTTTTTGCTGATGATCTAGTTGAAGTACATGTTTTTTAATTGTGTATTGATCTGGCTAAATTTAACTACACGTTGTTTTCATTCTTTTGATTTACGTTTTATTAACAATATTTCCAAATAAAATATAAAAATAAACTAGATACATACGTTTATTTATCAATTTTAAGGGTTAAAAAAAATCTTACGATTTTAACATTATGGAAAATATATCCATTAACAAACATAAAAAGCTCAATGTGCTTACCGATAAATTCCAATTAACAACGTTTGATGCCTAATAATAAACAATCATATCTCTTGAGACCTGTCTACTACAGCCTGCAACTCGTTCCAAGAAGCACAACAAAACAGAAATTATATAACATACAAAAAAAAAAAAAAAATCATAGTTTCAACAAATAATTTAATTTAACAACTCTAAGCGAAACTACTTACATAGAATACATTTAAAATTATTACATTAATAAAACAGATATATACAGAAGAACAAACCCCGTGATTCCCGACTATGGGGAAAAAAATATTTCATATTATCTCTTATTTTTTGACAGCCACGTGATCTGAACCATTGGATCTTTTTATTTTGGGAAGTTTCGGGTCTGCATGGCCAGCACAGCATCACAGCAACACATGCATACAAAAAAAAAAAAAAAACACTTCACACATACGGCAGACACAGACATACACATGCATCACTAAAAACCACCGTTTTCAGTTTTTTACTGTCCATTCATAAATTTATCACAGCAATTCCCTGCAGGTAATTAATATTTAGATTAATTTTGTTTATTTTTTATTTTGTACATTTCATATGGTTCTTAGTTATGCCAAGGTCCACATTCTCATTTACATTCATTTAGCTAGATAGTTTAAAATGAGTGTACATGAGATTAATTGTTATTAGGTGACAACAGAAAAAATATGATCCAAGTGTAATTTAAGGACAAAAAAAAAAAATGAATCGTATGGGTAAAACTCGAAATCTTATCAAACCCATGTTTCTAATTTTAGAGAACATAATATTTTTGTCTATCATGTTAGACACGGTCAACAGATACAATACTAAAATACTATTATGTTTTAGCTAATAGTTCATTTTTATTAATTAATCTGTCACAAAACAAAATTGTTTTCCTTATTCAAGTTGGAAAAAAATAAAGATTGTATTCACATTGAATAATCAAGTATATTCCTTGCGTTCCATAATGTCGTCCATGCATATTTAAAACATATACACATCAACATGCTTACGATATTAAACCAAATTATCGTTTACTCTTCTCACATAGGCATTGAGAGGAGAGAGAGAAGAGATAGAAAGCTAGCCAGAGAAGGAGTTCTAAATTCCATTTGAAGATCGATTTAGGGTTTTTACTGTTATGTTATCACATATCTAGGTGTATGACTTGTCAACGATTTTACACCTATAGCTACGTTGGTGTGTTTCGAAGATCGAGTTTTAACCCCCTTTTTTTTTTCTTTATGTCCAAGCATGGTGGAGGATGAACAATAGGAGAAGTATATGAAAAAGGGTTTCCTTATTATTCCATTAAAATTAGTGGTTTTGATTCCCAAGTTAAAGAAGCTAGCTATTTACAAGGATGGAAGAAAGCCATGGCTCCCAATGTTCCAAGACAAGTTCATCTAACATTGATGAAGATGAGTGTGAAAGCAAGGTCGATGAAGATGAAAGTAAGCAAAACAACATGGGAGGAAGCTCAAGCAATAGCACAGTGGAAGAGAATGATAAGAAGATAAGGCCTTATGTTAGATCTAAGTTCCCAAGGCTAAGATGGACACCTGATCTTCATCATCGCTTTGTTCATGCTGTTCAAAGACTTGGAGGACATGAGAGTGAGTACCATAGCCTTTTTGAATTTCAGTTTTCCATATATATGATTAATTTTAGCATGGTTGCTTCAGAAAATACAATTTTAACTAGGATTGCCCTCGTCTCTATCTTCACTAGTCGAGATTTAATGGACAATAATTTTATTCATTTTTCTAATATTGATTTGTTGGGTATATATAGGAGCAACACCAAAGTTGGTCCTTCAATTGATGAATATCAAAGGTTTAAGCATTGCCCATGTCAAGAGTCATTTACAGGTAATTAATAGATAATATTCTTACCTAGACTTGACTTTTTTTATTAAAAAATAATTTTATTTTATTTTTCTTTTACAAATAAATTATTTAAAATTTATTCACCTGACATTTCCTAGTTTGGTTTATTTCTTTTCTTTCCCACCAATTCCTTTTTGCCAGATGTTTAGGAGCAAAAAGGTAGATGACCCAAATCAAGGTACAATGCAAAGAACCTTTTCTTGTATAAATATAACATTATCAATTAGTACTGATTAGGGTTTCTGATTACTTGTTTACATACAACAGTATTGGCCGATCCTAGGAATCTTGTAGAAACTGGAGACAGAAATATTTACAATCTCAGCCAACTTCCAATGCTTCAAGGATATAATCCAAGCCAAAGGTACGCATATATATAATTATCCTTGTTTTGCTTCAAATTCCCTCAAAACATTTGGAATTTCATTTCATCCATTAAATTTTTTCTTCTTCTTTTGTAGATATAGATTCGGGGATGCATCTTTTGGTGTCCGTGGAAGAATGGTGCATAGACCTTTTGATTGGTCTAACGGAAATTTTCGGATGGGATCTACCATTTTTGGTGAACAATCAACAAGTAAAATCCATGAACCAAAAAATGAGTTTTTCTCATTTGGTGGACATGAATCTTTATACACAGGCACAAGATTGAGCCATGTTGATTTCACTTCTTCAATCAATGTGAAACTAAGTGCACAAGACCTTGTGCCTATTGATAAGGCCAACAAGGCTTTATATCCCGCGTGTGATAGGTCCAGATCACCTATCAACTCAACAGAAAATCCAATAAAGACACTGAAAAGGAAGGCTTCAGATACTACAATTGATTTGGATCTGTCACTAAAATTAAATTCAAAGATAGATAGTGAAGGAAGCTTGGAGGATCATGAAGTTGATAGTAATTTATCACTCTCATTGTACTCTCAATCCTACTCCTCTATTAATCTTAGCAGCAGGTTGAAGGAAGCACAGGATCGTTGTAAGGAGCAAAGGAAAATTGCCAATATTCTGGATCTGACTATATGAATAAGACAAATTCCTAGTGAGATCTTGAGGTACTTGTCAGAATTTATGCATTTTATAACCAAATTTTTACATTTATGTGACAACATATTTATATTTGCATCTTGTCTCTTTCTCTATATGCACTGTCAAATACCTGTACTAGCTAGATATATAAAACATAATCTCAATTCCAGTATTGTCATAAAAATGCCAAAAGAGAAAATTTAGTGACACAGATTAGAGTAGAAAATAAAAAGTTTGGTTTTTGTACCTCCCAAGCTAGATCAATGAGTTTGCGAGATATATATATATATCCCTGCAATAGTTTTGGGATTTAGAGTGCATGTAGGGTTATAAGATTAAAAAATTATAATGATAAAAATTAATATAATCCTACAATTATATTATAATTATAAAAACACATTGATTTTCCCTTCAAAATGATGTCGTTTTAGGTTCACAGGAGATAATTTATCTCCATTGACTGAAGAAATCTTTTACCCTATTAAAAAATATAAAATATATTATTACGAGCGGCAGTGTAATAAAAATAGGTCTAACACTTAATTTTATTCTTTCACTTCATTTACATCTAACGGTTTACATGATTAATAAATTACAGCTTTGGGGTTGGGCATAAAATTTTAAAATTAATTCTTAATTTTTAAAGTAAAATAAACACAATAAATTAAAGTATCTAACAAAAGCTTCACCTTAAATTTTTTTTAACAAAAGGTAAACTCCACTGATTTTGTTTTCAAAGAAATGATTCCTCACTTTTACTTTGCTTTAAAATAAAGTATTGATTGAAGTTTTCTAGTATTTTATAGTATTTCCATATTTATATGAAATCTGAAAAATAAATTTGATGAATTAAAAGAATTCACTGAACAAGAATGTTTTAATTCATGCAATAAAAAAATTGAAAACGAAAAATCAGTGGAGTTGGTTTATCTTTTGTTAGATACTTTTATTGAGTTTAATGTACTTCAAAAGTTAGGATGATTTTAATGTTGATTTATCAGTGTTAGTAACAAATGATTTTTAGTTCCATAATTCATTTTTACGTAACAGATTACAGCACATTAATATATTAGTACAGTAGCATTTTAGTTTTTTTATATTATTTATTTAAAGTGGAAAGAATTTTTAAAGAAATAAAGTATTTTGGGAAATATCTATTATAAATGTTTTAGATGATATTTTATGCAATAATTTTTATTCTTTTTGAAGTTATTTGATATTAATTAAATTGTAATATATATGCTTTAAAGAAAAAATTAATTGATTTATATTATACACTTATTTGTATTTATTATTCACCTACCATACTATTTAGTACTTTATTTTGGTATAAAATAATTCACAATATCTAGTGCTTAAAATAAATAAAAAATATATAATATAATGTATCAATAAATATTTTCTGCAAATTATATATATATATATATATATATATACTTTAGAGAAAATATTAATTGGTACTTTATGTTATATACTTTTTATTATTTTTACAATTCATAATTCGGCACTAAATATTGTGAATTATTTTATACCAAAATTCAGTACTAAATATTATGGTAGGAGAATAATAAATACAAAAAAATGTATAATATAAAATATTAATTAAATTTTTTATTTAAAGAATATATATTACAATTTAATTAATATCAAATAAATTCAAAAATAATAATAATTGCATAAAATATCATCTCAAACATTTATAATAGATCGTTCCCAAAAATATTTTATTTCTTTAAAAAAATTCAACTTTAAATAAATAATATAAAAAAAATACTATTATACTAATATTTTAATGAATAGTTTACTCTCTCAATGTTTTGGTACTGAATTATGGTCCTTAGAACAATATGAATGAGATGTTTCCCAAAAAAAAAAAATGTTTATATAAATAGATTCAGATATCCCTAATATCATTGTAAAAAATTAAAAAAATGCTAATTTATGTTAGAAAAAATTAAAATGTAGGACTTGACTATCTTCAAAGTATAAATATATTTTTTAAAGTAATATAAAAGTGGAAAACCGTTTATTTTGGAATAAAATTAGTGCAATTTTCCTTCCTTTTATTTTTTTTTACGAGTTAAACTAATTTTCTTGCAAAGACAAATATGTGTGGGTTACGAAAGCAGAAAAGATGGCAAGTATGCTTTGTTAAAATCTTAATTTATCATTATAATTTTACATTTTTATAAAAAAAAATTCATCAAAATAATTTTACCAATATTTTAAACACTTTTACATTTTTACGATATTTTTATATTTCGATTTTACGTTTTATGATTTTTTAATCCTCTTCTGATTTTATTTAAAATCTCGATTTTAACAACATTGCTTATAAAGAAAAAAAAATAGAAGAGAAAGGGAAAAATAAAGCAATTTCTAAAATCAAAATTTTAGCTTATTACAGGTCTGTTTGCAGACTAATTTAAACAAAATATAATGTTTAACATTTTTTAATTATTATTCTTGGTGACATTGGTTGTTATCAATTAAATTTTAATATATATACTTAAAAGGAAAATATTAATTGATACTTTATATTATATATTTTTTATTTTTTTAATTTATGTATAGATATAGATGTTTATGCTTTAAAGAAAGTTTTAATTGAAATTACCAAAATTTTAAGGGAAAAAAATTAAGCGTTGAATTTCTAGTGTTTTAATATATTTCCATTTTAAATGATCAATGAAAATATTAAATTAAATGTTTAAATAAATGAGAGTGCAGTCAAGGAAACTATCATCACAGAATATATTAAAAATTTATAGCCTTTAAATAAGCATTTATTAAATTATTTTGAATGTTAATTTTTAAATTTTAAATTAGTTTTCAAACAGACCTTAAATATGATAAACAAATATATTTTAGAAACTGTTTTGCTTTTCCTTTTCTATTTTATTTTTTTCTTATAAACATACTTACCATCTTTTCTGCTTTGGATTCACCTAGACATATTTTTCCTTCCCAAGGAATTAGTTCAACTCGTCCAAAAAAAAAAAAAAAACGAAGAAGAAAAGAAAAGGAATATGTATTGAAACTAAATAAAAATAATATTAATTTGTATCGTATCCATTGCATTTTATTTATTTGATATGATGATTTTTTATTTCCGTTTACTAGTATATGATTAGGATTTTCTCACATAATATGATCTTATTAAATAAAATATTAGAGGTTTCATTCCCAATGGAAATAATTAATTAATATCATTTTGGGTACAATTATGCGAGTATTCGCGCACACACATGGTAGCGTCCTAAATTAATTTTACAGATCGAAATTTTTTCTCTCGGAATATAAAATTAGGAAAAAGATAAACATGGGGAATAGATTGCAAGATACTCGTTCTTTTGTTCGTTTGTGAAATTGTTTATTTGCGTGATTGTTCCTTCTGTTCATGTATTTATTTAATTCACTTATTTTTTTATTGCACGGTAAATGACAAGCATCACAAAAGTTTGGAGTTGGATTATTTCAGTGACATGGGTAAATATAAAATAGATGCGAATTCAAAATAAGAGTTTCATTGATAGATTTTGCCATAACTGGCTAGATTACAATGTTAAACATTGTATCCTATTCATAGGGAAGACATTATTGAATAACAAAAACATTTTATTTTATTTTTTTAAGTCTATGTGAATGAAGTGTCTTCCTTCTTCATCCCGACAGACTCCAGAGAATGGTTGCCCAAATCAAAAGAACTGGTCGTTCCTCAGCCTCTCTATCTCCTGAATCAGAGCCTCCCTCTCAACTGAAACCATAATCAAACATTTAATTACAGTTAGTTGCCTATAAAAATTGAAAACTTAGAAATATAAAATGGTTGCACTAAATGCTTCCCACAATTTCCATGATTCTCTTTATAAATAATTATCTATATATATGTTTTGATTTAATAAATATTTATTTATATAATATTTATTATATAAATAATATTTAAAAAAATTAAAATATATAAATGAAATATATATGCATTATTTTTGTATTATTAGTACATGCTTCTATTTACCTTCATTTTCAGCATTCAGATAACTGGCAACATTGCAATAAGCTTTCAGGTTTTCGTTTTCTTCAATTAGCATATTGTATGCCGATCCAACGAAGCAAAGGTAGGATTGCATAGTTGAAACTTCAGCCTAGTTAAATAAATAACGCAGACATGTGTTAAAAATATATTATATATTCAAAGTGAAACATATTTTATACATTCGTAAACAAGAAATATTTTTAAAATGGAAAGTTGGGCTTGGGTTAATTAAGTTTTGAAAATATTATAATGATAAATAAAAACAAAGGTTTAAGGAAGCTCCGTACTCGCAGAGATTCAATCTTCCTAGTGAGTTGATGTACCCTAGCTAGCTTCCTGAGCCGATATCTCGCAGCATAGATCCTATTTGCCTGCAATCTGCAAAACATGTTTATATGAAAAATACCAACTATAAAACATAATATAATCTATTACCAGAGAGATTATATTTATAATCTCTTACAATCAAATCTTAACAGTTGATTTACATCAATTTGACGGTTCTAATTTATTAGGAATTAATAATTAATTAATAAATGTGACTCAATAAATTATAACCATTAGATTGACAGAAATCAACGATTAAATTATTTAACCCAGGTTTCAAATTATATATATGTATAATTTACCGTTTCTTCTTAGCACTCAATTTGGGGTCTTTGGGCTGAGTGACAGCCTCAATATTGGTTGGAGTGTTGGGAGGGGCCTCCAGTTGTTGATCCCCAAGAGAAGTCAGAGAAGAATTAGCATCTTCCTTCAATAGGTATCTGGTTTGGTTGGCCATAGCCTCAGGAAGAATGGTCCTATTTTGATAATAAATAATGAACTTTAACATAAGTGTCAAAAATAATAGGAATAAAATATCACAAACAATCAAAATATTAAGAAAAATTAAAATTGAATGATAAAAGAGGTTATAAAAGTTTTGAGAAAGTTTTTCTCAAAACATCTTTTGAGAAGAGTTGCACACCTAAGCTAGACAACAAAGAGAAAGCAAAATGAGAGTTGGGTGTGAATTTCATAAGGATTGAGCGCCCTTTTATAATGTAGGTCGACCAAATGCTCAGCATGTTTACCATGTTGGGGTTCTTACCATTTAATAAAAAATAAAGGTAATATGGTAAAAAAAAATTAACTAATTTTTAAAAAATTCTACGGCAAGGATATCTATAGAATAATTTTATTTGCATTAATTGAGACACTAAATTTCTCATTAGAAAATCTTAAGGATCCAAAATGATATTAACTGTGCGTTGAAGCAAATCAATGCTCCTACGAGCATTGATTTTCGTAAATGCCCATTTAATATTATTGCAGAACATTAAGATTATATAATGAAGAATTTAGTCTCTCAATTGAAGCAAAAGTTAACCTATGGATATCCTAACCGCAAAATTTTAAGAAATAAATAGCAAATTTTGTTACCATATTTACAGAGATTTTTTATAAAATTGAAAGAACCTCAACATGGTAATCATAATATTCATATAATTACCATGTTGGGGCTCTTTCAATTTTATAAAAAATCTCTGTGAATATGGTAAAAAATTTACTATTTAATTTTTAAAATTTTGTGGCAAGGATATCCATAGGTTAACTTTTGCATTAATGGAGAGACTGAATTCCTCATTAGAAAATCTTAAGGATCCAAAATGATATTAACTGTGCGTTGAAGCAAATCAATGCTCCTAGGAGCATTGATTTTCGTAAATGGCCATTTAATATTATTGTAGAACATTAAGATTGTCTAAAGAGGAATTTGGTCTCTCAGGGTGTGCATGACAAACTTTCCGGAATCAATTCTTTTTTAATTTCTATTCCCAGGAACATAAATGGATAGGAAACTCGTTTGGTAAAACCGATTTATTTTTTTGTTCCCGGGATGATCCGGTTTAATTTTGTGCTGGGGAACAGAAAAAAGAATAAAAATTTTTCTGTATTTTTGTTCCCAGGAACAAAATGAGAAACACTTATCTCTCTCAATCACTCTCCACCTCTACCATCATCACCACCACCACCATTGTCGCCGCCGCCATCGTACCACAAGTGCCGTCGTCACCACCTCTCACCACCACAATGCCACCGCCGCCACTACCACCATCACTATTATCGCCACCGTCACCACCACCATCACCACTACCGCCATCAACCACCACCACAAATACCACCACCACCACCACGATCACTGCCACCATCACCATTACCACCATCAACCACCACCACCATAATCGCAATCACTACCGTCACCGCCACCATCGCCATCACACGCCACTACCACCACTGTCACCAACCACCACTACCATTTTCGCAACCACTACCGTCACCACCACCGTTGTCGTCGTCGTCGCCGCCACCAACCACCACCACCATCGTCACAGCCATTACCGTCACCACCACCACCACCATTGCCACCATTACACCAACGCCACTACTACCATCACCATGCCATCGCCACCACCGCCACCATCACCACCACTACTGTCACCTACCACCACCGCCACAACCACTGCCATCACCCCCGCCATGATGCCTTCACAACCACCACCACCACCATGCCACTGCTACCATTGTTGCCGCCACCAACCACCATACCCACCACCATTGTCGCAGCCACTGCCGTCACCTTCACCATCACTACCGCCGTCGCTGCCACCATTACCACTGCCATCGTCACAACCACCACCACTATCTTCACCACGTCACTGCGACCACCACTACCGTACCGCCGCTGCCGCCGCCACCACAACCACACCATATGGAAAGGAAAGTGATGATCCGAAATTTTTTTATATTTAATATTAATTATTTTTTATTATATTATTTGTTGTGTTATCAAACACAATTCTCATTCTCAGAATAAAAATAGAACATGTTATCAAACGCATTTTTTTTCTCAGAAACTGTTCCAAGGCACAGAAATAGAAAAGAATTGTTTCTTTTCATAAATAGTGCTCAGGAATAGAATGATTGTCATGCACACTCTCAATTGAAGCAAAAGTTAACCTATGGATATCCTTACCGCAAAATTTTAAAAAATAAATACCAAATTTTTTTACCATATTTACGGAGATTTTTTATAAAAGTGAAAGAGCACCAACATGGTAATTAAGTGACTCGATTCAATGAATATTATGATTACCATGTTAGGGCTCTTTCACTTTTATAAAAAATCTTCGTAAATATGGTAAAAATATTTACTATTTATTTTTTAAAATTTTGTGGCAAGGATATCCATAGGTTAACTTTTGCATTAATTGAGAGACCGAATTCCTCATTAGACAATCTTAATGTTCTGCAATAATATTAAATGGGCATTTACGAAAATCAATGCTCCTACGAGATAGATTGGTATTTGACACTCAGAAATAAAAATATACATTGAATCAAGTCACTTTAATAGAGTGGAAATTTTCAACCTGATATGTCTACATGACTTGAATGTAACATATAATTTTTGTGCCTGTGTCAACCTATGATCATATTCGAATTGTGTTCATGTTGACCTACAACATACATAGGTGTGTTTGTGTTAGAGTATTCATGTTTTTGTCGTGTTCATGTCAACTTGCAATTGATAATTTAAATTAAATAGTAACATAATTACATATTTACCTATACATATATACTCCACATTCATTTATTAACTTTAAATTATTTATGTAATTTTCATTCAAAAAGTAAAATTGACAAGTGATTCTTGTTATGTCTTGTCAAACCATATAATAAATGAATCGTGTTAGTTAGAAGTGAAAAAATGGGATTTGACCTTGCTGGTCAACTTGTTCAACGTGTCATATTTGACTGTTGAGTCACCAATCACAACCTACCAACCCAATTCATAAGGAGTTGAGTTCCCTTTTATATAATAGGTAGGCCAAATGCTTAGCTTGGTTATCATGTTGGGGCTATTTCATTTTTATAAAAAATCTCCGTAAATATGGCAAATAGTTTCTAGAGATTTTGAAAATTCTTGATCTAAGATAAGTCTCGTCAAGAATAACCTTACTCATAGACTTATAAATTGCGATATAGTCCTCCTCTAAGAAAATTCTGTGAGTACTCACTAAGATCATCTTATCCTTTGGACTAAATAAGATCCAATCCAAGTTCTCTTATCGTAGCCAAAAGATATGCACACTTCCGTACAAAATTCCATCTTATTTGACTGCTATTGTAAGACGTGTGCCGGAGCACCCTAAATCTAACTATGGTTTAAACTAGGCTTGCAGCCTTTCATAATTCTATAGGTGTCTTTATAACAGACTTTGATAGAACCAAGTTAAGAATGTATATTGTCTTCTCTTAGGAATCTTCCCTGAACGATCTTGAGAAGGATGAATAACTGACCATAGACTTCACCAAGTCAAGAAATGTTTGATTCATGCATACTGCAATATCGTTTAACTAACGCGATCCTTGAGTTGACAATTGTGAAAATTATCCCATCTTAAATCAAGTAAGACCTGAACTTACCAGACAAGTATATAACACTTCAGTCATACCAAGCTGTTTTGATTTGAACACCTAAGTACTTTTCTGCCTCAGACTTAAACCTCTTGGAATTTTCAAAAAGCTTTAGACTTATAGCGCACTAGATTTAGTTGTCCAAATCCAAATTAACCATTAACATAATGAAGTACTCATAACCTTTTCTGACTTGAACGCTAATTGGTCTATATGCATCAATATGCATCAATTGTAGTTGAATAGTTGCGCAAATCCCTTTGACCTTGTAAGATTGCTTGGCCATTTTACCTTCCAAATATGACTTACATGTAGCTTTTAGTTCAAAGAATATGGAACTTTCAGTCCCACTTTTAATTAAATCATATTTCCTATTTGAGGTAATCTGACTCAATTATAAAGGCCAAAGATATGTTTCAATTGAAACTTTTATTTCTTTAGTGAATGTACTTGTTCACCTTCGTTTTAATTCAACGTAATAAATTCAATGAGGTAATTGACTTAAGTAATAAAGACCATTTAATATACCGGAATAAATGAAGATGATCTTCTTATTGAAAGTGAGGAATTTAAACTGTACTGTAAATCCGTTTACACAAACAACTAACAGAAATAAAATTCCTCTTCAAATCTGGAATAAATAAACAGTCATCCAAAATCAAAGTCTTAAATTATCAAAAGATAAAATAACTTGTTATATTGCTAATGCAGACACAAGTTTCCCATCTTCAAGCTTAAAGTTTTTTTGTCCAATACTAACAAACCTTATATGCTTGAACCGCTGCAAAGAGCAACAAACACAGTTAGTGGTTCCTGAATCATAGATTCATCCACTAAATAAGCCTTAAATTACCCATATCTGGTTCTTTTCATCACCTTTGGGCAATCTTTCTTCAAGTGTCCATTTAGTCCACACTTGAAGCACTTGTCCTTCGGCTTCTTCATAGCAACTGGTTTGACAACTGATAATCAAGCCATTTTGTTCTTGTTACCACTCTTGAGTTCCCCCATAGATTTAATAAGACTCTTAGGAAAACTTGCATTGACTGCATTCTATCTAGCAGAGCTGCTAGATGCGGCAAACATGTTATTAAGAGTCTGAAACATCTTTAGTCCACTCTTAACCATGTACACTTGCTTCTGCAAGTGTTTGGAAAGACTGACAAGAACATAACAGTGAACTACCATATATGCCCTTTCCCATTATGAGTATTGCATCTTAATTTCCTTAAATGCGCCCTTTACAAGTGGCCTGGCTTAGGTACAGTAAGGACAAAATTTAGCTTTTCATGTTTAAGAACAATATCGAGGTTTGTTTTTCATTCTTCATAGTTGGTATCATCTAGAGGTTTTTGATTGAAAATCATTGCTAAAGGATTTAAGGAAGACATTTTTCTGAAAAAACATACAAGGTACATTGTACAAAAAATAATGCAATAAATAGATTAATAGCATGTAGATTCTAATAACTGATCATCATTTATTGTTAACAATCCTTCAGTTTTCTTTACAAGGCTTAGGTTGAACAAGTCACTTGTAAAAATTAAAATTGTTATTTGGGTCTTCGGTGCCATTGTCAGAGCCTCGTTGGGGGGGGGGGGGGGGTTAATAACTTTACCAAAGTTTAATGTAATTAACCATTGTTTAATTTTAAAATTATCTTTAGTATCCAAGCATTGCCGACGTTAGGTCGTACAACACTTTAATAAAATTTTGAAATTATTAAGGTGCAATCAAATAAAATCCGGTCACGCTTATCCGTTGGGGCTTCACATGACTATTTCATTAATAGACCCATAAATGGAGCCCACAGGTTTTAAAATTAAATATTTAGTTTAAAACCTTCAACCATTAAATATTTTTATTGAGAATTTTCAGAAGCTTTGTTGAATGTAAAATTTATTTTTTAATTTCAAAATTGTCTTTAATAGCTTAGTATTGTCAAGCGATGGGTCGTACAATACTTTATTGTAATTTGAAAATTATTAAGCCCTAATAAAATCTAATTATGCTTATCCAACGAGGTCTCACATGATTATTTTATTGATAGGCCCGGAATGAGCCTATAGGTTAAATTAATTTTTTAATTTAAATATCCTTTTTTTCAACATAAGCAATTTTTTAATTTCCTAGAATTGTTCAATTGAGAGTAACATTTGTTTGGTTTCAAAAACTATGTAAGCAATCATGTCGATGAACGTACATCGCTTAACTTATCAAAATTTTGAAATCATTAAGGCCTTAAAATCCGGTCATGAAAAGCAGCATGTGTTTCATACAATGATGATACATGATTGTTGTAACGCCCCGTGTATACCCGGTTTGTTAACATGTCATCGTATTAAGCCACACTTAATTAAAAATGCGGAATATCTTTTTCTTTTCAATTATGACGTCATTATACATAGTCAAGTTGATTACTTAATCATTTTCTTAAAAACATCGCCTGTATGTAAATTGCAAAAGACAGCTAACTGAAATACCTCATAAATAAATAAGTGAGTATCTAAGTCACGGATCTGCAACACGTAGTCCGGACATAATCCTGATACAATTATACAACTCGAATCAACTAAGACAAAGTCAAACAATGTGGCATGGACAATCACCATGCTCACCAAATAAGGCAACAAAGCCCAACACAGTCTCAACAGCAGCAACAATAATCATAACAAGTCAATAACATAAAGCAGAAGGCATAATCCAGCATTCAGACATATCATCATATAAAAAGCAATATCAGCTAAGTTCCGACCTCCTGCCGCTAGAGGTCTCAGCTCCTGGGTTACCTGAACCTGAAATAAGCGCCCCAAACGTGGGGTGGGATCTCTAAACAGAAATCTCAGTAAGGCAAGGGGTCCTCAAGGATCTTCTACCCCAAGCTCACTTACATGTGCAATATAAGTTCAAAACAATTTAACAGTATAAGTCCCAAAATAGTGCAATGCAGCAGATAATCATGTCATGTGTGTCAATACTAATCTACTGGCCAGAGAAATGCAGGAATACGTCTATTACCCACACTAGTGCAAGACGCCACTTGCACCCACCCACAGTGTCACCGCGTTGTATGACGCCACATACTCAGGCTTACCGTATAAGTGGAACAACACATACATATTATAAGCAATTGCACATAAAGCTCAACAACATTTTCATTTATTAAAGCATGTAAACACATCATGCATATAAACCATCTCCCATGGGGTATGGTGGAACCACACAATGGCTAAACCGAGGACACGAAAGCTTACCTTGCAAGCTAGCTATCCAAGCCAAGAGTCCACACAAGCTCAAAGCCCAAACACAGCAGAATCACAATCTGTTTCGGACCAATAATAATATTAATATTCAAACTCTACAAGAAAACGACATAAAGACCAATAATAATATTAATATTCAAGCTCAAAGTCCACACAAGCTGCAAGCTTTACGTTTCATGTCTTTAGGCTTCTCACAAAGCCACAAGCCCTTAATCACTTAGATTCTGACTTAGATTAATCATTACAGAAGTCCCACTTCATCAATCTAGGGTCCACAAACCCATAACACAGTTCTGTATGAACAGTACCGTTACTGTTCTCGAAAACTCAGAATATCCGGATATATGTCGGGGGCATATTCGGATATCCATATCCGAATATCACAGAGCCCATATCCGGATATAAATATCCGAATATCAATATCTGGATATTTCACGACAGAATGCAGTTTCTGCATTTCGCGAGATATCACTTCCAAGGTTTCATTTTTAACACTTCTAAACTTTAAAGCATGCATTTTTACTCTCTTTTAAGTTCATATACTGGGTGGTTACTCATTTAACTCATTACATGCCAAGACTCAACCTTTAAACAAAGAAAACTCATGATCAAGGTTGGTGACACTTACCCAAGGCTCAAACTCAGAAAAAAGTGCTCTTAGAGCTCACCAACCAGCTTCAAAGATTCTGACTACAAAGTGCACGAAAATGGCACACAAAGATGGGTCCTTTCTTTACAAAGGAAGCTTCTTGGAGCTCCACAAGCCAAGAAGATAACCCCACAACCCAACACAAGAACTCAGCCCCCCAAAGACCACCAACACAGAAACAAAACTCAGAAAAGAAGTATCTTTCACTCTCCCAAGGCCCAAGCACACTCACACAAGGAGATTTGTTGAAGAAACCAAGAGGAAATGTGGCCTCTTGGCTCACAAAGATGGAGAGGAAGGTAGCAAGTGTGGCTGACTACAAAGGCTCCAGCAAAAGCTACGTAGAGGTGCAAATATTAGACATAGGATCATGTGCCAATCATATATAAAGCCACTTAAGTCTTAATCGCACTGTATTAGCGCTAATTGCTACGCTTAGCATTTTAATCCCAAACTTAGGATTCTGAACCTACTCATTTTTTTAGATTTGATATATTTTTATTTTATTTTTCGCAGCACCTTTCTGGTACTCGCTTTTCCATAGCCAGTATCAGTTCTGGCACCAGTTCTCATTATTTTCACTTGAAACTCGTTTTACAAGTCCTATATAATATTCTAGGACTATTCATGCACTTATTATAATTTTTCGGGATACTTCATCGGTACACATTTATACCGAGTAGCAGAACCGGTATCTGCACTTTTCGTCATAAAAGCGACTTTCAGCATTATTAATTACTTACCAATATTATTTAAGCCTCATAATAATTATTAGGGTCAGTTATGGAATTATTTTCTAATTTCTCATAATTAATTAATTAACTTCCTTAATTAACGGTGCGAGTTCTTACAATTGTAGTATGCAACTTATGCTTATACATGACCAATTTAGAAGACCCACAATTTACTCGCAAATAAACAATTCTCTTAAAAAATTCATGGATCCTTTGTCTTGATTTTTATTATCCAAAATTAATTAATTCAATTATCAATCTAGATTTTTTAGAAAACATCATAATAATTATTAATTAATTTTTTGAGGATAATCTAAAAATCAAAATAATCTCATAATTACTATCATTCTAGTTGCTGAAGACATAATAGCTACTATACTCATGTACTTAACAAGATATGCAAAAATATGGCACCACCTAATCTATATGGCTTGTTATCACATCAAGCATATTATGAATCATATAATTCATCCATTCATAAAATAAAATAATTTAATTAAACTTTTATCCATAGTTCCCTAGAGAAAAATAAAACAAAATTACAAAATTGGAACATAAAACTCTTCAGTTCATTTCTTTCTTCCTTTCAGTCCATAAAGATTTGGTTCAAGCCTTTTTGGCAACCATGGGTTTAGAGGCCCAATATACCAAAAATCTGACAAGAAAACCTAACATCTTTCTTGGAAACTTTAGCCGTCACGACTGCTGCACCTCTGTATAATGTCCGATCGACACAAAATTTTACAGGCAGAGACACCTTGACGAGATGAATCCACGACCACTAGAAATGCCCAATCTGACATGGCACGCGCCCCATCTTTGCCGGAGCATGAAGCCCCCTTGCAGACACTTTCGATGGAGAGTAAGGAAGCGTCTGACTTTCGTTTTGCGCAATTCAACTATTATTTGACTCGATTTTTCATTCTAAATATTTCTTCAGTATTGAATTTTCAATCAGAGGTCAGGTTCATCTTGAAAAAGTACAAAATATCCGCGAATTTATTCTTTTTGCATCTTCTTAATCTTCTTTCATTACAATTTTGTAATACAACGAAAAAAATGAAATAAAAATTCAAGGAGGAAGCCTAATCATATGAGATTAGCCTCCTTGTTACAACCCAAGAAAATACAATGAAATCTCTACAATGGATTAAAACCAAAAACCAAATAAAGAATTAATTTTTAATGAAAAGAATTATAAAGACATACTTGCAATAGACATACCATAAAACATAGAACCCTATGTGTCATATTTCATGAAGCAAAACTAATTACATGAATAATGGTAAATCGAAAAATAGATCCACACCCAAACACGCAATCCGGCTCTGATACCAATTGAAGGTGCAATTGGATCTGCATAAGTGTTTAGATCGTTGCGGTTTGAGATGCGACGTATCATTATCATTTTATGTTTAAATAAATCTAGATATACCTCTAGGTTATCAAACATGGGAACTATAATCGAAATTCAATAGGGGGAAATTGTTGGAATATTCAAGTGTGACGAGTCTCGCATTGGTTGGTAATGGGCTAAGTAAATAGTATATAAGTGGGAGAACTCATGAACCCAATGCCTTAAGGTTTTGGGTTGAGATGTGGTGTCGGATCCACTTGCTATAATTGGTGTCGCTTAACCCATTGATGGTGGTTTCCAACCACGAGCTCCTCCTGGACCCGCCTTATCAGAGCCGGGTTAGGCTTGGGTTAGCTAGATGTTTTTGGCTAGGAGGAAGGTTAAGTACTTGAGCTTAGGGTACTCGGTTGAGGGGGGGATCATATCAATTGTGGATTTCTCACTTAATGGGACGATTGTTGGAATATTCAAGTGTGACGAGTCTCACATTGGTTGATAATGGACTAATGTTGTGACTTCGGCAAGTGCACCGTTCGTACAAGTAATAAAGTGATAAGATTAAGTTGTCGATCCACGAGGACTGATGACCAAGCAATAATTTATCTATTTAACTAAAGTTGGATCGATCGTGAAAGGAGTTTCTTGAAAAAAATTTAATTTAATTAAAACAGAATTTTAACTAATTATTTTTAGTTTTCAATATTTTAGAAAATAAATTCAGAATTAACAAATCTAGAAATTGGGTTTAAGTTTTTAATAAAAAGGCGTAGCTAGGATTCAACTTCCCCAATGGTTTCTTAACGAGTCTGCCTATTCTTACGATTACATTCAAGATCAAATAATTAACAGTTCTTTCTGTGATCGATTAAATCTCAATCCCTTGATAATCCAATCCTTTACTCTAATCAAAAGCCTAATCCCTTAGTACTTTTTCATAAAATAAGCATTAGCTCAAGAACTTGCAGTTATAGAATTCACAAGCTCATCCCTAGATCATATAAATTCCAGCAATCAATCAATCAGAGTTGATACACCAACATCCCTATTGTCATACACAACTTTTATGTTTATCTACGAGTGATCAGTTCATAAATAAAGCTAATCATAAATAACAGATTAATTGCATAATTTAAAATCAAGGATGTAAATCATCAGAAAGGCATACATCAATTAAGAATCCATTGGTTTTGTCTCACCCTAACTACTTAAAAAAATTAGCTTGACATAGTCAGAAAAACAAGAACAATATATGAAAAGAAGCTAAAATTCATAACAAGGGAAATAAAACCCGGTCTCCACGGTGAAGCTTTGACCGTTCCTCCGCTCCTCTGCCTTCTGAATGCGTTCATCTGCCTCCTTTTCTTTGCGTCTCAGAATTCCCTTAAAAGCCTTCGTCGTGTTGTATTTAAAGAATTAAAACAGGCTTTAATTTCTGGACCAGCTCGCTTAGGAGCTCGCTAAAGCGAGCTGCTCAGCGACAAAAATTCTTCTCCTCGCTCACTTGCTCACTGAAGTGAGCAGTGGAGCGAGCTTGATTGTGCTGCTCGCTTACTTGCTCGCTGAAGCGAGCAGTATAGCGAGCGTGACCAAATAATTTATATTTTTTTATTTTCGCTTGATATCATTCAGATTGCAACCGGCTTCTCATTGTTATCAGGTTAATACTTTGTTATTCTAGTCTGAAACAACCTGAAACAACAATAAAGATTAGGATCTTATCTATTTGTTGGCAATTTACTATCTTTTAATATTTTATTAATTAACACTATATTTTTAATTATTATTTGAACTATATGTAACAATAAAAACATAGCGTCTTGGACACTTATCAGCTAACTGAATAGTATATACGGGAGGACTTATAAACCTAATGTCTTAATGTTTTGGGTTGAGATGTGGAGTCGGATCCAATTGCTACAATTGGTGTAGCTTAGCTCATTAGTGGTGGTTCCCCGTCACGGGCTCCTCCTAGACCCGCCTAACAACTTTTACTACCTTTGCCAAATTTTCCTAGTTAATGGATACATCTCAATCTATTAGGGTCTCACTACCCTTTGAACTCAAGAATATGATAACAAAGTGTAAAGGAAAATGATATGCACTCTAAAAATATGGATAATACAAGCTGAAGCACTATGAGTATATGAATTTTTAAAATATGAACTTAAATATGTATAATATTTGAAAGATATGAAACAATATGAAAATAATAATGTAGAAGTTCTCAAATTATTCTTAAGTCAAGTAACAATGGTAATACAAATTTTTACAGCCGTTGAAAATGTATATATAATGGTTCCATTGGAAACTAGATATTCTTCCATTTTGTGTGTGTGTGTGTAGAATCGATCCTCAATCTTCCCAATACTAGCGAATCTATTTCCATTGGGAGGTATGCATATCTAATTTGATAGTACTGGTTCTGGTCAAATATCACACGGACACAAATATTTTGCTTCATCAACGATGTTATTATTGAGAATAATATTATCAAAAATTAAAACTAAAAAATATAAAAAATTACGAAGTTAGAGAACCTCGTCTGTGTTAATCCCCTATATATGAAGCTGCTTTTTTTATTTTAACTATTCACCACCCACAAAGCCATGATAATCCTTTAATGTTGACGTAGCCGCAAAGCATCCCATATTCCATTGCCTAACCGCCTTTTTTTTTTTTTTTTTGAGTTACCCAACCCTAATTATCTTTTTGAGACGAGTTGGCTCCCTCCGGTATCTCCACGAGCTTCGACTCTTTGAGCCGACTATGGGACTAATCCGGAGTGCGGGGGAACAGTGATGGCTAAAGGTTCAGCCCCCTCCCCAAGAATGCATTCAGCGGGAATCGAACACATATCCAACCCCACTAACTCAGCGCCAAGTTACCAATTGAGCTGCACCCATTGGGTAACCTAACCGCCTCTCTTAGTTTGTACTAAGGGTTTTTATTGTTTACCAAAAAAAAAAAAAAGGGTTTTTATTCTTTTTTATTCCATTAGGGTGTATTTTTGTCACTTTGAAGTTTGATATACATAAACGAGAATTAGGCCAAATCATTTTGGGCCTATATTGTGTGCATTAGGTTAATTTACTTTCAAAAAGGTGAACAATTAGACTAGAGATAGCTAACTAAGAAATCAAGAATGATAAAATTAATTAGATCGAATACATTTGAATATAAAAGGAAGAAAATATAAAATATAAAATATAAAAATAATTTCTGTTATGTTTCTCTTTTTTACTATTTGCTTATCTTATTGTAATCTATTATTGTTTTTGTTTATAAAACGTGATCAAATATTTATTAAAAATTTAAATTTAAAAAAATTAAAAATTTAAGGAAAATAATTTGTGTTGTTGACTTGTTTCTCTTTTAATTTTTATAAATTTCTTGCTAGTCTTTAATAATATATTATACCTTCTCTATTTATAGTGTGATATGATCAAGCATCTTCTTAAAAATAAACAGAACTAAGAAATAATAAATAAATCATTTTTTAATCAATGCAGTGATTTGCAACGTTGATGTGTGGTCCTCCATCCTCAGACCTCAATAGTGTTGTAAATAATAAATATCATATAAGTTTTTATATAGCTATGTTATCTTAACCTTGCTTTCTTACAAGTTTTAAAAATCAAAATTATTTTCCTATTTATTTAGTAAATTTGTTCTATTTTTTTTGAAATTCTAGTAGTGATCTATTGATTGTATGGGTTGCCAACTTTAAGTTTTTTAAATTTTGTTAGAGTTTATGTATGATTATACTATCTTAATTAGCTCTGTACAATAATAGATTTATTTTCAAAAAAATAAATAATTTTTTCAAGATTTATTTTAAAAATTAACAAACACACATATTTTTATAGAATGATGTATACGTAGTTTTAAGTTTCTTATTGCATTAAGGAACACGTCAGAGTGACATTTTTTTAGTCAAGCCCAAAAATAAGATTTAGCAATTTAGTTAATTTTGTGAATAATCAATTTTATTTATTTTTTAATTATTTGGATTGAAATAAATATTTTAAACATTTATTAATGATTCACATAATTAATTTAAAGATAACCATATTTTAGAATGGATTGTGTAAGATGCTAATAATTCCCACTTATAATCAACTTCCGAATCTAATTTCTTTAATTTGTACTAAAGATTAGCTTCTTCAACAAAAAGGTTTTTTTTTTTTTCCAAATAAACTTTGGTGGTGAGTTTATACTTTCAATTTTTAATTTGTGATCTTCACGTCGTGATCTGTCTGCGACCAAATTGTTAGATACTAATAGATCATTAAGACCAATCATTTTATTCTTCTAATAATGTAAGTTGATCCTATATATCGACCCTCTCTCTATATATTTCAGTTCATCTAGTCTTAAGTGTATCAGTGTGCACGACATGAAACCTCCAATCTTACTCTAAACAAAATGATGTGGAATTTTATGTATATATGTAAGGGATTTATACTTCTTATGTTGCATAAGAAGAGCCTTCTTATGCTACACTCACATCGTTTTGCGTGTCAATGTTTTTAATTTTTTTATTTACTATTTTTCAATGGAGCCCGCCTGAGTTTGTGTGTGTTGCAAAAATTCTCATCTTATGGCACATAAGAAGTGTAAATCCCTATATGTAATGAGCCACGTGGAAAATGGTAGCCGCCACCAATTTTTTATTAGGATTAGGAAAAAATTGAAAAATATTTTATCTTTGTGTATTGATCTTCGAAATTGAGTGAAGTCCAAGAATCTATTGTGCGCAAGAAAGAGTGAAGAGTAAACCTCAAATTACCACAGCATCCCTAACTCATCCACCTAAGAAGGTAATCTTGAATTGATTGTGTGAATTTTATTTTATTCTTTAAATAATGAAAAAAAAATATTTATCCTTTTAAATAACATAGAATTGTATCCTTAAATAATTAGTGATAAAGATTAACAAAAAAAAAAGCTAAATTCTAACATTCCCTAAAAATTAAGAAATTAACTTAAATATTTGCAACAAAAGAAAATAATAACATGATTAAAGTGAAATAAAAATTTAAACCAAAATATTTATAACAATAAAATAAAGATGATGACTAAATAAAAAAATATTATAAGAACGAATAAAAAGAATCATCATTGAAAATTAAACTGACTTAAAAACATGAAGGAATTTATAAAAAAAAGTTGAATCTTTTTTTTAATCATTTTTTATTTCAACGAAAAAAATAAAAATTTTAAAGAAAAGGAAACTATATATATATATAATCGATTATATGAACAAAGGGGAAAAATAAAATTGAATCCTGAACAACGTCTTACGAAAAAAGTTCATGGACTGAATACATTCCTTTTGAATAATTAGGACGAAGACATAATATCAAAACATACTCAAACTTGTAAGCGTGTGACTATTTCAGGAATCACCTTCAAATATAACCAGATTATCGAACACCGCTAATCTCTTATTCCTGATTTATTATGCGCTAATCTTTCTCTGGAAACAAAACATCCAGAACAGACATCAATCAGGGTAGGAATTTGATAGAACAGGTGCTATGCAATATAAGTGAAAAATAAAGCTACTTCTTAGTTTTAACCAAGGGTCCCTTTTTTCTCCTGTTTCTGGAAAAAAAAAAAAATCTTCAGCAACGATTATAATTATGTATTCCGATAAATACATAATTATGATATGAAATTTTTTGTTCCTTCACGTTAGCCGATAATTTTTTAAGAGAAAGAGAAAAAAAAATGCAATATTATAATTATGTACTTCCCGAAATACATAATTATAATTGGCGATAGAAAAAAAATTGAAGTAACTAGTAGGGAAATATAAGAATCATATTGTAGGAAGTCCTGTAACAAAAAAAATAACTATATATTACGGGTAGTATGTAATTATAAGGGATATAAAAGAAGTTTTAATATTATAACTATGTACTACCAATAATACATAGTTATAAAGGGTATGAAAAAAAACTATATACTATCTTCAATACATAATTATTTTTATTTTGTAGGATATCAATAGTTTTCCCTTTAACCTAATAGTAAAATAAATTGCAGAACTTATTGTACAATGTCACATGGGTAATCAACACAATCAAATAAAAGAGACAAATACATTGATTACTGCTTGTCCAAGCTTCCTCAATATATCAATACATAGAAAAGAAATTCATTACCAGAAGAAAGATTCCTCTGACAGTTTTGATTGCAAATGCTATGACTCTCTTTGATCTTAATCTTTCTATTCTTCCTTCCTCACTGCTCTTTGAAGAATATAACTTCTTACCACCAATACAAAAAAAAAAAAAAAAAAATCGAATAAATTTAGGCTCTCAATATCTCCTCATGTTTCTTGCTCCTTGCAAGACCCAAAATTCGGTGCACTGATGCTTTCCCCTCCTCCTTTTATATCAATTCTTCATGCTAATCCTTCCATTATTCTTCCTCTATCTTCTCCATGTGAAGTAGCCCCCCACACCATGTGATGGAGTTTCCACGGGATGATTCAAGTGATATATATTTATGGGTTCGCTTTTTCTACAGTTTACTGCAGATAAATTATCTGCAGTAAGCCAATACGACGTCGTTTTGGGACGGAAATCATGGTATATTTGTAATTTTAATTTATTTTAGGGTTATAATAATATTTATATTTATAATTTTTTAAGATTCCAATCCCAAAACGACGTCGTTTTGGGAATAAATGCAGATAACTTATCTGCATTAACTGCTGAAACATTTTTCCCTATATTTATTCCGCTTTAGCAAGTTTTTGAGTTTTTGTATTTATAAAAGAAAAAAATTCTTTTTTTGGGATAATTAACCTAGGGGTGTGCATGGGTCATGTCGGGTCAGATTTTTGTGCTGACTCGACCCAATTTATTTTTCTTGGTCAGGTATTTTGACCCGATCCGATTTAATTTGATCCAAGTCAGGTCTGACTTGGTTTAAATTTTTTTGAATTAGTTTAGAACTGGATCGGATCTGACTTGACTTGGTTTCTGAAATGGATCTGACTTGGTTTCTGAAGTGGGTCAAATTCGACCTGACCCGTTTTTGACTTGGTTTCAAAACATGTTTTTAATTTGATCTTTTTTATAGTTATTGATTTATTTTTTAAACTCATGTAATTTAATTATTTATTTGTTTTAAAATATATAAATTTTATAATATATTTGATATTTGTTGAATAAATAAAGGAATGTAATTTTAAGCCCCTTGCACATGTGAAGCAAAATTAGTGAAAATTAATGAAAAGTAAAGGATTAGAGAACGATATTCCCATCTTAAGATGACAAATAACTAATTTTAACAATGATATATTATAAAATTATATAATGTCTACTGATAGGAAATTCATAAATTCAAACCCAAATTATACAATTATTATTAGGGAAATATCAATTAGTTTAAGGCAACTCTTTGCTAATATGATTGTATATATATAATTTTAGTTATCAACTACAAAGAAAATAGAAAATGTAAAAGAATTAGATTGATAAACAGCGACATATTATATAGGTAGAATGGTTGTATAGAAACTTTTTCATTAAAGTAATAATTGTAACTCCACACATAATAACTCAAATAAAAATTGGACAAAGAAGTAGTTGCTAATTTGCTGAGCTCAATTTGCAGCGAGCCTTCAAGATTATTATGCGAGACATTTATGAAAATTCTCAGTTACCATGCACCTAAATTTTACCAGAAAAGCTACGATGTAAAAGCCATTAAAATAAAATAAAAAACGAAGGAATAGAGAGAAAGGAAATCTACTGCTTGTTATGAAATGAAGGAGACGATGTTGGAAGGACCAGAGAGTTAAATCCATAGCAATAACAAAGACCATTATAGCAAAACATGGCATCAATCAGGTATTCAGGCATATCATACCATATGGATTTAAATTAATCAAGAAGCTCGAGATTGAGGACAAGAAAAGTCGAGAAGCATATGGGAGATCCTCTTTGGTGGAGTGTAAGAATGTGACAGAGAGAAGAGAGAACTATAATTGTGATTTTTTTTTCACATAATGGATGTGGGTCAAGTTTTGGGTCAATGAATCATTATTAAAACAAGTCAGGTTTAAAACTGACCCAAATAAAAGTGGATCAGTATTTAAACTCAGTTAAAAAAAAGGTATTCGTGGGTCAGGTCAAGGTCAGATCAAGATCAGGACAAGTGAACCATTTTTTTTGCACACCCCTAAATTAACCCCACCATGATGTGAATGTTCCCAACTCTAACGATATTGCCTCCGGTGAAAGATATTTGTGGTTGATCCAAAAAAATAAAATCTCCCACCATGACTAATAATGTGAGGAGCCTACCTCTTCATCCATCTTCTTGTTTCCTTGCTATTGGCTTTAGGGTTTTCCCCTTCATCATTGTGCTTCCATGATGCCCTGTTTAACTGCTTGCTTGAAAGAAAATAGAGGAGGCGTGTTTTTATATTATATTAATTATTTATATTTTATTATTATTTTTATGAATAAATTCACACAGAACAGGGAAAAAAAACACTAGTACAAATATGGGTGTTCACAATATGAATAAAATTTTGCAAGGCAATATAATTTTATTTATATTGTTTGGAGTAACATATAATATTTTTAAGAGGTAAGATATTTTTTACTCTAGTGTAAGATTAAGAAGTCTTATTCCTCATTTCAGTTGTTCATTTCCGTTTATCTAAGTGTTACACTATAGTCTTACACTATAGTAAAACTATTAAGATCCCTCCTCTATTTTTAAATATTTAGGTTGGATTTTTAATTATTATTTTTTTGGAAGATCTTGGCTTGTGGATACAAGATCTGTCACTGCCTGCAGAACCATTTAAGTGTACAAGAAAAAAAAAAAAAAAAAAAGGAGTAACTCTCGGAATTAACGTAGGAGAAGAATATCACCAACTACCAATATGAAGTGTATTCCATTTCCAAATGATAACCCACACAAGTGATCCCATACTTGATACACATACAACCCAAATAATAAACTTAGCAATTCAATGACACTTGTGTGTGAGCGAGCTAAGCCTCCAATTTGAACCCATCATTGTGTGTGAGATGACTACGAACTCGCTTCATGTGCATATAAAGAGCAAGAACCATAAGAAAGAGGCTGAAAAGCAGGACAAGAACCAGCAGCAATATCTCACCATGTTGAGCAAATTTTGGGTCGCTGGAGAAGAGTAACTCATCATTATTTTGATGATTACTAGGTACTATAGAGGGTGAGAGGGAGAATGTTTCATTGGCCATGAAGCTTTTGAGAGTGTTTGGGTAAGTATTACTTGTTAGTACATAGAGGGGGTGTTTATCTAATTGAGGCACCAAGTTTGTGATCAACTTGGGCACAATTTGAAGGGTCTTCAAGTTTATTAGCAAGCTGGTTTTGACCGTATTATTGAAACTGACGAGGGAAAGAGGGTCTTGAAAGGAGACAAAAAGTTCGAAAGAAGCCATTACCTTAAGGAAAATATGGTCCAAAATTTGTTGTACATGTCCTTGTGTTTGTGTGTGGGTTGTTCATCTTGGAGATAAGCATCTTTTGCAATGATTATAATTCGTGTCAGATTGGCAATGGGTCTTGTCTGATTTTTTTAAGGAATTCTCACAATGATTAACTAGGTGGTTCGTGTCTCGTACCCCCAGTTGCTTCGTTCCAGGTTGCGTTAGTTTATTTTGAGATTTTAAGAAAATTTGTGAACAAAAAATAAATATTTCTTAAGATAATAAAAAAATTTGATACTAAGCATGCATTTAAACCGGTCCCATCATGAAATAAAAAAGTTGGTCCAAAATTATCTTCATTTAAAAAATTGAAAACATAAGGAATTTATTTTGGTATTATTATAAGAGGTAGGATATTCTTACTACCTATTTTTTCTACTACCACTCCACTACCACTTTAATCACCATTGGATTCAAAAGTTATTTTTTTTTTCTCTCTTCATTCAACTTTTCCTTTAATCAAATGGTAATTAGAGTGGTAGTGGAGTGGTAGTAGAAAAAATAGGTAGTTAGAATATCCTAGCTCTTATTATAATATCATATTATTTTTATGAGTGTATGATTTTTATATAAATTTTGTAACTTTTTTTACGAATGGGTAGCACTAGTAAAATTTTTGTAACTTCTTACATCAGTAAGTTTTTTCAACAATATGTAATGTAATAATAGACACGTTACAAATTTTTTATTAAAAATTATAAGCCCAAGAAAGAAATTAAAAGTTATATGATAACACTAAAGTGAACCCCACTCCTAATTCCTAAAGTTTTATACTATGCAATCTTATGCACAGGAAAGCTATGGTTTGTATGACGTTATGGAAAAAGTTGTAGCAATTAAGAAGCTAGTGAGGTACATTCTATCTCCTTTACTTTTTCTGAAATGGATGGAATAGACAGGAGCTTACTATTTTCAAAGAAACATGCTTGTATATCATGTGTTGTTTCAACCGACAGTTCAGGGACCCTAGGACTTTAGGAATATTGGTTTGAGTTTAGTCCTGTTTTTTGGGTGACAGTGAACAGTGGAAGCAGGAATCTGAATAAATCTCTTCAGTCATGATAGATTTCTATATAAGACCTGTTTTCTGTAAAAAAAAATAAAAGGTCACAAATAGAGGATGTAAAGAAAAGTATGTATTGTGACTTCCGTAAAAAAAAAATGACAAATCTGGATGCACAAGACTTTCGACTTGCGAGAATAAGGATAAGAATCGACACAGCATTACTCTTAAATTGTTAAGGAGACTATTCCCGAATTCGAACATGCGACCTTTCGATTACGACAGCAATTTTACTGTTGCTCTATGGCTCATCCTCCCACTTATAGATTTGTTTACATTAATAAACTAAAATATAACACATTTTATCTGTAAGGGAGGGAGTATATAATTTATCTTTGGGTTTTATAATTTTCATTCAACATGAGAATTCAAATTTTCCTACACACCCTTCGATTTCCGTGCTAAAATGAGTCCTACATATAATTTTTTCCAACACATGGGTCCCACATGTTTTTTATCTCTACAACATGAGAATTGAATTCTCATTCAGCATGAGAAAATCAAACCCCTTTATCTTTATAGTCTAATCCTGCAGGTGACTGATGAACAAGTAAATATTGTCGCAATGCAGCTCACCGAAATACGGAATACAAATTGTAAACAGTTTTAAGTCAAAATGAACGCCCCTAATAAAAGCATAACTTATGCACAACTTTACAAAGAGAAGATAAAAAAACAAAGTGAACCGAATATGCAACAATATTATTCAAAGTAAAAAGAATCTAATTTGTTCTACATGTTTTGTCCAAAATTAACTACACCAGGAGTATTAAACGTACGCAACCTTACCTCTGAACCCTGCAACTAAAATTCGTGACCACCATAACCTTCTTGTTGCGTCTAAAGCAAACTTGAACCTTGAACAAGGATGAATGCCCAATATTATGGTGTTGTATAAGCTTTTATAATTTAATGTTCAATAGCAATTTCTGAACTAATCAAACCGCTCCCAATCTTGAGTTATTTTTGTTGAAGATGAGGTTGGTGATGGGGCATTCGAGCTTTCCATTCCAGATTCAAAGGTTTCCCATTGGGTTGTTACCGTGACAGCATTGTCACTGAAAGGGTTGGAGTTTCTTGCCTTTAGAGAATCTAAAGTATCCACTAAGTTCTGCACACGACGCACCTATCGAAGGGTGGAAAAGCTTGTGTGAAGAGATGATGCAATTTACTACAGATGATTATCAAACAGGGAAGTCCACACCAGAGGGCAATATTTTAAACAGAAAGGAAAACATCCCTTCACTACAAGAAAAGAATATAAAAAAAGAAAATGGCGAGAAAGTATTAATGAAGTAAATAACGCTAACAATTGACAAATAACATGTTTCAACTCCCGAGGAAATCCATTACCACTCGCTAATCATAATACATTTGGTAAGTGATTAGAGCCATACACTTGACATGAATAGCAAAATGGAATAAACTATGATGATATGGCAAAATTTTCAGAATGTAAAGGACACATGGATTTTGCAGAGAACTCAGATTTCCACATGGTAATAAACAATTGCAGCACCCAAGCTAGTGATAAATTTGAAGGTCAAGGTAGTTGGGATTGAAATAAAGTCCCTATTTTTCCAATACCCGATACTTCTTATTCAAATTTTCATATTATGTGAAGTCCAAATAAAAACAAATTAAAAAAAAAAGTACGCTAACAATGAAATCAGGACTGCGGCAGAACCTACACTTATTCCTAATAGAACACATTAATATAGCCAAATATTCCTTTCGTCCCCAAGCCTTCATCTTTGAAGAAAAATATCTCATTAGTGTAGCAATTACGTTCATCAGAATTTTCAAAGTTTCGAGGACCACTACATGAACTTTGTGATAATATCAAACCCACATAGTTTTTAAAAAAGCTACCAAAGAAATTTTACTTGCAAGTGGGACATGATTCGGAAGGTTGAGAAACATCTTCAAAAAATGCAAATCATATTTTTGAAAGAAAGTAAATTAATAGAATTTCATACATAATGAAACATTTAAACATGTCAGACATCTAATGTATATGAAACACTTGCCTGCATTACTTACCAACACGACACCTAAGTAGAATTTCATACATAATGAAGATTCATAAAGAAAGTTCAATCTATGAAGGCAGAAAGACCTCATACAAATCAAATGAATTTTAAAAGCAATCCATAAAGGAGGCCTCATGTAAATCAAATGATTTTGAAAACAAATCCATAAAGCTGCGGAAGGCAAAAATTAAGGCAGTCAGAATGACTCAACGAGTTGGTGCTCAAACAAATCTAAAAGACCAGATAGCTAAGAAAAATGATAGCATCTATAGTTTGTCAGAAAAATTTCCTGATGCAAAAAATCTCTGCATAATGTTCTAGAATTTGAGCCGAAACATTTTAAAAGAAGCAAAAGGATAATGATTGGATAGCTAGCCTAGTAGAAATGGTTTAAGGACAACCTCCATCTTGCTTGTTGAAAAATGCTCTCTTTCCAGTTTGAACAGCCCCAACGTCACTATGCCTAAAATTTATTTAAATATCCGGCATTCTTGAGAAGAAAAAAAGAAGAAAGAGCTGAACAAAAATTGGAAGAAGTCAAGAGTTATTCGTGTTCTGTGGAATACTCTCTTGTACTTACCAACTGACCGTTTGAGTAGATAAAGCTAGTACTGATATCTTCATATAAGATCTCCAGTCTAATAAAGAGATACTCGACCTCAATATGTGTAGTCATCTAATGAAATATTGGACCGGAGGCGATATGAAACACAGCTTGATTATCATAGATAAGTGTTATCTGCATAACCTCTCCAAATCATAACTCTCCAAATTATGAGATTGTTCAGTTTTCCAATTACCCTTCTGTATCTTCCTAGATCCAAAAGTAACTCCCCCTAATTTGGTAAGAATTTAGCATTTGGATATGTAGAGAATCAAAATTAATTCTTGTAATACTTCCATATATCAGGGATATGATAATGGCACCAGTCAACAGAACACAGTAAAATGATCAATGAACAAGGAAATTAATTCTGAATATAACATATATTGCTGAATGATACGAACCCACTTTGGTTTGGGCCTCACATGCAATAACTGACCCAATTGGAAATGTCGTTAACATGTGGAGATACTGACTGAAATGTGTGAGTATCATGGAGTTTGTTATATAGAGGGGAGGTAGTAAGGAAAGGGGACATCAGCAATTTAGGAGAATCTTGGACCCTTTTGGGATTGGGAGAGAGTGGAACCTCTCATATGTGTTCCACAACTATCTTTACTTTTTGCATTGTTAATTTCCATTAGAATTCTGTATTTCTTTCCAAGTTATCCTTTCACTGTAATGGATGTTCTGTTGTAATGGATGCTGAGCAATATTCAGATTTATTTCCTTGAGTAATTTCTGTTAATTGTTATCTGAGTTGGTCCTTATCAATTGGTATTATTGATACACTTGAATATAAAATAATAGAAGAATAATATGTTGTGTATTGATCTGTGTCAGAGAGTTACACTATATTGAGACCCTAATGGGCTTAAGTGAAAGGCCCAAACCTAATCCTAATACAGTCAGAATATTTACGGATAAGACGGAATCCAATCATATCTAATCATATCTAATCATATCATATCTAATATTCTAACACTCCCCCTCAAGCTGGTGCGTATATATTATGAGCACCAAGCTTGTTACAAATGTATTCAACCCGAGGACCTCTAAGAGCTTTAGTGAAAACATCCGCTAGTTGATTAGAGGAGTTGACGAAAGCAGTCTTGATTTCTCCTGACTGAATCTTTTCTCGAATGAAGTGACAATCAATCTCTATATGTTTGGTCCTCTCATGAAAGACAGGATTAGAGGATATATGTAGCGCAGCTTGATTATCACAGATGAGTGTCATGGGTTGTTTCTGTTCACAAAGATGAAGCTCCTGAATCAACTGCTTTAACCAGACTAACTCACAGGTAGCATTTGCCATTGCACGATACTCAGCTTCTGCACTAGATCGAGCAACAATAGGTTGTTTCTTGCTCTTCCACGAAATTAAGTTTCCTCTAAAGAAGACACAATAGCCAGAAGTAGAGCGCCTGTCCGAGGGTGATCCTGCCCAATCAGCATCTGAATAACCACAAATTTCTGTATTTCCCTGATCTGAATACAACAAACATTTTCCTGGTGCTCCTTTGATGTATCGGAGGATCCTCACAGCAGCATCCCAATGTGAATCACAAGGGGAATCAAGAAACTGACTAGCCGTACTAACAGCGAAAGAAATATCTGGCCTAGTCACAGTAAGATAGTTGAGCTTCCCAATTAGCCTCCGATAACGTCCAGGATCAGATAACGGCTCCCCCTGTCCGGGCAATAACTTGACATTAGGATCCATAGGTGTATCAACTGGTTTACTCCCCAACATACCAGTTTCTTCTAGGATATCCAGGGCATATTTCCTTTGACAGATAGAAATGCCCTGTCTAGATTGCGCCACCTCAATTCCCAAGAAGTAACGCAGCTTCCCAAGGTCCTTTGTTTGAAATGTACTAAACAAATGCTGTTTTAACTGACGAATTCCGTCTTGATCACTTCCGGTGAGAATAATGTCGTCAACATAGACTAACAAATAGATACACTTATCAGGAGATGTAATCCTATAAAACACAGAATGGTCAACTTTACTGCGGATTAAGCCAAACGCCTGAACAGCAGAACTGAAGCGACTGAACCATGCTCGAGGAGACTGCTTGAGACCATATAAGGATTTCCGAAGACGACACACCTTTCCAGACTCCCCCTGAGCAACAAAACCAGGTGGTTGCTCCATGTAAACTTCTTGTAAATCACCATGAAGAAAGGCATTTTTGATGTCAAGTTGAAGGAGTGGCCAGTGACGAACAGCAGCAAGGGCAAGAAAGAGGCGGACTGACGCCATCTTAGCGACCGGAGAAAATGTATCGCTATAATCAAGGCCAAAGATTTGAGTAAAACCCTTGGCAACTAAACGTGCCTTGAGACGATCAATATGGCCATCAGGTCCAACTTTCACAGTAAAAACCCAGCGACAACCAACTATAGACTTCTCTGGAGGAGCAGAAACAAGGTCCCAAGTGCCATTGGAATGAAGTGCAGTCATCTCATCAAGCATTGCTTGGCGCCACCCTGGATGGGAAAGTGCTTCACCTGTGGTCTTAGGAATAGAAATAGAAGAAAGACTAGAAACAAAGGTGAAATGAGGTGAAGAAAGACGGTCATAACTCAAAAAGGTATAAAGAGGATAAGGGTTACGAGTAGTACGTGTACCTTTTCTTTGAGCAATGGGAAGAGTCTCTGATGAAGGATCCGAAAGGGAAGAAGCAACAGCAGTGGGCGATGAGTCAGCAAGAGTTGAGTCGATAGGAGGCACAGTTTTGCGACGCTGATAGGTGAGAAGTGGACGGTCCTCAGGTATAGAAGTAATAGGTTGCTCATCTGGAATAGAAGCACCTGCAGCTGGCAAAGACAAGTCAAGAAAAGGGACAGGAAGTACATGATCAACTTGTGACATCTGAGATGGGATAGAATTAAAGGGTTGTTGATCAAGAAAAGTGACATCAGCGGAAACTAAGTAACGCTTAAGGTCGGGAGAATAACAACGATAACCCTTTTGAAGACGAGAATAACCAAGAAAGATACACTGAAAGGCCTTGGATGTTAACTTATCCTTACCAGGAGTGAGATCATGAACAAAACAAGTACAACCAAAGACATGTGGAGTTAGAGGATAAAGAGGAACATCTGGAAGCAATAGATTATGAGGAATGTCATTGTGGAGCACAGATGAAGGCATGCGATTGATGAGAAAACAAGAGATGAGTACAGCATCTGCCCCGAAGTGAAGGGGAACCTGCATATGAATAAGAAGGGTACGGGCAGTTTCAATGAGATGTCCGTTTTTACGTTCATCCACCTCATTTTGTTGTGGAGTGTGAGGACAAGTAGTTTGATGTAAAGTACCTTGTGTGGCCAAGAAATTAGAAAAATCAATAGAAACATATTCCTTAGCATTATCACTACGTAGAATACGAATAGAAACACCAAATTGAGTATGGATCTCAGTACAAAACTTTTTATAAATGGAAAATAGCTCGGAACGATTTTTCATTAAATAGGTCCAAGTGCAACGGGAAAAATCATCAATAAAGGTAACGAAATACCGAAAACCTAAGACAGACAAGGTACGACTTGGACCCCAGATATCTGAATGAACAAGAGAGAAAGGGGCATCAGCTCGTTTATTGACTCGACTGGCAAAAGAGGAGCGTGTATGCTTCCCTTGTTGACATGACACATAATCTAAAGACTGAAGACCGGACAAAAGAGGAACCATTTTCTGCAACTTTGAAAGACTTGGATGACCAAGGCGACTGTGGATAAGTTGTGGAGATTCTGTGAGAGAGCATGCTACTGAAGGACGAGGCACATCCAGATAATAAAGCCCCCGTGACTCACGACCCACTCCAATCATTTTCCCCGTACCCGGATCCTGCACAGAAACAGAATGGTTAGAGAAAGTAATGGTGCAAGTGAGGGAGTGGATCAACTTACTAATAGAAATTAAGTTATAAGGGATGCCAGGAATGTAATAGACAGATGTCAGGGCCAAGGTAGAGGTCGGACGAGGTTGTCCAATCCCACGAACTGGGGCTTTGGTTCCATCCGCAAGGGTAAAAGACGGTAAATGATCAGAATAAGTAAGAGATGTAAAGAGTTCCTTATTACCACAGATATGATCGGTAGCACCGGAGTCAAATATCCAAGAGCCAAGTGATGTAGAATGAGAAACACAAGCAACAGGATTACCAGTATAAGGCTGAGACTGAGGAGAAGCCTTCCTGAGAGGGATTTGGAGTGCAGCATAGTCCGAACCTGAACCAAATGATGCATTGTCTGACTGAGCTATATTTGCAACAATATAAGGAGAGTTAACCTCCGAGAGATCAGGAGATGCTGTTGCCATTTAAAGATAAAATATAAAAGCCGTAAACGAAGGCAAACGATATCCAATCAAGAAGAACCACGCGTCTAAGGTCAGACCCACAGAGAAACAATCACAGATCCAGAAAGGGGAGGAGAAGGCGAGCTTCTCTGTCCAAGACCGGCCGGAAAAAGCCGCCGGAATAGTGCTCACGCGCCGGCAGAAGGTGGCGCGTGAAGCCTACGCGCAGAGAAGACAGGTGGCGCGTGAAGGCGCGTGGGAGATGCGTTGCTGACCGGACCACCACAGACCTGGTCGCCGGGAAGAGAGGGTCCTGATCGCGTGAAGTTTGGTCGGAAAAGTCGCCGGAAAAAGTCTCTGGTTGCCTGAACAGTGATTCTGACGGCGAGCGGTGGTTCCGGTGGCCGTCGGAGGTGCTGACGCGTTTGGAAAAATCACTCAGAGGCTGTTTACAGCCCTAGAAGGCTTGTCGGAAGGACGCACGGCAAGAAAGAGTCCTAAGCAGTGGGCTTAGGTTTTAAAGCAAAAAACAAGGTTTCTAAGCGGAAGCGAGGGTTCCCAGAACGAAAGAGCTCTGATACCAACTTGAATATAAAATAATAGAAGAATAATATGTTGTGTATTGATCTGTGTCAGAGAGTTACAATATATAGAGACCCTAATGGGCTTAAGTGAAAGGCCCAAACCTAATCCTAATACAGTCAGAATACAGTCAGAATATTTACGGATAATACGGAATCCAATCATATCTAATCATATCATACCTAATATTCTAACAGATACGAACCCACTTTGGTTTGGGCCTCACATGCAATAACTGACCCAATTAGCAATGCTGTTAACATGTGGAGATACTGACTGAAATGCCCTCCAACAGAATAGAGCATGAGTGTCATGGAGTTTGTTATATAGAGGGGAGGTAGTAAGGAAAGGGGACATCGGGAATTTAGTAGAATCTTGGGCCCTTTTGGGATTGGGAGAGAGTGAAACCTCTCATATGTGTTCCACAACTATCTTTACTTTTTGCATTGTTAATTTCCATTAGAATTCTGTATTTCTTTCCAAGTTATCCTTTCACTGTAATGGATGTTCTGTTGTAATGGATGTTAAGCAATATATGAATGAGGAATATTCAGATTTATTTCCTTGAGTAATTTCTGTTAATTGTTATCTGAGTTGGTCCTTATCAATTGGTATCAGAGCTCTTATCTTGGAGCTCTGTGGGATGGTTACTATCAGAAGAATGGAGAATCGATTGGAGAATTTAGAAGAGGAGCTGCGCAGGGACGAAGCAAGACACGAGGAAGTGATTCGAAGACTTGACGCTAATGATGCTCGACACGAAGAAGTTCTATTAAAGATGGACGCTAACGAAAGAGGCATAGCAGGAATCATTCGGCGATTGGACGAAATGGTCAGGAGGAGACCGAGTCGTTCCAGAGATGGGGAGAACAACCTCGAGGATGACGAATCAGACCTAAGCAAGGAAGGAAATCAAAGAAGGGACAAGAGGCTTAACTCGAATGCTCGGGTGACCAGACGGAACCCACCGGAGCTGCTGGACAACCCTTACCGGACATTGTACACAGTAAAACAGAGAGGGAGCATTGCGGAGTTTCGTGCGGAGTTTGAGAAAAAGGTGGGTGACTTGTGGTTAGACAATGAAGATTTACTCATGGACGCATGGCTGAACGGCGTATGCAAAAGCATCAGGGAGGAGCTGTTGAGGTTACCGACCTTCAGCTTGCCGGAGATGAAGAAGCTCTCCTTGAAGATCGAAAGACGAAACGCAGCAGAGGGATGAAGGATCTGGACCAGTTGGGAGAGACATCGTGTGGGTAGAAGAGGGGTTAGGGCCACTGGGTAAGACTTGGATCCATGGTTCTAAGCGTGCGAATTTGGGCCAACGAATTGCCACAGGCCCAACTAAGGCCAGAAGAAGCAGTCCATCGTTTTTGGGCCAAAATGGTTCATTAAACCAGAGTCAGCCCACCATCAATCAGCATTCCAACGTGAATTGCCCTAATACCCTAAATGATCTAACAGAGAACACTAAGGGAGAGCCATCGTCAAAAGGCTCAACATCTGTCGCCGGCAACCGCTCGTCGGAAAGCCATGTGACCCAGGGACAACGGCTGTCTCAAGCTGAGCTCCATCATCGACAGCCATGTGGGCTGTGTTTCAAGTCCGATGAGTGCTGGAAGCCCAACCATAGATGCCAGGTCCGTCAACAGCATCCTTTGGTGGTGGACATGGACGACGAGGAAGAAGGAGAGGGGAAGATCGAAGAAGAAGGGGTGACTTTGGGGCCTGAAACGAACGCGGCTGAAAAGGCTCTACAACTTTCTTTGCATAGTCGGTTAGGACTCACTTCAAATCTGGATCAGCGTGCAAATTCAGATCCAGCAGAAACCAAAGGGTGGGTCACAACGAATTTGGGCCAGGACAACCTAAACCATATGAGCCCATTTAATCCTTCAACAGCAATCTCTAATACCCCAAACGAAGGGCAAACCGGTTCGCGCGTTACTCCACCAGAAAACCCTAAGGAAAGATCATCAGCGAAGGCATCTGCGTATGTCGCTAGCAGCTGCTCGACGGAGAGCCTCTCCGGCCAAGGGCGACGGCGTTCCCAAGCTGAGTTCCATGATCGACAGCAACGTGGGTTGTGTTCCAAGTGCGAAGAGCATTGGAACCCCAATCACAGATGTCAGCTCCCTATGCAACGTGTGGACGAGTATGACGAAAAGGAAGAGGGAGAGAGAAACGATGACAGAGCAGCGGTGGCAGCTTTATCAAGCGTTGGAGACGTTGGCCAAAATCCTCCGCTGGTGGAGGTTGCAATAAACAAGTCCTTCCCGCCAACATTTCTGAGTTTATCTCCTCCTATCATTCTGCGACGGTGGATATCAGAATCAAGGAACCCATTTGCTTGCTTTCAAACCGCCTGGGATCATGGATGATAGTCAGAAAGGAGAACGATGGAACGTGGGGGCCTTGGGGCTGTCTTAAAGCATGGCGAGAGTTAGGCAACTCTAAGGTAATCAACGTAGTTAATAGTTTTCACATAGTTAACGGCGATAAACAGGGAATTTTATGGGATGCAAATTCTGATTTTTTTGGGACTGGATGGAACCCAAGAACAACCTGTGCCTAGCTATGTAAAACAATGGAAAGGTATATTTGGAAAAGAGCATTTTTCCACTGTCATTAATGTTTTTGATCAACATGATAAGGCTGTTGTGTCTACTAATGAAAATCTTATAATCAGAGCTCATGTTACTTGCTTTATGAAAACAAAGGCAGAGACACTCAGTTGCAAATTTGTAGTTAAGGGTTCAAGGGTAGTAATAAAATGGGATCCAAGTGGGAGTTATCATGCTTCAAGCATATCTGGGTCCCAACAATTCAGGCAATGGGATCCCGAAAAAAAAAATTAACATCACCTTGAGGACAAGGTGATTGTTAGGGGGGGAGTATTGATACGAACCCACTTTGGTTTGGGCCTCACATGCAATAACTGACCCAATTGGCAATGCTGTTAACATGTGGAGATACTGACTGAAATGCCCTCCAACAGAATAGAGCACGAGTGTCATGGAGTTTGTTATATAGAGGGGAGGTAGTAAGGAAAGGGGACATCGGGAATTTAGTAGAATCTTGGGCTCTTTTGGGATTGGGAGAGAGTGGAACCTCTCATATGTGTTCCACAACTATCTTTACTTTTTGCATTGTTAATTTCCATTAGAATTCTGTATTTCTTTCCAAGTTATCCTTTCACTGTAATGGATGTTCTGTTGTAATGGATGCTAAGCAATATATGAATGAGGAATATTCAGATTTATTTCCTTGAGTAATTTCTGTTAATTGTTATCTGAGTTGGTCCTTATCAATTGATATCAGAGCTCCGATCTTGGAGCTCTGTGGGATGGTTACTATCAGAAGAATGGAGAATCGATTGGAGAATTTAGAAGAGGAGCTGCGCAGGGACGAAGCAAGACACGAGGAAGTGATTCGATGGTGCCAATATATGGACCTTTGATTGAATAGAAATCCTAATACAATTAATATGACTACCCGCTTGCTATTTGTCCGTGTTTTCCCAGCTAAAAAGACTCCCCTGCCTCAGTAGCAAACCTCCCAAAAGTTCAATACATTTTTCATACCCCTTTAACCGTTTCCTCTCTCCCTATATCTACTCCCCTTCCCTTGCTTTTTCCATCTCTCTTTCCACTACCTCCTCTCCATTTATTGCTTGCCACGTGGCGTTCCTTATAACCAACTCTCCATCATTTTCCTGCCCACGTGCCCCATCCAGAATATTATTCCCTTCCTCTCTTGTAAGTCTGCCCTTCCTTTTGTATATCTTCTTATAAGGCTCCAATTGTGAAGGCCCCAATTGTGGAAGCCCATCATATGATATCCCTGATTTATGGGAATCAAATTAGGATTTGTTTGCTCTTTTTTTATTAGGATTGAATTCGTAATTACTTAGTTTCCTTTTTTTAGTCATAGGTTAATATGTATATATTGCAACCTCCCATTGTTGATCAATCAAGTCAATACAAAGGTATTATTCACATGATATCAGAGATTGGTTGACAAACTGATCTACTTTTTTCACACTCAACCTAACAATGCCTTTGAAGTAAGCATAATCAGTCAATTCATGCATTTATCCTAGGAGAAACATCTTAGTGCAGTTTACAAAATCTTTAGGTATCTCAACTCAAGAACACTCGAAGAAAGGGACTATTCTTCAAAAAAAGGGTAAAAGGGGATAATTGAAATTTACACCGGTGCAGACTAGGTAGGTTCATCAGTAGACAGAAGATCTCCCTTAGGTTATTGCAACTATGTGTAAGGCAATTTAGTAACTTCGAGGAGTAAGAAACAAACAATAGTAGCAAGTAGTGCTAAGGCGAAATTCCAAGCATTAGCTCATGGAGTTTGAGAGAGAATCTAGTTGATAAGACTTCTTGAAGAGTTGAAGATATCTTATTTCCCACTAGTAAGACCGTATTGCGACAATAAGGCAGTTGTCAACATTGCACAAAATCATGTTCATTATGATAGAACAAAACATGTGGAAGTAGACAACCACTTCATTAAAGGAAAATTGGATGATGGAAGTATGTGTATAATGCACATCCTTACTAAAAAGTAAACTGTAGACATCCTTACTAAAGAGCAAACTGCAAACCACTTTTTGAAGACTTAATTGGCAAGTTGGAAATGATTAACATATATCTTCAAACTTTAGGGGGAGTGTAAGGAATAAAAATTAATTCTTGTAATAATTAGTGGGATCAAATTAGGTTTTTTTTTTTTTTGTAGGATTAATTTCATAATTACTTAGTTTACCTGTTTACTCACAGGTTAATTTTTATATATTGTAACCTCCCATTGTTGATTAATCAAGTCAAAACAGAGGTAGTTTTCAAATGATCTATAAGGGTGTCAATTGGATTTGTATTCAATAGACTGGTTTCTATCCATGACATATTTCCTCAATGAAATCATGATACCATCATTAGGTTATTGCAACTCTATTCCTTGACGTAATGAAATTTGCCAAGGTCTTTGGTCGGAAAATGATGACCAATATATTGTTTTACCAAAATTATGTCATAGTGATCACTACTAATGATAACAATGTCATCAACATATACAATCAAATAAATATATCCTTGAACTGAGAGGCAGTAAAAGTCAGAGTGGTTGACTTCACTCTATATCATACCGAATTGCTGAACTATCATTCTTAAACTGCCAAAGCGAAACCAAAAAGATTGTTTAAAGCCATACAAAGACTTTTGAAACTGACAGACAATGGCAACAAACCCCTGGAACAACAAATCTTAATTGTTGCCCTATATAAACCTACAAGATCACCATAGAAGAAAACATTCTTGATGTTGAAATGGCTAGTGACAAATAGCAGCCATATTTTTACTTCTCCATGTTACTAGATTTCCCTATAGAAACATACAATAGCCCAAAGTAGACCGTCGGTCAGTCCCGGATCCAGCATAATCGGCGTTTGTATAAACTACTAAGGATAGTTTTCCTCCTCTCTGGAATAATAATCCTCTGCCTAGTGTGCCTTTTAGATATTGGAGAATCCTGTCCACTACTTGCAGGTGTTTTTCCCTCAGATCATGCACGAATTAGCTAACAATACTAACTGCATAAGCTAGATCAGGTCTAGTATAAGCCAAATATATCAATCTTCCCACCATTCGTTGATAAAAAATTATAGAAGTTTAGGCATAGATGAAGGAGAAAAGATAGAGAGAATAATAGATGCTGAATATTATATGTTATGAGGTAATTGATTGGATTACAAAGGACAAAGAACTAATTCCTATTTATACTTGTTAGAATAGTTATTAGAATAGTTTAGTGTATATAATAGAATAGTCCCACATCTTGTGGGCATAACCCATTAGGTCTTTTAGTCTCCTTAAATAAAGAGCTCTTGTATATTGTAACATACAATGATTCAATATACCATTATTTTATTATTCACTCTCAAGTTGGTATCAAAGCTGGTTGTTTTGGAGACCCTCGCTTCCGCTAAAACCCTAAGCCCACTGCTTAGGTATTCTTTTATACTTTGTCGTGCGTCCTTCCGGCAAGTCTTCCTCTACGCCGTGCATCCCTCCAGCTTGTGTTCAGGTACTGTTCATCGTGTCCGTACAAGTACTGTTCACCGCGCCCCCGTACTGGTACTGTTCACCGCGTCTGTATGGGTACTGTTCACGCCTATACAGTTACTGTTCATCGCTGGAAACACGTGTTCCTTCTTGTTCGGCTATCCGGTTAACCCAATTTACTTTGTTCTGCAAGTTTTTATTGCGTTCGTAATGGCAGAATCATCTCCTGCTCCTGATTCACCTTCTGTTGTTTATTCCACTTTCCACTGCTCTTGTTTCCCATACTAACTCTCGCAGGAACAGTGGATGTAGTCAAAGACCTCGTTGTAGCTATTGTCAACAACTTGGTCATTATGTTCTTACACGAAGTATCCTCACCTGCGACCTTCTTATGCTGCGAATATAGTTCAGTCAAATACTCCTTAATCTGGTTTAGTCTCTCTCTCCTGCAAACTATGCAGCACTCCAGACTCTTCTTAAGAAGGCGTTTCCTCAGTCTCATCCTTCTGCTCTAGATATTGATAATCCTGTTGCTTGTGTTTCTCATTCTACATCACTTGCCCCTTGGATATTTGACTCAGGTGCTACCGATCATCTCTGTGGTAATAAGGAACTATTTACGTCTCTTACTTATTCTGATCATTTACCTTCTCTTACCCTTGCTGATGGAACCAAAACCCCAGTTCATGGGATTTTAAAAGCTCACCTGACCTCTATCTTGACCTTGACATCTGTCTATTACATCCCTGGCATCCCTTATAACTTAATTTATGTTAGTAAATTGGTCCACTCCCTCACTTGCACCATTATTTTCTCTAACCATTTTGTTTCTGTGCAGGATCCGAGTACAGGGAAGACGATTGGAGAGGATCGCGAATCACTGGGGCTTTATTATCTGGTTGTACCTCATCCTACAATGGCATGCTCTCTCACAGAATCTCCACAACTTATCCACAGTCGCCTCGATCATCCAAGTCTTTCAAAATTACAAAAGATGGTTCCTATTTTATCTTGTATTCAATATTTAGATTGTCTGTCGTGTCGGCAAGGGGAGCACACACGCTCCTCCTTTACCAGTCAAGTCGATAAACGAGCTGATGTTCCTTTCTCTCTTATTCATTCGGATATTTGGGGTCCAAGTCGTACTTTGTCTGTTTAAGGTTTTCAGTATGTTGTTACTTTTATTTATGATTATTCCTGTTGTACCTGAGTTTATTTAATGAAAAATCATTCTAAGTTATTCTCCATTTATAAAAAGTTCTCTTTTGAGGTTTATACTCAATTTGGTGTTTCTATTCGTATTTTACGTAGTGATAGTGCTAAGGAATATGTTTCTTTTAACTTTTCTAATTTCTTGGCTTCACAAGGTACTTTACACTAGACCACTTATCCTCACACCTCACAACAAAATAGGGAGGCCGAACGTAAAAACAGACAACTCATTGAAACTGCTTGTACCCTTCTTATTCACACGAAGGTTCCTCTTCACTTCTGGGCGGATGCCGTACTAGCCTCTTGTTTTCTCATCAATCGCATGCCTTCCTCTGTGCTTAACAATGACATTCCCTATAACCTATTGTTTCCATATGCTCCTCTTTATCCTCTATCTCCACATGTCTTTGGTTGTGCCTGTTTTGTTCACGATCACACTCATGGTAAGGACAAGTTAACATCCAAAGCCTGTAAGTATATTTTTCTTGGCTATGCTCGTCTTCAAAAGGGTTATAGTTGTTATTCTCATGATCTTAAGCGTTATATTATTTCCGTGCTATCACTTTTCTTGATCAACAACCCTTTCATTCTAACCCATCTCAGTTGGCACAGGTTTATCAAGTTTTTCTTGTTCCCTTTCTTGACTTGTCTTTACCAGCTGCAGGTGACTCTCTTCCAGAGAAAAGTGCCTCCATCCCTGAGGATCATCCTTTTCTCGCCTACCAGCGGCGTCAGAAAGTGCCTCCTGCGGACTTGACCCTGGATGACTTATCGCATTCTCCTGTCACCTCATCCCCTCCGGCTCTTACACCAAAGGCTCTTCCCATTACCCAAAGAAAAGGTATACGTACTACTCGTAACCCTTATCCTCTTTATACCATTTTAAGCTATGACCGTCTTTCTATTTCTCATTTCACTTTTGTTTCTAGTCTTTATTCTATTTCTATTCCTAAGACCACAGGTGAGGCACTTTCCCATCCAGGGTGGCGCCAAGCGATGCTTGATGAGATGACTGCTCTTCATTCCAATGACACTTGGGACTTTGTTTCTTCTCCTCCAGGAAAGTCTATTGTTGGTTGCCGATGGGTCTTTAATGTCAAGGTTGGGCTTAATGGCCATGTTGTTCGTCTCAAGGCGCGCTTAGTTGCCAAGGGTTTTACTCAGATTTTTGGTCTTGACTATAGTGACACGTTCTCTCCTTTTGCTAAGATGGCGTATGTCCGCGTGTTTCTTGCCCTCGCTGCTGTTCGTCACTGGCCACTCCTTCAACTAGATATTAAAAATGTTTTTCTTCATGGTTTTACAAGAGGTTTACATGGAGCAACCACCTGGGTTTGTTGCTAAGGGGGAGTCTAGGAAGGTATGCAGACTTCGTAAGTCTTTATATGGCCTCAAGCAGTCTCCTCAGGCATGGTGCAGCCGTTTCAGTTCTGTCGTTCAGGCTTTTGGCTTAATCCGCAGTACGGTCGATCATTCTGTGTTTTATAGGTTCACATCTCCCGACAAGTGCATATATCTGTTAGTTTATGTTGATGACATTATTCTCACCGGAAGTGATCAAGCTGGGATTCACCAGTTAAAACAATATTTGTTCAGTCAATTTCAAAAGAATGATCTTGGCAAGCTTCATTACTTCTTAGGGATTGAAGTGGCACAGTCTAGACAGGGAATTTCTATCTGTCAAAGGAAATATGCCTTGGATATCCTAGAGGAGACTAGTATGTTAGGGTGTAAGCCGGTTGATACACTCATAGATCCTACTATCAAATTACTACCCAGACAGGGAGAGCCATTATCTGATCCTGTACGTTATCGGAGGTTGATTGGGAAGCTTAATTATCTCACTGTGACAAGGCCGGACATTTCTTTTGTTGTTAGTGTGGCTAGTCAGTTCCTTGACTCCCCTTGTAATTCTCATTGGGATGCTGCTGTGAGAATCCTCCAGTACATCAAAAGAGCACCAGGGAAAGGCTTATTATATTCAGATCAGGGAAATACAGAAATTTGTGGTTATTCAGATGCCGATTGGGCAGGATCACCTTCGGATAAGCGCTCTACTTTAGGCTATTGCGTCTTCTTTAGAGGAAATTTGATTTATTGGAAAAGTAAGAAACAAATTGTTATTGCCTGCTCTAGTGCAAAGACCGAGTATCGTGCAATGGGAGTTGCTACCTGCGAGCTAATCTGGTTAAAGGAGTTGATTCGGGAGCTCTATGTTTGTGAACAGAAACAAGAAACAGCCTATGACACTCATTTGTGAGAATCAAGCTGCGCTACATATATCATCTAATCCTGTATTTCATGAGAGAACTAAACATATAGAGATCGATTGTCATTTCATTCGAGAAAAGATTTAGTTAGGAGAAATCAAAACTGCAATTGTCAACTCCAATGATCAACTCGCGGATGTCTTCACTAAAGCTCTTAGAGGTCCTCAGGTTGAATACAGTTGTGGCAAACTGGGTGCTTACAATATATACGCACCAACTTGAGGGGGAGTGAGTGTTAGAGTAGTTATTAGAATAGTTCAGTTTATATAATAGAATAGTCCCACATCTTGTGGGCTTAGCCCGTTAGGTCTTTTAGTCTCTTTAAATAAAGAGCTCTTGTACATTGTAACATACAATCATTCAATATACCATTATTCTATTATTCAATCTCAAGTATACTAAACAGGGGACTCCTAAAATAAGAAAACAAATCATAAAAGAAAAAGGGAAACAAATCCTAAGAGATCCTCTACAATTTCTAAAATATATTAAAATATACTCTTAATATTATTGATATCTTTTAAATATTATAACATTTACATTATTTACATATTTTCCAATATTGGTAAAAAAGACTTCACATAAATCCATGCACTGCTCTATAATTTATATATTAAAAAATTGAGTTATTGGCCATGACTAACTAAAATATAAGTTTGCAACTTTGGTAAGCAAATCAAGAACATCACAGCTTAGCAACTTCAATGTCATAAATACTACCTCAGCTTTTCTCTGCAACTTTGAATCACCTTCAGCCTCAATACCATCCAGTTTCAGCAATTGACTCATAAGCAACTCTGTCAACACAACAAACTCTTTCTCAGAAGCTTTGTTCCCCCCACTGATAGCCAATTCCAAGGCAGCCACCTAAAATTTAAAATAAATCATATGATCATTCTCCAGATAATATGTTTTTACAATTAGTAGAGTAGTTATATTTCAAACACATACTCACCCTATCTGAGAGCTTGTCCACCTCAACTCTGATCCCAGCAATAGCTTCAGAAGCTTTACAGATCTCATTATGTTTTCTGGTTTCCTCAAGTTTCCTCTCTTTGCTAGCAGTGCCCTCCAAAAGTAAAATCTTTGATTTGTTCTTCACACCTTCGTGGTGCAAATGCTCTCTATCATTCTTTTCTATCCCTCTGAAGAAAAGTCGTTGCTCTTCAGGCTCTAAACCAGTTTTTTGCACAAGCAATTTCTTAATATCCCCTGTTATTCAAAACCCATATAAGACAAAAACATATATCAATAACAACAGAATAATTATTTCCACGCTACTATATGCCAATATTAAGACAAATATCATTTTCCTCAAGCATATTGCAGAACAAGAAAAAATCAATATCATAACAAAGGACAACTTTAATTTGGTATGAAGTATAAACACAATAAGAAAATAATATTTTCCTTCCTTTTCTATTCCTTTGAAGGAGGGCAAGCCTTGGAGCAAGTGATAAGGTTTCTCTTTTGTGACCGGAGAGTCACGGGTTCGAGTCTAAGAAATTGCAAAATTTAAGGGCCTCGCAAAGCAAGGGACCTTTTGTGCACTGAGATTTTCCCTTCTTTCCTTCGAAGAAGAGTCAAAGCTCCTCAGGCGCTAAACCAATTTTTAATGAGAAATAAATTTCTTAATATACCTATTATGGAGGGCCAAATTAAGACAAACATATATACCATTGACAACAGTGTATATACTTGTTAGGTACACGGGAAAGGAGTGTGATAAGCATGATATGGATTAACATTGTAACAACCTGCTCACATGACAAGTCGGGCAGAATCAGTTACTCTTAAGTGGAGTGGGATAAAAAGGAAGGGGTGGAGAGGAGGGGGACAAGCAAGAATTAAGTGTGGGATTGGATTAGAGTTTAAAGCTCTCGAATGACCAGTGGTATCTTTTCTTTTCTGTATTCAGTGCTTTCATTAGCTTTCTATTTGTTGTGAGTGAGGAAGAGACTATTTCTCTGAACCTGCTTTTGTGATTGGGAAGAATAAGGCTCCTCTAAAGTGAGCAAGCAAGAATGCATTCACCCTTGATTCAATTCAAAGTGCATTGTGATCTCAATCCACTAATTTCAGTTATAAGAGCTTTTCTCAAATGGGAATTACTCACACTTTTCTGTAATCAAAATACCTGGGTTCATATCAATATTCTAACTAGTGTATGTCACGACTACGTCAAGTACCAACTTCCTCAAATATGTTCCAGAATCTAGAAGAAATAATCAATATCATGATGCATGATAAAACTTTAATCCGGTAGGAACATAGTATGAAAAGAAATCAGACTAGACTACTAGTTTAGTCAATGTATTTTGTTTCAGGTCCCCAAATTTTCAATAAATCCACTCCCCAAGAAGTGATAAGTATAAACTGAAAATTTGTTTGCAATTCTTCTTTCCCTGGGAATACCTCGGTAAAAAAGTAGTTATAAACTAATAACTATAAAACAACATTTTAGCTCATTTTCAACATGCATGAAATGGCATCCAACAAGTAAATTACAAACAACTTCACACAATTAAAGTCCAGGAACCAATTTGAAACTAAAGGAAAACTATAAAAACCTGTCATTTGCTGCTGATTCTGTCATTGAGAAAATAAAATTAAATGCACAAGTGGGCATAATACTAGTTTATACCATATGCTAACCTTTTCAAATAATAAAGTTTTTAACTGAAAACCTGTTAAAAGGAGTTAGAATATCTAGAAGATATCTTATAGATATTCTAACATGTTTAAATTATAGGGATTTAGATATAGAGAGAGAAAAGGGAATGAAAACTGAATAATATTCTATAATGACTTGATATGAAGTGATACAAAAGACAAAGCATTAATCCTCATTTATACTAATAGTAGACTCCTAATATAAGAAAAAAAATCATTAGTTATAAGGAAATATATAAATCAATCCTAAAAGATCATCTAGGATACCCTAAACTACTGGTATCTTATGATTGGTTTCCATATTTTCCTTATATCTTTTGGTTTGGTCCCTTATTTTTGCTAACTACTATCTACTTAGGGATGTGCAAAATAACCAAAAAACTAAACCGAACCGAATTGCACTCAAAAAAACAGGATTTTAAAAACCAGCTCATGAACCGAACCAATTTTTACCAAACCAGTTCATTAACCGAACTGGTTTTTAAAACCAGTTCAAAAACCGAACCGAACCATTTTCGAACCGAACCGAACTGCTTTTTATTACTTTATTTCTTTATTTTTTTTAATGTTTTTTCTTTTCAGAAGAAGGTCGACCCGAACCAATTCTAAATCAAACCGAAACATTTCCAACCGAACTGAACCATGTTCGAACCGAATCGAACCGAACTAGTTTTGAACCGAATCGAACCGGTTTTGAACCGAACCGAACCAGTTTTGAACTAAACCAAACCGTTTTCGAACCGAACCGTTTAAACCAATTCGGTTCGGTTTTTTAAAAATTTCAATTGAATTCGACCCATGCACACCCCTATATCTACTATTAGCATAAATAGGGATTAGTACTTTGTCTTTTGTATCACATCATATCACGTCATGATAGAATGTCATTCAATCTTCATTCCTATTTTCCCTCTATACTTAAATATATATAATTTCAACATGGTATCAAAGTGGTGCAGCAAAAGCATAGTGGGCCCATAACCCACAGGCCCACTATCCATGTGTCTACTTGGCAGTGCTCTCTCTCACAGATCCTCTCAACGGATTCAGACCTGCACATAAAATGCACGCGCAGACAGCAAAGACATTGGATTTTGAGGCTGTCTTGGACACGGCCTCATATGGAAGGCATGATATGCATGTAAGTTGGTCACGCTTGAATCATGCATACGCAATACAGCCCCATGCCAGCTCATATCTGATGATAGAAATAAATTAATTTTCAATTATTAATATTAAATGTTTTACCTACTCAGTCCCTTTAAATGCGGATTTTTGACCAGTGATGAAAAAAAGGTGAATGGAACCTGGTAGAATAGAATAAAAAAATTGAGATAGGGGCCACTCACTATAAGAGAGGCACTACTGAGCAGAGAAAGGGACAGCGGGGAAGAAAAAGAGACTGAGGCACAGGCAAAACAGCCTCCTCCGTGAAAACAGATAAGAGCTGAGAGATCTGAGCTTGGTTTCTTGGAGGAATTGGCTTTAAAAGAAGGACTAGTAGTGGAATGATGTCATCTGGAATTGAACTGGAAGTGATTGGGGCTCTGTTGCAGTTCTGGATTCATACTACTTCCTTCTTGTCGGCCCTCGCTGTGTGCTCCACTTGCTGTATGTTACTCTGCACTCTGATGCATAGGTTGAATCTTCTGAACTAGGCTGTTTTAATCTGATTGAGGCCAAAAAGGACTCATTATGGAGTCGAGTTTTTGGAGGCTTTTCACATGCAAAAAAATTCACAGCTGTTCTTGTTCTTAAGAGGAAATCTCACTGAAGATCTTGAGAGATTTTTTACCTTTTTTTGGTAGTTGTCCCTTAATTATTTTCCTCATTTATTTTTTGAGGTTTCCTGCAACATTTTCTGGATATTTTGTGGGGGGTTTTGGAGGTTTTTCCCAAATTCTTCCACCATGCCTGAGTCTCTGAAACAACCAGCGAATAGACTAAAGCAAAGGTCTCACCCCTTGCAAGAGTCCCAGATGCCAAGAAAATTACGCATCATGTATGACGATCCTGATGCTACTGATTCATCATCTGAAGATGAGGCAGAGTTGATTGTGAAGCCCAAAAAAACAAAACGAACCATTCTTGAGATGTCACTTCCCCCTGTTCCTGCCATCCCTATCTCCTCCGGAACTAGCTCGTGTGAGGAGAATAACAACAGCAATGCATTTAAGACTGGCATTGAGGGTCAGCCTCAAAACAGGAAGAGGGTTTCAACCCAAACCCCACCAAGGAGGAGGCGATCACCTGCGAAATACAGAGGTGTTCGGCAGAGGAAATGGGGAAAGTGGGCTGCTGAGATTCGTGATCCGTTTAAGAGGGCCCGTATCTGGTTAGGCACTTACGACACTGCAGAAGAGGCTTCCCAAGCTTACGAGGCAAAAAGGCTTGATTTTGAAGCTATGGCAAAGGCTCAAGCCCACAATAATGGCTCTTCTGCAGCACCCTTGGCTACAACTTCTGATAAGCATAACTACTGTAAATCTTCTGCTGCTGCAGCATCTGTAACAGAAAAGTTTTCTACTACTTTCGAGGACTTAGAGAGCATGTTCTCACGCACATCACCATCCTCTGTGCTTGGGTCAGATACCTTGGCTTTCAATTCAATTGAGAAGGGTAATATTTCCAGCAATGAAGCTGTTGAGGCCAGTGATTTGGTGGCTGAACTGGCGGGGTTGGAAATACCAGATTTGAATCTGTTGAAGAAGCCTCCACCATCTGCTGCTGCTGCTCCATCTGGGTCTGAGCCCATCCTTGGGCTTGATTTTGATTGGTTACCGTTTGATGATAATGGGGAAAGTTTTGATGATCTTGGTGGCCTGGAGGATATTCAAATTTGTGGGTTTGATGACAATGAGACTAGTAAGCTTCCTGATTTCGATTTTGGTGATTTTGGTCCTGATGAGTTTGCTGATTGGACTGAGGAACCCCGCAATAAACCTTGAACTTAAGTTTTGTAGCAACATGAGAATAAGACTTAGAGTACTATGTTATAAGTTCTGTTTTGCCTAAAGTTTTATTATAGTTTGGTGAGATCTGAGGAACTGCAAAATCAATTCCTGAGTGAGGGACTGGTTTTATGACTTGATTTTTATTGTTTGTTGAGGGAGATGTCAGATCAGTATGTTGTTAGAGAGAATCCTTTGGGTCTTCCCTGCTATTAGGGTCGTCCAAGGTTTCTCGAACCATAATATTAAGAAGTAATTTGAAAGTTCTTGTATGACAAAGATTACCTTCACACACCCTTTTCCTATGAGTGTGTGTACACCATGAGATTCACTACCATCAGATTTTGTCTCAATTCCATGCTAGCCTGTCAGGCTTTGTCCGAATTGCAGTCTGGCCCCTTCAGACTTTGTCCCAGCCGTTGTCAGTCCTTGTCCTAGTTGCAGTCAGGTCCCATTAGCCTAGCCCTGTTGGTCTTTGTCCAAGATGCAGTCTGGCACCATCAGTCTTTGTCTAGATGCATTCTGGCCCTGTGGGTCTTTGTCATAGATGCAGCCTGGCCCCATCGGTCTTCATCCCATATATGCATTCTGGCCTCAAACTTTCTCCCAGATCATATTGTTGGGTTATTTTTCCTTTTTAAAGGGTTCTTTTGTAATAAGCTTAAAGCTTAGTAATCTTTAGTTTGAGGGGGAGTGTTAGAATATCTAAAAGATATCTTATGATATTATGATTATATTTTAGAATAGTTTAGATTATCCTAGATGATCTCTTAGAATTGGTTTACATGTTTTCTTATATCTCATAATTTGTTTCCTTACTTTAGGAGTTTACTATTAGTGGAAATAGGGATTAGTGTTTTGTCTTTTTGTATCACTTCATATTATGTCGTTATAGAATATTATTCCGTCTTTATTTCATTCTCTCCCCCAATATCTAAATCCCAATAATTTCAACAAAAGCAATGCCTTAAATCCACTATATTTCTGAAAACCAAAAACATGCCACCAAATTACAGGAAGCAAGTGATTTTCTGATAGTCGGTTTTTCCTCTTTCTTAAGAGTTATTACAATGTTGTATTCCTTAGTTGGAATATTCATTCCTGCATCATAAATCTTACTAGTTACTTGCACTTTCTAAAAGCTAATGATGTTAGAACTCCACACTTTACAATTAACTATCTTATCACCAGTGATGAAGCCAGATGGGTTAGGGTGGGCGATCACTCCTCCCAAACTTCACTAATTCAGAATTAGTTATAAAGACCTTGAGAAAGAGTGAACAACCAATCCCATTATTGCATGGGGTCTCCATATCTTGGTCCCCTTACAAAGTTTTCTCACTCGCCATGGCTTATCACAACATTAAATATGAAGATTCTTATACAGATAAATAATTTTTTAAATGGAAACAGATAAATAGATTATAACTAAGTAGCTATACTATTGAACATCTTTTCAAGTAAAAGTAGAAACACTTCCTGAATTTGTGGCATGAAAGGAGTACATATGTTCTCACTAACTTTTATCAGCTGACTTGAAAGAACAGCGCTTGTTTCGGTAATAGAAGTTCAAAATAGGAAGGAAAGCAATGTCTAACCCTCTAGCCATGACAAATAACATATTTCATGTTTCAGCTCTCGACTAATATCATTACCACTCCCTAGTCATAATCCATTCGATAAGTGATCAGAGCCATACACATGACATGAATAGAAAAATGGAATAAACTATGATGATATGGCAAAATTTTCAGAATATACAGGACAAATGGATTTTGCAGAGAACTCAGATTTCCACATGGTAATAGACAATTGCAGCACCCTAGCTAGAGATAAGTTTGAAGGTTAAGGTAGTAAGGATTGAAATAAAGTCCCTATTTTTCCAACACCCGATACTTCTTATTCATATTTTCATATGTGAAGTCCAAATAAAAAAAATAAAAAAGTATGCTAACAACGAAATCAGGACTGCGGCAGAACCTACACGTATTCCTAATAGAACACATTAACATAGCCAAATATTCTTTTTGTCCCCAAGCATTCATCCTTGAAGAAAAATATCTCATCAGTGTAGCAATTACGTTCATCAGCATTTTCAGAGTTTCGAGGACCATTACATGAACTTTGTGACTATACCAAACCCACATAGTTTTCCAGTGAAAGTCTTTATTTTATTTTATTTTTAAAAAAAGCTACCAAAGAAATTTTACTTGCATGTAGGACATGATTCGGAAGGTCAAGAAACATCTTCAAAAATGCAAATCATATTTTTGAAGGAAGTCATATTAATAGAATTCCATACATGAAACATTTAAACATGTAAGACATCTAATGTATATGAAACCACTTCGCTGCATTGCATACCAACACGACACCTAAATAGAATTTCATACATAATGAAGATTCGTAAAGAAGTTCAATCTATGAAGACCTCAAACAAATCAAATGAAATTTAAAAGCAATCCATAAAGGAGGCCTCATGTAAATCAAATGATTTTCAAAACCAATCCGGAAGCCAAAAATTAAGGCAGTCAGAATTATTCAACGATTTGGTGCTCAAATAAATCTAAAAGATCAGATAACTAAGAAAATTGATAGCATCTCTACATAATGTTCTAGAATCTTCTAGAAGAAATCTCTGACGACAAAATTTGTGCTGAAACATTTTAAAAGAAGCAAAAAGATAATGATTGCACAGCTAGCCCAGTAAAAAATGGTTCAAGGACAAGCTCCATCTTGCTTAGCTATGTCAAAGTGCAACACACTATTTTCAAAAATTTCAACCAAAATATGATATTTTTAATCAAATACAAACAACTTCATATAAAGCAATAACTAACCCTCTACCTATGTCAATGTGCAACATAGCTCACTATATTCAAAAACTTCAACCAAAATATGATATTCTTAATCAAATAAAACCAACTTCAAATAAGGCAAACTCAAACATCCCACATACTCTATCAATTGAAGTTCTCTAATCTCAAACAATATCTTTCTATCACATACTAATTGTAGATTCACTTCACGAATTCCCCAACTAACATAACATCAACCCCAATTCCAGGAACTTATAATCACAAATAATCAGCATGCACACAAACAATCACACACGACAAATAATCAAATTCTCGAATAATGGATTGAAAGAGAAGAAACATCACCGAAAGTTGATTGGGCTGGAAGGTGGACCTCGTGGTGAGAGGAACCGTGAGAAACGTTGATCATGATCATGGGCCCACCGCCTCCGCCGCTCTCGGACATTCCGCAGGGCATCGTCTCTGGAAATATCTCGCCGGCTTGCGCCGGCGGCGAGGAGCCTGCAGGGTCTGAGGCGTTCTTCATCAAAAGGCGGTTTCGCAAAACGCAAAGAAAAGTTGTCGTTTCTGCTGAAGCAGTGGACTCAACTCAACTTCACCTGAAGCACAAGTTTGTAGCAGATTAGGAAAAAGAATACAGTAGAGAAGGGTTGGTACACGTCATCAACTTTTTAGTTCTTTTAAACCTAATTGGATATTAGATTGAAATAAAAATACGGTACTTCAACTTTTTTTTAATTAAAATCATGGATCCCATCCCATACCATGTAACATTCAATAGTTAAATATATTGACAGTTTGAAAATTCTTATATATTTACTTAAATATTTTATTTTAAAATGATAAAAGAATTAATAATATTAAAAAATATGAAACAAAGTTTTTCATATTCAAATTCGTCACATTTTTTATTTTAAATAATTCAATCAATGAAAATAAATGTCATTCTATTTTGTTGTATCTCTTTATGTGAATTTAAACTAATTTAATGAGCATATATAACCTAACTTTTACGGCTACTTTTTTATTATTTTGCATTAAAATTTAAAAACAATATTTTACTTTTTTTTAGTGAATAAATTAATTTGAACACGAAAAGAAACTAAAATAGACCTGGGTCATAGAGCAAAAGGGTAAATACTATTAGCATTCCAAAAAATTTCAGGTAATTAGACTATGATTTGTCCACAATTTGCTGAACGTTCAAATAACATAAAGCAAGCTCCCAAAATTTCTGGTATCAAAACGGATATTTATACTCTTCATTTTAAACCATTATTGAACTTTTGATTTTTATTTTGTACATAAGATTTGATCTCATCAAATCATATTAGGATAATGCTCCTTATTAGAGCAAGTAACTAGTGCCTCCAAGCCTCGTTCACCTTGTGCTTACATGCATGGACCCAAGCTCATGTGTTCAAAACACATGTCTTAGTCATTTTTTCTTGATATTATCACATAAGATCCATACTATCCAAAACCATGTATTAGTTCATGCCATTAAATATGATATAATAGTGTAACATATTAGGTTCCTTTAGCCACTGACATAATTAAGTTTTGTCCAATTAAATTTTTTTAATGGGTCCAACTCATTTAAAGACAACACAAAGTATTAGCAATACTTTGTGACCCTAGAACTAAATGAAAGATCAAGTGATCTACCATTCTCATTTGGTTACCTTGTCTATATACCTCTTCATCTCGATATCCGCCTATATGATTCATTTATTGTGCACAGATTTCCGAGTAAGTCATCTGAGTTCCATTAGTCTCTTGTGGACAACTAATCCCTTACAGAGATGATCAAACCTTTCAATTTGTTCATATATACTCTTGCCCTAAAGTCATATCCAAAAGTACATTATTCTTTCCATTTTCAGGTGGATAAAGTAGTATAATCATAGTATGACCATTAGGCATAGTATTTATTGACAACCTTAAGTCTAAGGAGATGAACTGCACTATCGAATAATGAGATATTGTATCAAATGATACATGCTGTAGGGATTTTTTGTGGATTTTCTCAACGGGTTAGTTTGATACAATTTGCTCCTCTAACAAATCCATCCACAAAATTGGCATGAGATATTGTATTAAATCCATACATTTTGTAAGGCATTTTTATGCTTGCATCCATGAGGTACATGCCTTGGATCATTATGTAAATAGTCTGATGTCATGTTGGTCTAATTGAGCCAACTAATGCCCTTTCTCCATGACTCTAAACTAGGAATAAGTTTAGCGAATAATTGAATAGTGCACCCGAGTCCTCATGATTATGATCTCTGTAACACCCTGTATATACCCGGATTGTTAACATGTCATCGTATTAAGTCACGCTTAATTTAAAATGTGGAATAACGTTTTCTTTTCAATTATGACGTCATTAATATTACCAAGTTGATTACTTAATCCTTTTTCATAAAACATTGCATGTATGTAAATTGCAATTAAACATATAACTGAAATACCTCAATAAATAAATGACTGAATGTGTCTCTAGTCACAGAGCTACAACACGTAGACCAAACAGATCCTGATAGTTTATACAACTCAATTAAACTTAAACATCGTCAAATCAATGTGGCATAGACAATCCCCATACTCTCAAAATAAACATCATACTCATCAAGTCTCAATACAAACAACATGGTAATGGATAAGGCATAATCACTAAACAGGGACATCAGCAAGCATATCAATCAACTAAGCTCCAGCCTCCTGCCGCTAGAGGTCTCAACCCCTGGTTACCTGAACCTGAAATAAGTGCCCCAAACGTGGGGTGAGATCTCTAAACAAAAATCTCAATAAGGCAAGGGGTCCTCATGAATTTCTCCACCCCAAGCTCACTTACATGTGCAATAGAAGTTCTAAAAGCAATATACAATATCAGTTCCAAAATCAGTGCAATGCAACAGATAATCATGTCATGTGTGTCAAGATATTCTACTGGCCAGAGAAATGCAAGATTTATATACGTCTATTACCCACATTAGTGCAAGACGCCACTTGCACCCACCCACAGAATCATTGTATCGTATGACACCACATACTCAGGCTTACCGTCTAAATGGAACAACACATGCATATTATAAGGCTCTTGCACTTAAAAGCTCAAAAGTATTTCAATCATCAAAACATGAAAAAACATCATGCATAAAATCATTCCCTCATGGGGCATGGTGGAACCAAAAATGGCTAAACCGAGGACACGAAAGCTTACCTCTAAGCAATCAATCCAATCCAAGGTCCACACCCGCTCAAAGTCCACACACAGCACAATCACAATCTGTTTGGGACCAATAATCATATCAATATTCATACTCTACAAGCATATGACATAAAGACAACGTCTTCCTTTTACGTTTCATGTCTTTAGGCTTCTCACAAAGCCATAAGCCCTTAATCACTTAGATTATGACTTAGATTAATTATTACAGAAGTCCACATTAGCCAATCATGGGTCCACAAACCCAAAATATCATTCTGTATGAACAGTACAGTTACTGTCTCGAAATTCCCAGAATATCCGGATATATGTCGGGGCCATATCCGGATATTACCAACCCCATATCCGGATATGGATATTCGAATATCATATCCGGATATTTCGCGACAGAATGCAGTTTCTGCATTTCGCGAGATATCACTCCAAAGGTTTCGTTTTTAAGACTTCTAAACGTTAAAGCATGCATCTTTAAGTCCCTTTAGACCAGTTATCACGTTGGTTACTTGTTCATCTTATTAAACATGCCAAGGTTTCATTTTTAACTAAGAAAACTCATGGTCAAGGTTGATGAACTTACCCAAGGCTTCAAAATAGAAACAAGGTGGCTCTTGGAGCTCTCTCACCAGCCTCAAAGTTCAAAGCACACAAGGACACGAAAATGGTGATTAAAGGTTGGTTCTTTCTCACCAAAAATGACTTCTTGAAGCTCAAGAGGCCATAACAAGGGCTCCCTTAACAATGTTCAAGAACTCAGCCCCAAGACTCCTCAAAACAGAGGTCCAAACTTAGAAACAAGGCTTCCTACTCACCCCTAATGATCTCTCTCACTCATACAAGGTATTTTGGTGAAGAAAAATGGAAGAAAGGTGATTTCTTTGGTGAGTTCTCAAGCAAGGAAGAAGGTGGCAGCAAGGAGAGCTCAAGCACCAGAAAAGGAAGCACGTAGAGTTGTATTTTCTGACCTAGGATCATGTGTCAATCTTATATATAGCCTCATTAAATTTTAAACACATTGTATTAGCATTAATAGCTACGCTTAGCATTTTAATCCCAAATTTAGAATTCTGAACCTAGCCATTATTCTAAGATTTTTCATATTTTTATTTTATTTTTCGCAGCACCTTTCCGGTACGCGCTTTTACTTAGTCAGTATCAGTTCTGGCACCAGTTCTCATTATTTTGACCTGAAACTTGTTATGCTAGTCATATATATTATTCTAGTGACATATACATACTTTTCATAATTTTTCAGGATACTTCATCGGTACGCCTTTATACTGTGAGGCAGAACCGGTATCTGCACTTTTCGTCAGAAAAATGACTTTCAACATTATTAATTACTTACCATAATTATTTAAGCCTTCTCATAATTATTAGGATCAATTATGGAATTATTTCATTAATCTCATAATTAATTAATTAAATTCCTAAATTAACGGTACGGGTTCTTACAATCTCAAAAACAGATTCTCAAATGTACACCTTAATATCCCAATGACCTTTCAACCATTTAAACATATAAAAAAAGAGAGAAAATAACATGGAATAGATAAAGTATTGTTATAATATTGTTCATGAAATTAAAATGTCAAAATACATGGAGTTATCTGACTATTTAGATTGTCTCTAAGGTGGCGTTTGGTTGAGGAGAAATTTTTAGAATACTGGAGAAATAGAATTGATAGAGAAATGGTAAGAAAGTGAGATAAAGTGAGATAGATAGGAAAATGCAAAAAAAAGTAGTTTGGTTGGATAAAATTTTACCAGGAAAGTATATGAAAATTTTGAAATCCTATGTTTGGTTTTAGAAAAAATATAGATAGGTAAATGATATAAAATTACAATTTTATCCCCATACCCATGTGGAGGGCTAACAATGAGAGCCTTATCCTCCTTTTTTAGAAGGTCTTCCTCACCCAAATCATGGAGAATCGAATTCAACACCTCAGCATTGATGTTCCCAGACGCAGTAGCATCAAATCCAGAATCAACTGAACCCAAACTTGGTGAGAATCCCTTCAGAATAGACCCCAAAAAAGGCAACGTTGCAAGAGCCATAGCCAAAAACACAGACCGTGAAACAATGCGAATAAACCGTGCATCAGGAATCTTGATAACAAAAACAGTATCAGAATTCAAACTAATCCTTCCATCATGCAAATGATGCTGTTCATCTTGCTCCTATACCCACGACCCAATTCCATTTCCTACCTTTGCAGCAAAAATGGAGAAGACCCAGATGCAGAAAACTGAAGATGATTGCGAGAACGAAGAAACAATAAGCCAGCGAATCGAAAAGGTTGGAACTTTAACGAGCGCAGAACCTTGCAGCGGTGTGGTTTCCACCCATAAGAGCCACACTGTTACTTTGCTTTCAACAATAAAGGAGCATTAATTGTCTCATCCTCTCTGCCTCCATTGTGCCTCAAAGGGTATATTGGTCAAAGAAATTAAGCAAACATTGACTTAGCCGTGCTTTTGCAAAAACCCACATGCGAAAATGGATTTCTAACAGTGCCGAAAGCCGTGTTTCTCATATCCACCTCAGAAATCTATGCATTTTAGTTGTCTGGTTTTTTGTCTGAAGGAGCTTCACCAAACTTGGGGTTCGTGTAAACCTTGTGTCAAATGCCTAGGAAAATTTCAAAAAGAAGCCAGCCAAACACCACCTAAAGGTCCGTTTGAATAGACTTCTGAAAAAAGTGCTTTTTATACTTTACTTATTTCAGAAGTACTTTTTACAATTAGTAAAGCTATTTAGATATTTTATAAAATATTTGAGTTTTGAGAAAAAAAATTATCTTTTAACTTCATTTTTTTTAAGCTAAAATTTTTAGCTTAAAAAATAGGTTTTGACTTTAGGGATTTACCCTTTGAAAATCAGGATTCCCCTTATTTTATTTTATTTTTCACAACAAAAGGGAATGGTTTAATGAGGGAGAGAGACATTGAACGTGAGAGGGGTAAAGAATTACTATAATTTGAAGATTTCTAGAGATTGTCATAATTTGATGAGGTAATTAGAGTAACTGATGATTCTTGCTTCATCTCGTTCTGAAAAGAGAATTGTATTGTGTTGCTTTCACCCGCCCATTTTATCCTTATGCCCTTATCTACAATACTTAATATAGGGCTTTTCTCCATCATAGACCACATAGCATGATTAAGCAGCAAAATACGGGCCTATACCCTCGGATTCTTTTTACATTAATTAACTTATATGTTTCATTTCTATATTCAAGCATGCACCTCCATAATCCATAACCATAGTCCATAAATTTAAATAGAAGGATAAATAAATACTTGATTTTAGGGAATACAGTTAAGGTAAGATGGAAATTAAAGATGAAGATGACCTTCTTTGTCAACCTTCTTTGTCACTGTTCGGACTGGTTGACCCGAATATATATAAAAAAAATATAAATATAAACATATATAATCAATTATATTCATCACATTTAAAATGATTTAAATAAGGTTCACTAAATAAACAAAAAAATTACTCAATCACTCTTTTACAAGTTCATAAGACACAAATAAATAAACATGCACATTATTACTATGTCAATTTAAATTGTAACCCATAATACTCATAAACATATCTCCCAATGACATTCAAAAGGCCAGATGTTGTGAACTTATATTTTTTAAATTCATCTACATTGAAATGACATATCTCATTCTCTTAATTTATTGTTCCTCAAAAATTATTTCTGTATTAGAAGCTGAAATTTGATATCATTGTAAAAGAATATACTACTAGCAAAAAAAATTAAATTTTTTTTTTAATATAAATTCTATATTTTTTCTGACAAGATGAAATAATTTTGATTTTTAATTTTTTTTTATATGTAACACTGCATGATCCGTCCATGTCACCAGTTTTGGCTGAGTTTGACCGAAATACATGACCACTGCGATACTTGAACTGGTTTGATAACCAATTTATCGGATTTCCAGGGCCGAGTTTCATAAAATTACTATAAAGCCACCACCAAACATTTTGATTTTTAATTTTTTTTTATATATAACACTGCATGATCCGTCCACGTCACCAGTTTTGGCTGAGTTTGACCGAAATACATGACCACTGCGATACTTGAACTGATTTGATAACCAATTTATCGGATTTCCAGGGCCGAGTTTCATAAAATTACTATAAAACCACCACCAAACATTTTTTGATTTTTAATTTTTTTTTATATATAACACTGCATGATCCGTCCACGTCACCAGTTTTGGCTGAGTTTGACCGAAATACATGACCACTGCGATACTTGAACTGGTTTGATAACCAATTTATCGGATTTCCAGGGCCGAGTTTCATAAAATTACTATAAAGCCACCACCAAACATTTTTTGATTTTTAATTTTTTTATATATATAAAACTGCATGATCCGTCCACGTCACCAGTTTTGGCTGAGTTTGACCGAAATACATGACCACTGCGATACTTGAACTGGTTTGATAACCAATTTATCGGATTTCCAGGGCCGAGTTTCATAAAATTACTATAAAGCCACCACCAAACATCAAAAAGGATAAATACATAAAAACCCAACATTATCTGACAAAGTGATGGCTTGTACAGCACAGATCACTAAACTAATCCTTTCTTTGTTGATATAAGATACACTTCATAAATCTACGCTAGAGTAGTACACATAAGAAAGCTACTATTTAAATTATTAGCTAACTATTATGTGCATTGAAAGTTTAACTCAATATAATTAGCTCGAACAATGCACTATTAACCAATTAAACCAAGCAAATATAATTTTCCCCAAAAGCTGAAATTCTTAAAGGCAAACTCAAAATTGTAAAGATCTGATCTGATACGTACCAGATCAGATCGAACAAAGTGTTCTATATCCAACTTTTTTTCCAAAAAAGTGCTGCTGTCAGAAATTTTTACAATTTTAATATGGTTTGTTGAACTATACGTGAGTAGAAAAAGGATATAAAGAATTCATTTGTTTTCTTGCAGAATTCTAAGATATTAGAAACAATTCTGAGTTACAACCTCTGATATATGTTTTGTTAATCAAATATCGATATGGTTTACTTATTCCTTCGAGCGCCGTAAGGATTTAGATTTATAATTAACAAAACGTAATAAAATACATGAGATCATGATAAACTAAACAAACAAACAAACAAACACACACACACACACGCAAAATGCTTTGAGCTTTTTTTATATGCTGAATCTCCGTAAGTGATGATTTTTTTTGGGTGAATCTTCATTAAGATCACAATGCATATTCAGAAAGTAGCAGTTAATACTGCCTCTCCCACTACATGCCCTGCTATTGCCTCCAACAGCTTCTGCTTCGTCACCTGCCAACGTTTTTGAACGAATTAAAGCTTTTATATTTATTTTTATGATGTTGAATAGTTACTACTATTTTTTAAGGAATGGAACTTTTACAAATTTTTTTGTTATAAACTACACTATGTTCTCTCTCGGGAGACTATGTTCTCCCGAGAGAACATAGTGTAATTTGTAAAAAAATACAAAAAAAGTTTGTGAACAAATCCTTCCTCGTTCATTTGTCACATACCTTTTCTTGAAAAAAGAGCTAGACCTTCCGATTGATCAAATGACCAGGTTATCACTAGTGTACGGACATTTTGCAGTTAATTATTATATTTCTTCTTACTTTAAATAAGTAAATAAACATATTTTTTCATACCCTACTTATTATTTTATATAAGTAAATGTAACATTAAAACAAGATAAATGCATTTCTTTATATATGCACTCTATTTTTATTTTTCAAATAAATAAGTGTAACAAAAGTTTTGTGTGAACACCAACGGATAAAGGTTGATGTTGATGAAATTCGTGTAACAAAAATCAACTTGTAAGAATTATTTTCGTTGGTGTATTTGTCTGCTTATCTAGTCTATAGTCTGATAAGCAAGCATAGCTAATAATTAAAAAAGATTAAATTAGTTTTTCCTTTTTAATCGAGCTCTTGTCTTTTAAATGTTTACGCATAGCATTTTTTAACATTCCTTTTGAATAACTATAATTCCAAGAATAACAATTAATTAGTCAATTGCTGTGTAGATGTATACGCAAAAGAACCAAATTATTAGACACTATTTTTCGTGTAAAAATAATCTCTCACTAAGATATATTTCATCTCAAAGATTAAATCAGAGAAGTTAATTAAAGTCTAAAATTATTGAGTTATAATATCAAATTCAGCCTAGTTAAGTTAATACCTGGTTATCAAAGTGCATGTCATAATCCAGAGCATAGAGCTTGAACTCAAACCTATCCCCATAGTTAGGCATCTTGGGACCACGCCACACATGCACGTTCCAATCGTTAAGCCCTTCTTCAATTCTACTATACTCACCGCCCAGTTCCTCTTCCTTCCCGGAGAGCCCTTCCGGCAGTCCCTTCACGGTTACCGGAATATTCACCACCACCCAATGGGTGAACGGCACCATGCGTCCAGTTGGGTCCATGGCGTTAATGTTCTGCACCATGAAAATATTTCATGTAGTATCATCATGCATACTAAGAACTCAAATAAGTATATCACCTATTAAAATTTTAAAAATATATTCACACTACCACTTATTTATTATTAATGTCATATAAGTTTCAATTTTCAATTTTCATAAAAAAAATATAAATAAAAGTTTTTTTGTATAGCTCAATATATCCCCCGACAACCGAGATCACCGAAGTGGATTTTGCCTTTATCAAGCTTAAGGAACTCAGCTATCTACCAACTGAGTCGGGTTTTGTTGGTAACTGAAAGTTTTTACTTACCACTAATATACTCCACCCTATAAAAACATTTCCATAACGATAAGGGCGCCCCCCTCTCTATTAGATGTTAATGAAAGTAGAGCCGGCAAAACGGGCTCGGCTCGGCGGGCCGAGCCGCCGAACGAGGCGAGGCGGACTGAGTTTTTTAACCCATCTGAAAAGCGGGGCGGGGCGGGCTCATTTTTTGGCGGGTTGATAGCGGGCATAGGCGGGTCGAGGCGGGTCAGTCGTCCGATTCGCCAAACAGGGCGGGGCGGGCTGAGTTTTTCAGCCCACTTTCAAAAGCGGGCGGGGCGGGCTGAGTCATTTTTTGGCGGGTTGATGACGGGGTGGGGACGGGCCGCCCACTTTGCCACCTCTAAATGAAAGTAACAAGTCTAAATTGATGATAAATATAATTTTTCTCAAAAAATAAAGGGTTCGTTGCAAATAAGTTATCTGCAGTAAGCCCAATAAGTCCAATACGACATCGTTTTGGGATGGAAATCATGATGTTTTTGTAATTTTAATTTATTTCAAAGTTATTATAGTCTTTATAAATATAATTTTTTAATATTTCAATTCCTAAATAACGTCGTTTTAAAAGTAAATGTAAATATATCTTCAACAACTGCAGAAATATTTTTCTTGGAAAATAAATTCATGAAATTAAATTTACTTGTACTACAAGGGCCAAGCTTTTGGTTTTGGGAGGCAGGTTATGCCATTCCAACGGCGGAGATATGTCCCACTTTGTGCCTAGTCCTTCTTGTGTGCAGTATCTTGGCAGTTTTCCCCCTCCTTCTTTATCAATCGCCGGTGAAACCAATATGAATTCGTTGCTAGCCATGGATAGAAACTCTCTTTTATGGTGCAATTTGCTATGTCTTATGCAATATCTATAGCTAATTAAGCGGTGTGTTTGTAGGTTAGCTCTATTGAGTGTACATATATATGATTGTGGTGGAACAAGTGTCACGGTATAAACTAAGAGAATAGTGTGGTTTTGACACGTTTGATCCCACCTAGCGGTTCGGATTAATCTCAAAACATTGGAAAAGAAAATTGAATATTCTTGGATTTTAGGAGAAGCTGTAGAGAAGCTGCTGTTTCAAATAACCATATGGTGCAACTTTGTTCGGTAATTTATTTCTTAAACCGGTGTATAGTAAAGTTTTGAATATTATCTGATTAAAATCATGAGACCAAATATAACTTAGATAAAATTTTAAGTTTTTCGCATTAATTTTATGAAATTATTGGTTAAACATATGGCTTAGTATGAATTAATTTATATTCTATATTATATTAGTGAATTTGTACTACTTAATGACATGACCCGTAACAAGCTTAATTTGAGCCAAGAAATCTGAAAACTTAATGAAATGGGAATCGAGCTGTATATCATAAATTGTGTATGAGCTATATATATCAAAATGGCTATCTTGACGCCTGAGTTACATGATGGTGTTCTTGTCAATGAATATCATGTTTATTTGACCACCACTTCAGAGTAAGTTATATCTACCTTTACATTTTAACTCATTGTTGAAGAAACATTTTAAATTTAAAATGTTGTTGCACCAAGATAGAAACAAAGCTGTTACAGATACGATTTGACTTTAAACTCTGGTTATACTTACTTAGAATCAATTCGTTGAGATAGTTTCTCGATAAGATATTTTGTAAAGTTGCTTCCTGGAATTATGTGGGAAGTTTGTTAGTAATACTTGTATAAACATACCTCATTCAAGAGGAATAGAATGAATGAAACAGATTATTCTCCCATATTGAAATTTAACATGGTATCAGCTGTGTTTTGACCCAGGGAACCCAAAAGTCCCACATCGGTTCCTGTATCCTTTTTCTTCCCTTCGATACCTTACCTGTTTCTTTTACCCAATTCTCTTTTCCTCTATACCCAATTCAATCCCTAATTTCCCAAACTTCCAATGGAAAACTCTGACTCTCTCAACGATTCCACCTCCTTACCATCCTTTGCTTCTGTTCCACCCTCCAATATTATCATTCAGCAAGATAATTCTTCCTTCCCCATCTCCAAATGCAGATTCGGAAAATGCAAGTCCTCCTCCACCAGAAGAGACACATAACCGGATCACCTACTATGGACACTTCTAAAGCACATCATACACCTACTATTGAGGTAACTTCTCTTCCCAACCCAGACTTTCCATTCCCTGCCTCTTCTAATACTTTAGGTACGATATTTTGAAGGTCAGTTCGACCAACTAAAGGAATACCTAAGACACTCTATGAACCAGACCCGAAAGTAAAAACTAAATATCCTACTGGCAATTATGTGTCATCTCACAGACTATCTGAATCATATGCTCTAACGGTTGATCAATTATCTACTATATCCATTCCTAACCGTGTGTAGGAAATATTGGAAGATCCTAGATGGAAGAAAGCCATGAACAATGCAACTTGGGAACTCACTTCATTACCAAATGGCAAAAAAATAATTGGCTGCAAATGAGTTTTTACAGTGAAGCTAAATGCATATGGAAGCATTGAGAGATACAAAGCAAGGCTTGTAGCAAAAGGATACACACAAAAGTATGGAGTAGACTATCAAGATACATTTTCTCCATTGGCCAAACTCAATACAATCCAAATCTTAATATCCATAGCAACAAATAGAGATTGGACCTTGAAGCAATTTGATATAAAAAATGCTTTTTTGAATGTTGATTTAGAAGATGAGGTCTACATAAAGGTTCCACCAGGAGTAAAGATGACATCTTCAAAGGAGAATGTGGTGTGCAAGTTAAAAAAACGCTTTATATGGCCTTAAACAATCACCTAGAGCATGGTTTCACAGATTTTCACTAGCAATATAAAAGTTCGGGTACAAGCAACTCAGATCATACCTTATTCATAAAGCATAATAGAGGAAAAATGGCCATACTTGTTTATGTAGATGATATGGTGCTAACGGGCGATGATGTGGAAGAGATAAAGTCTTTGGAGAAAAAATTAGTTGCTGAATTCGAAATGAAAGATCTGGGCCAACTAAAATACTTTCTTGGAATAGAATTTACAAGATAAAATAAGGCTTATTTTTGTCTCAGAGGAAGTACATCTTGGATCCTTCATCTGAAACAAGTACGTTAGCATGTAAATGACACACCAATGGAGATAAATCATTCACTTGGTATTTATCCAAATTAGGTTGAGACAAACAAGGGCAGATTCCATAGGTTAGTAGGAAAACTAATCTATTTATCTCATACTAGACCAGATATTGCTTATTTTGTTAGTATTGTAAGCAGATTTATGCACTCTCTCAGTGAAGAACATTTAAAGGCAACATACTGTATCCTTAGATATCTAAAAAGGTCTATTATTATCAAAAAAATAATAGAGCTAGTATAGAAGGGGACACAGAGTCAGATTGGACTAGAGATAAAATGACTAGGCAATCAACTTCTGGATACTTTATATTAGTTGAAGGCAATCTAGTCACATGGAGAAGTAAAAAACAAAAAGTAATAGCAAGGTCCAGCGTTGAAGCAGAATATAGAGGTATGGCTTATTGCATCTGTGAACTCCTGTGGATTAAAAGTATATTGGCAGATCTGGGAATTAAATATGATAAACCAATAAATCTCTTTTGTGATAACAAAGTTGCAGTGGAAATTGCCCATAATCCGGTCCAACATGATAGGACCAAACATGTTGAGGTAGATAAACATTTTATTAAAGAAAAGTTAGATAATTAAGTCATTCAAACTCCATATGTACGTTCTGAGGACCAATTTGTAGATGTGCTAACAAAAACTATTTCAAGAAAGGTATTTGAAGAAGTAATTAGCAAGTTGAGCATGACTGATATTCATGCACCAACTTGAGGAGGAGTATTGAAGAAATATTTTAAATTTAAACTGTTGTTGCACCAAAAAAGGATAGGAGTTGTTATAGGTGGGATTTGAATTTAAATTCTAGTTATACTTACTTAGAATCAATTCGTTGAGATAGTTTTTGGATGGATATTTTGTAAAATTGCTTCCTGGAATTGTTTGTTGGCAGTACTAGTATAAACATATCTCATTCAAGAGGAATAGAATGAATGAAACAAATTATTCTCCCACATTGAATTTTAACACTCGCAAATATAAAAAATATATCATATTATCATATATATTTTTGTAGATTTTGAATTTTGTGTGAGGATTTATAAGTTAGTTGACGTAGATTCTTTTTCTGTTTAATCAACAACCTACAAATGTTAATGTTATTGAAAATAACTATTAAATACATTTGTTGAAAGTTCTTCCGTGTTGTAGCATACATGTTTAAGCGTATTTTTAAAAGAATGAAAATGACGAGATTGATCTAGAAAAAAAGGTTAGAATATAACCTTTTTTTATTTATTTTGATACCTGTAATAATTGCATAAAAGAAAGCTCATTGTTAAAACTAGGAGAACAAGGTTACCAAGCTTGAAAAGTTAATATAATTAAATTACACAAATATTGCTTCTTTCGGAGGTCCAAAGATAACGCATTTGTTTCAACTGATCAATCTTTTGTTCCCATCCCAAATATATTTATGGGAACTAATATGATACATCTTTTATTTTACGGACTAATACGAATAACTCCCAAACTAATAAGATAAGTTATTTTACTTATCTCTTTTTCTGTCGATAGATTATTCCACCTACCTTTTTTTTATCTACTTTTATCTACCACTCTAAAATGCTATTAAATCACAATCTCAACTAATCTTTATCTTTATCTTTCCTCTTCAGATTCTGATCTGATAATATTAAAAAATGATAGACAAATATAGACAGAAAAAATGATAGAATAAACTATTCCAATTTCTTTTTGTCAATTTTGTTACAAATTGACACACATAATTTAGATATTGCAAAAGTTACAAGCTCATATACAGTGAAGGGCATTGTTAGCCAATAATAATTGAATATTATCATAAGAACTTTGTAGACATATTGCTCAAATCCAAAAACATGTAACGGTAGCGATTCAGAGCACTGATTAAAAATTAAAATAGAAAACAAAAAAGGGAAAGTTAAATGAAATGGTGAAAACCATTGCCTTCTTTTTTAATTTTCGGGGCCGTCAAATGAGTAATTTTTGTTCTTTAATATCCGTTTCCCAATCCTTGTTTTTGGCACTCACTTCTTTAGGAATGAAAGAGCGTTGGCCATGACAAATAAGATGTTTTAATGGAAGAAAACAATGAAGGGGAACAAGCTGACAAGAAGATGATTTTGGATCCTGGTCTCATTATTACTTTTGATCTTTTAAAATTTCAAGCAACAAATTTTCTTCTAGCTAATCTGTAATGAGGCATAACTAAAAAACGTGTCATGAGAATTAATAATATGTGTCGTGAGAGTTGATAAAATGCTTTAGTCATTGATGCCACATTTCAAAATGGTACATAAGTCAAAGACATAGCATAGCACCCACAAAATTTATATGTTTTTACATAACATCAATATGTAGCCATAAAGACCGCTTCTCCTAGCACATGCCCTTCAACGACCTCCAACAACTTCTCCTTCGTCACCTGCAATCAATTCGCCAAATCAATTAACATCAACTTCCAAATAACTTTCCCTAAAATGTATGTATTTATGTAATAATAAACTATTTAGGCATCAAAATAAATGTATTTATGCTAATAATAAACTATGGATTCGTCTACTTAAAAAGTAAGTCCAATAAGTTCAATACGATATCATCTTTATACGAAAATTTCAAAACGACGTGCAGTAAGTGTATAAATATTTTTCTGATAAATTATTTAGGCATCGAAATATCTTATATAAGAAAGATTTTATCAGGAAGCTATCCTCGAACCACATCACAAAGGTCTTCAATCACTGATTTCGAATATGACATCTTATTAATGATCTTGTTACAGAAAGTTTGATACCATATAGTATTGAAAATATTATTATTATTTTAATTGCATAGATTGTATCATATATTTTCATATTTAATTTTTTAAATACAATGCTTCTGTTGATCAAAATTGAGTTAATATCTGCTGCTATATGTCTCAATAATATATAGCAACAAACCAACGTTTAGAATTTTGGCATTTTAAGCTCAAAGTTGTGTGATTCTTTTTATTTTTTTCCTTTGGAAAATCGAAATGATGACGCAGTTAAAAGCTTTGTTAAAGTAATCACAAAACTTCATTATATAACTATTTTTGTTAAAAACTTTGTCAACACTTTACAAATATAGTAAAGAATACACGTAAAGCAAGCGTCCAAATATTTAAACATGCAATTCACTTGGAACAAAGAAAAGACAAACATTTTCAACATGCTAATAAATGCTAATATCATTTATTAAAGTAAAGAAAACCATTAGGAATACATTAGTAGTGAAGGACGTGGATAATTTGAATAAGGTTATAAGTTCAAATATTGGTTTCATCATATCATTGCGTAAAAAAAAAAAAAAAAGAGTACCTTGTTACCAAGATGAAGCTCATCATCCAAAGCATAAAGCTCAAACTGCAACCTATGACCATGTGTGGGCAACCTAGGTCCATGCCAACCAGGAACCTTCCAATCATTGTTTCCTTCCTTAATCCCAGCATACTCACCACCCATCTGCTCCTCCTTGCCGGAAAATCCCTCCGGCAACCCCTTCACCGCCGGTGGAATGTTCACTACAACCCAATGGGTCCATGGCACAATGGGCCCATCAGGGTCCGGTGCATCAATATCCTCCACCACTAGTGCCAGGGTTTTTGTCCCCTGCGGCAGGTTGTACCATTCCAACGGTGGGGATATGTTCTTCTTTGCTCCTTGACCCTCGTCCGTGTAGTGCCTCGGTAGCCTTCCCTCGTTGCTTATCGATGGTAACACCAACCTGAATTCTTCACTGCCATCACTAGCCATAGTTACAAATTTTTATGTTTCTTTCCTAGTTTTTTTAATGTTTTGTTATGTGAAATTTTCTTTAATTATGTTTTTTGGGTTAAGCTTGGTTATTTATAGAGGTGGAGTTTTCGGAAACTATTGGATTCGAGACACGTGTGAGAGTTGGTCGTGGCGTCGAGAGAAAGTGCGAAAAGTTGTAGTGAATATGCAACATGTGTCCGAACACGTGGAGGATGGTGGAGCGTTCTAGACGAAATTGAAGGATCTAAGAAAAATCTCGAGCGTGCCAGGGTTATCTGAATTTTCATTTAAAAAAGATGCAAATCTATTTATTATCTTTGTCTTTTAAATATAAAAAAAGAAAAAAGATAGGAGGTTATATTTATTTTTTTTCATTTCTATTTTATCTAAATTTTCTTTTAATATTACAAGAAAAAATTATTTGTCATTTTAAATGATATAAAATTATGTCATCCTAAGAGAGAAATAGAAATAAAATAAATTTTTTTATTTAAAATTTAAATTAAAAAAATCACCTACTTTTTTTGCATAATTTTAATTTCTTGTGTCTATTTCTTTTTTAAAATGACATAACTTATGTCCTTTAAAAGTATAAACATCAAATCCATATTATTATATTAGAATCTTAAAAATAAAATAAAAAAATAAATGTCGATTGAAATTCTGATCAAATTATATTAGAAAAAAAGTGGATAGATAAATACGAAGAAAAGATAGGTATCATATCCCAAAATATATTACTTCGAAGCTGGCTTTTTTTATATTTCTTTTTATGTTTTTTTTTAAGGTTTTAAAAAAAGTTTGTTTTCGATCATATTGCACAATGTTTATATTTCTTTAAATGATAGATTTCTCTTGTGATTCATGTTTTTTTTTCTTTCCTTTTAATTTTTATGATTTTTGTTATTATTGCCTCTGATTGACTAAAAAATTTGATCATGACAACGAATCGTTAGAGATAGGGTTGATAAAACGAGTCAATCCGGCTCGATCCGTCCCAATCTACGTGCAATCCAATGAGCCAGGTGAAAAAAAGGAGCTAGAAAATTCAACCCAACCCGATCCGAGCCTGGTTAGGGCTGGCCCGCGATTGGCTCAAAAATATGACTCGTGGATTAGCTTTAAAAAATGGCTCGCCGGTTAGCTCGAAAATTGACTTGCTGGTTGACTCAAAAATGACTCGCGGGTTGGTTGTTTTCAGCCTATTTAAATGAATCTGTAGTGTTAGTGCACCAGCTATGTGGCTTCCATCAGCTTAGACAATACATTTGTCTTACAAAATAGTTTATAAAAAAAGCAAAATAAAAAGGGTTACAGAATGATAAGTGTTGAAGATAAGAATTAATTTGAAATGTAGTTATTATTAGATAAGAGTAATTTGTTTATTTGTTCAGATTTGTGAATATTGTTAGCTATTATTTGGTAGAAGTTGTTAAGAATACTTGTATAAATATATCTCAATTAGAGATGAGAAATACGAATGAATGAGAAACAGTTCAGGATTATTTTTTAACATGGTATCAGAGGATATTCTTTGTGCATACACACCTCAACAAAATGGATTGGCAGAGAGAAAGAATAGACAATTGTTAGAAGTCACTAGAGCTTTCTTATTTGACATGAATGTTCCCTCCCATTATTGGGGTGAGGCTGTGCTTTCTGCTGCTTATGTTTTGAACCGTACTCCATCTAGTTCCCTGAATTTTCTTACCCCTCAACAAAAACTTGAAACCTTTTTTTCCATTCCTCATGTTTTGAATCTAGAACCTAGGGTATTCGGCTGCAATGTTTTTGTTCATATCCCCAAACCTCTACGCACCAAACTTGATCCTTGTGCTAAGAGGTGTATATTTGTAGGCTACTCTGACCTCCAAAAGGGCTACAGGTGTTCTGATCCTATCACTCATAAGATGTATGTCACCCTTGAAGTCTTTTTCCATGAATCTGAAGCATATTATTCAGGGGGAGTTTTCTCTTCTTCTTCTCCGGGGGAGAAACATATTACTAGAAAAGAAGAATTCTGGTCCTCTACTTCTATCCATCTTCCTCCTAATCCTCCGTCACACCCTCTTTCAAATGAAACACCAAACCTATCTCAAATACCTGAAACTCTATCCTTGGATACATCTGAAACACACTCTGAACTTGCTGCACATGAGTCCACCTCCACCCAAAATTCTGATCAACCGATCCCACCAACAAGTGAAACCCATTCTGATCAGGTTCCCGAAACCCAAAATCCTAACAGCACATATGCTAGAAGATCAGAACGAGCAAACAAAGGCATACCAAAATCTACCTATGAACCGGATCCGAGAGTAAGAGGAAAATATCCAATCAGCAATTATGTGTCATATCATAGGTTGTCTGAATCATATGCTTTAACAATCAATCAATTATCTACTGTGCAAATTTCTAATAGTGTGCAAGAAGCATTGGAGGATCCAAAATGGAAACAGGCTATGAACACTGAAATGGAGGCACTTCAGAAAAATAAAACTTGGAGTCTGACATCTCTACCAGAAGGAAAAAAACTAGTTGGTTGTAAATAGGTCTATACTGTGAAGCTAAAGGCAGACAGAAGCATTGATAGATACAAAGCAAGACTTGTAGCAAAGGGGTTTACACAAAGGTATGGGGTAGACTATCAGGAAACTTTTGCACCTGTGGCTAAACTTAATACAATCAGAATTCTAATATCTATTGCAGCAAATAGAAACTGGCCCTTGAAACAATTTGATGTAAAGAACGCCTTTTTGAATGGTGAATTAGAGGAGGAGGTCTACATGGAGGTACCACCTGGAGTAAGGAAAACATCTTCAAACCAGAATATTGTTTGTAAATTGGAAAAGGCACTCTATGGTCTTAAACAATCACCTAGAGCATGGTTTGGTAGGTTGTCACTTGCAATGAAGAAGTTTGGGTATCAACAAAGCAACTCAGATCACACACTCTTTATAAAGAACAACAAACAAAAGGTAACCATACTTATTGTCTACGTAGATGATATGGTGTTAACTGGTGATGATTTGGAAGAAATGAAGTCTCTTGAGAAGAAATTGGCTGCTGAATTTGAGATGAAAGATCTCGGTCCTCTGAGATACTTCCTTGGAATAGAAATCTCCAGATCTGAACAAGGAACTTTTTTGTCTCAAAGAAAATACATTTTAGACCTTCTCTCAGAAACCGGGTTGTTGGGTAGCAAGCCAGCAGATGCTCCAATGGAGATGAATCACTCACTTGGTGTATATCCAGATCAGATTGAGACACATAAGGGCAGATATCAAAGGTTGGTAGGTAAGCTGATCTATTTATCACATACTAGACCTGATATTGCATATTTTGTTAGCATTGTAAGCAGATTTATGCACTCTCCTAGTGAAGAACATATGAAAGTTGTGTATCGAATTCTAAGGTATCTAAAAGGGTCTCCAGGAAAAGGATTGTTTTTTTCAAAAAATAATAGACCATGTATTGAAGGATATACAGACTTAGATTGGGCTGGTGATAAGACTACAAGGCAATCAACGTCCGGGTACTTTACCTTTGTAGAGGGAAATTTAGTCACATGGAGAAGCAAGAAACAAAAGGTGGTAGCTAGATCAAGCGCTGAAGCCGAATTCAGAGGTATTGCCTACGGTGTGTGCGAGCTGTTATGGATTAGGAACATTCTAACTGAATTGGGGATTATTTATAGTCAGCCAATGAATCTCTTTTGTGACAACAAAGCAGCTATTGAAATAGCACACAATCCAGTTCAACATGACAGAACCAAGCATGTGGAAGTGGACAGACATTTTATAAAGGAAAAGCTGGACAATCATATAATTGAGATCCCTCACATACAATCACAGGAACAACTTGCTGATGTGTTGACAAAAGCTGTTTCTGGAAAAGTCTTTGAAGAAGCTACTAACAAGTTAGGCATGATAGATATTCATGAACCAACTTGAGGGGGAGTGTTGAAGATAAGAATTAATTTGAAATGTAGTTATTATTAGTTAAGAGTAATTTGTTTATTTGTTCAGATTTGTGAATATTGTTAGCTATTATTTGGTAGAAGTTGTTAAGAATACTTGTATAAATATATCTCAATTAGAGATGAGAAATACGAATGAATGAGAAACAGTTCCAGGATTATTTTTTAACAATAAGCAAAAGCAAAATGTTCTAATTTTGAATTTTCTTCCCAACAAGGAATGTGTCTGAAGACTATGATTAACTTCCTGAACAAAAACAACAACAGTAACAAAGTTGTTGTCAACTATGAAGCCCTTTTGAATTTCAAAAAAAAAATCTAAAATAGAAAAAAACAAATCGAAGAAGAATACTAGGTTACTTTGATGATGTGAAATAAAAATCAAAGAACAGAGCTGGGAAATCAAAGAACAGAGCTAGGCAAACTTCCTAAAAAAAGATACAAACATGATGTGCGAGTGTTGCAAAAAATCGAGAAAACAAGAAGCTTTCAATGCAGGAACTAAGGTCAAGACTGAGCAGCTAAGAAGATGAAGTTAAGGGCTGACGGAGCGCGGACGGTGGTGGCTGACAGCTGTGTCTCGATTTCTGAGTGAGAGACGAACAAAAATGGCAGCGATGTAAGAAGATTAAGGACTTAAGTTTAGAGAAGGAAGAAAGACGATGATAGCATGTGTGGATTACATCCTTTTTTATATTTTGTATTTAAAAGAAAAAGATAAAAAAACTCAACTTGCGAGCTGGCTCGTTTGACTCGCACGTTGTTTCTTTTTTTTCGAACTGACTTGGGTCGAATTGACAGTTCATTTTGTCAACCTAACCCGACTCATTTTTGACAGATTACGAGCCAACTCGATGAATTTGCTCATTTTTGCCAACCTCTAGTTAGAGATAAGGTGAAGTATGACAATATATACATTCTTGATACGGCAAAAAAATATTTCAACTTTCAAGTCACAGTGAAGTAAGGATTAAAAACATAGGAAATAAGTATACCTATGATGGGCCAGACTGGCCAGCTCATTGTGGCCTTTCGGATCCCTTATGGAGCCCAACACCCACTGTTTCTTTTGGGTAATAAAACAGCATGGCAGGAATGCAAATTTTGTAATTAATACTTTTTTTTTTTAATTTGTAGCCTATGCTGCTACTTTTATTATATCTTTATGTACTTTTTTTCAATACTTGTTTGTAGTGATTACAATTTGTTTAGACTTTAGAGTATATACTAGCACGCCCAATATTAATGATGTAATCCTGTTGTCCGTTTGGTTAAGATTCTAGAAAAATCATGTCCACATGGAGTATAAGCATGATGCATGTCAATACAAATTTTTAGCTTATTTCTATTTAAATATAAAAAATAAAAAAATAAAAAAATAAAAAAATTAAATTTGTATATCACTACATTGATTAATTCTATAATTTTTTTAGAAAATTAAAAGAAAACTCAAAAGAAAGAGAATAAAAATACTCCTCCTTACCTAACATACTCACATTTAGATTTCAATGATTCTTTCATGGACAATTGGATATCTTTATATTATATTTAAATCGGTTTAATTCGGTTTGAGTACTATGAAATTCATATAGGAGATAACTCTTTCAATATTATTTTTTTTTCATTTTGAAGATTCATTTCGAGACTTCTAACTAAGAAAAATAAATTACTTATTATTTTAACCAATAATTATTGGTTGACCACTTAAATCATTACGAATTTCTTCATCCCATCTGATCCGGATAAAATATAGGTCCAACCAGGGCCCAAAAACACATAAGGAAGCCCAGGCTCATTGAAGACGCGCAAAGAACAAACACAGACGCGATGCCCTCATCGCGACACACAAGACGTGATGCCTTCATCACGTCACACAAGACGCGATACCCACATCACGTATGAAACCTTCTATAGGAAGTAAACTTAAGGCCCAAGACAACTCCACCGAGCCTTAACTCCAGTAAACAACGGACAACTCCAGCTTGCCACAACTCTACTACTAGACACTATGAAAGATAAGGCTACTCAGGTCCCCTGACTGACCTGCAGCCCAAGGCTGGCCACTCAGAAGCCAAGCCGCCTTAACTAAGGCGGCATCTTAACTACTATATAAGCAAACGATATACCACCATGGTACGATCATCTTTGCTTCTCAACACAAAAACACCTGCCTTTGATACTGACTTAAGCATCGGAGTGTCTTCGCAAGTACCCTCCCATTTGGTGCAACACGCCAACGAGAAGGACAAAGCTCAAGCACTCTCCAACAGCAATATCAGGCCCAGGCCACTAACAACGTAAGATCATTCAACCGTGTGTGATTGGGCTCGATACATATAGGCCAGTCCATACTGTATTTGGTCTGATCACCATCCAAATCTAATTACACTTTATTTTGAAGTAGATATATCTTTTAGTTGATATTCTAACCATTAATCTTTGGGTGACCCTAGCGAACAATAAAGTGTGAAGATCAATAATATAAACATAAATTGGTCTGTTGGAAGACCTCAAGCACAAATCAGTGTTCGGTAATGTCTACAACTATCTATTATATATTGTATCAAAAAAGAAAAAAAATCTATCTATTATATATGAGCTAATTGTTAAGAATTAGAGACCGCATACAACAGTCTAAAGAAACTATAAAAAGATAAAAAGAAGTTAAATATATAGAAAATATAAGAAGAGGTGTTGGTAACTCATTTTTGGTAGTGTAAAGAGTTTAGGACCCCATTCATTGTCAACAAGACTTCTTATTTAACAACGAAAATGGTAATATATATATATATATATATATATATATATATATATATATATATATATGCATGTTAATAAAATAGACATAAATTAAACCTATAATTAGAATAGTGTCAATGTAAAATGTATAATTGATGATTATTGATATATGGCCGAATACACTTAGGTGGCTTAAAAGGTTTTTTTTTTAGGATTTTCGGAAAATTGATGATAATTTTATTTACTCACGTTTGGTATGAGATTTTTAAAAAACAAATTTGGGAATCTAATTTTTCAAGGATTTTATTTTGTATGTAAATTTTTTTAAGAATACCATCCAAGAATATCACTCAGGAGATGGTATTCTAGGATTTTCATGGCAAGAAAAAATTTTATATAAATTTTTTGACAAAAGTAACCCTCGAATCTCTCTGCATCAAAAGTCAAAACAATTTTTCAAGAAATATTTTGTCCCACCAAACAATTTTTTGGTAATATTTTTGGAAACTTCATTTTTCTATCATATTTCTAAAAATCGTGATTCTCGAGTAATTTTTTTTTTCTCTACCAAATACTCCCTTATATTTTGCTGAGCTTAAAATTAGATTGGTTAAATGTGAGGTCCTCGGCTCTTTCCAAATGATAGATTTATATATATGTCTAATTTGTCTTACTCTAAAGTTTTTCAATAATATATATAAATAAAAAATTAACGTATTAATTTTTTTTGTCACAATTTAATTAAGTTTAATTATGATGAATAAGGGGTCAAAAATAGAATTTGTGAGTTATGACTTATGACTATCTAATTTTCATAACCATGTCAGTTGCGGACTGAAAGAATAGAAACCTTCTATCCAAAAAAAAATAAAATAGAAACCTTCAAATCTGAAAACGTGTAATTCCTTCTTATTGAATAATAATAAAATAAAAAACAACAAGAACCTTAGATTCTCTTTGGTTTTATTCGAGAGTTTAGAGGGAAAGAGAAAAAAGAAAATTCGAGGGAAAGGTAGGAAAAATGAAGAGTATTATCTTTCCCTTATTTAGAAGTTAAAAATATTATAAAGGAGAGAAATAGAATATTAAGGAGATATTTTTATAATTTTATCCTTTCTTAAAAAAACTAATATAATTAAAAAAGCTAAACTGATATTATATTTACAAAACTAATATAATATAATCATTACATTTTATAATTAACGGAGAGGGTAGATAAGTAATTTATAATATTTTTCTCCTGAAATCTTCAAATTAGGGGAATTTTGATTTTAAGGTTGAGAAGAGTTTTAAAAGGTTTTACGAAAATTCTCAATTCACTTACCCTATTTTTTTTTAACTTGTTGCTACTCACGGCAAGTGCACCGATCGTACAAGTAATATAATGATAAAGTAGTAGGGGTGTTCATCAACCGATTCAAACCGCGGTGACCAAACCGAAAAACCGAAAATCGAATAAACCGAAAATTGAAAAAAAAACCGCAAATTTTAATTGGATTGGATCGGTTTTCGGATAGGTTGATGAAAACCGATCCAATCCAAACCGATCCAATATATTAATTCTCCTCTATCTACTTGGGACTTTCCCCAACCATAGCCTAAACATTTCTAAACCCAAGACCCATTAACCCATAAACTAAACCCAAGAAAAAACCTAGTCACATATCATCAACAAAATTTCATCTATGTAGAGTTTAATATTTCATTGCAAAAAAAAAAACTATATTATCGTTTACTAATACTTTTGTATTTCAAAAAAAAAAATTGTCAAAGCCAATATATACAAAAGATGTTATTTGCACAATAATTATGAAACATATTTTGTGATTTTCAAAAAACCAAAAACTGATCCAATCCAAACTGAAAAAAATTGGATTGGATCGGATTTGAAAAAAAATCCAAACCGAATGGATGATTACATGATCAAACCGAAAGGATTGGATCGAATAAGTTTTGCTTCCAAAACCGATCCAATCCAGACCGCGAACACCCCTATAAAGAAGGATATCGTTCCCACGAGGATTACGGTTCAAGCACTAATTTACTATTGCAACTTAAGTTGGACAATCGAAATTGTATTGGGAAATATGATTTGAATGTGAAATTTGAAATATTAAAACTAATTAATCTCAAGAATTAAAAACACGAATTAAAAGCAAGAAATTAAAGATTTGAAATAACTAATTTAAAAGAACGTAGCTAGGGTTCGATTTCCTTTAATCTCTTTATTACGATTGAATTCCTTCTTAATGTTAATCGTCCTTAGTATCAATCTAATCAATTCTTTCGCATGTAATTAGGGCTCAATCCCTTGTTACCCTAAACATTCACAATCTTGCAAGAACCCTAGTTCCCCGGTTATTCCCGAAGAGTGCAAGCATTAAGTTCAAGAATCTTAAAGATTACGCAAACTCTATGTCTATCCCTAGAATCATAAAGCATACGATGAAATTATCAGATAAGGATCACACACCAACATTCATATTGTCATGCATTTACCTACATAACAATATCAAGAATGAAAGACAATATATTTCCAAAAAAAAAAAGAAAAAGAAAGAAAGAATGATAGACAATATAAAAGCTCCCCCAAACTCCATGGATGATTGGTGAATCTTCAATATCCCCAGTGCAGACTTGATGTTGGTCCGTCTTCGCCACTCACGAACATGAACCAGATGTTTCTCTGCCTTCCCACTGCCTCTAGGTGCCAAGAGGTCTATTCCAATATCAAAAAAATTATGATTCTGAACCCCCAAATGTGTTTTTAAGGGTAAAGAATTCGTGCCCTAAGTGGATTCCTCAAGTGGGCTTAAGTTAAATCTTTCAGGGAGCTTAAGCTTGCTGATTTACGAATTCAAAAGTAACGTTCGCGCTTAAGCTTGCTGGAGCGCTAAGGCCGAACCAATTTTTGCATATACATGAGGCTTTAGCTTGCTAATTGGGGGCTTAAGCTTGCTTAGACAGAGGCCATTTGCTGATTTTTGAAGGCTTTAGCTTGCTAATTGGGGCTTAAGCCTCCTCTCTAACAACTTGAAAATCTTGATAAGATCTTCAAATCTTTTTGTTTTGCTCTCCATCTATCCATATCTTCATCTTTGACTCCATTTGTCATCAAATCCCTTAAAAATAGCAAATGTAGTTTAATTAATTCATAATCAGATAATGTTCATGATTTTATGTTAAAACCCTAGTTTTGACTTGTTCAACTTAATATTTATATTAATTTAACCTATAAAAATAAGATAAACTAAAGGTTTATCAAAACTCACAAACAAGGGGATCAAGATTGAACTCATGTCCATATGGTCACCGATAATGTGAAGCAACCATCTCACCCAACAGCTTAAGTTTGTAAGTAAATGCTCAATCAATATTTTTTATATTATATATATCTAACAATTTTTTCACTCAAAATCCCTTTAAGCTTGAAGCATAAATATTACACATAACAAATTTTTTTTTGTTACCTTGTACTGATCATTTAATTTCATTATAAAGTGGGAATGATCAGGATCGCGATCGAACTGCGATCCTGTGTTATATTAGCTTTGATATCATATAAAGAATCAATTAAATCCAAAAATTTAATTAAACTTATAAGTGAAAGCTCATCAATTATCTTTTAAATTTTTATATTATTTATCTGAAACTATTTAACTTTACTATCGCTTCCGGCTGCAATCCACAAGAATAGAAATCTTCCAATGCATATGTAATTTTTGCTTATTGAACTAGAGAGAAAACAAGAAGATCCTAAGATCTTAGGATAGAACAACAAGAATGCCTCAATTCTCCCATTTTCTCCCTTCCGATAATTGAATTAAATTATTGTAAAAAACTACACCAAAAAAAAATTATTGTAAAAAAGAGTAGAACTTGTTCACAAACTCCCTTTTACAATGCACAATGGCTTTTCCCGAAAAGAGAAAAAATAATTTTGGAACAATCGCCGTTACGATGAATCCGACAGTACTCAAACAAAATTAATTAAATAATTGATAAACCCATAAATATATCTAAAAAATACACAAAGGCTTTCGATTTTGCAAAGGTAGAAAATAAGAGTAAATTGTAAATTGCATTATTTTTACATTAAAAAAATGGTTCCTAAATTTAAATCCCTAACCTTTAATTAGGAGCCAACTTTTCCACACAAACTCCCATTATACTATTTTTTTTTTTTAAAGAAAAAATTATCATTGTTTGTACCCAAGTTATTATATGAAGTGAAAATAGAGAGATCCGAACCCATAAGTATTTTTCTCTTCATCTAAATTAGGGAGCCACCCACAACCTCTATGGGATTCCTCTGCTAGGTTTGCAGGGTAAGGTCAAGGTGTTAAAATAAAAATAAAAAATGTGAGACGCTCAATAGAACTTTGGGTAACGTTTCTATTACTCAAAAAAATGTCACAACAGTTAAGCTTTCCTCACCTCAATTAGAGGTGGCAAAGTACGCCGTCCGTCTCGTTTCCTCATCAACTCGTTAAAAAATGAGTTAGCTCATCCCACTCCGCTTTTAAAGGTGGGCTGAAAAACTCAGCCCGTCCTGCCCCGTTTGGCGGGTTGGCCCGCCAGTCCGAACTAATTTTACACTGCCTATGCCCGCCATCAACCCACCAAAAAATGAGCCCACTCCACCCCGCCTCGCTTTTGAGATGGGTTAAAAAACTCAGTCCGCTCCGCTACATTTGACAAATTAAACAAGTTAACCCGTCAAGCCGAGTCCATTTTGTCAGCTCTAACCTCGACCAGTAGAAACAATATCTGTCTTTCCCAGACAGTGACACTTGCCCTCTACTTCAGAACTAAAAATCAGACCTTGTTAGAGCCAATGTTTCACCATTATTAGCAAATGACATCCCCAGAGTTTTACCACACTCCACCACCTATAGGACTGGGACCCAAACTTAATCAAGTAATCAATCTACACCATCAAATCACTTTCACTCATCCAAAAGCTGACCTCCTTCTCCTCTGAATCTCTGATCTTGTTATAACTTATCACGTCCAATCAATAGCTGCTCCAGTTCACTAAATTCACCAAAATAATTGTCCATTTCAATTATCATCTTCGCCATTTGCATCAGCAAGTAAATAAATGGTGAAGTGACTGTTGTGGGTTGTAATTCACTTTATTCTTCTTCCCATATTTTTATTAGATATTATTCTAAATGTTTTGGACAGAGATCGATATGTGCCTGACAAACAAAGCTATAAAATAAGAGTGTACAAGTATGGTTCTGTCACTGAACTGGGATTTTATCCCTTTTATTTTCTTATATAAAATTTGATTTTTGATATTTATTAACGAGGTTATTAAATGTCATATGTTATTTTAATATAGATGAATTTAAAAAATATAAATTCACATATGTCATTAAGAGGTATGCTATGAAGATGTTGAGTTGCAATTTAATTTGACATAGTAATATAGTGTATTTTCATTTATTTGTATTTTATGAACTTGTAAGAGTGAGATTGAATAATTTTTGAACTTGTTTAGTGAACATTCTTTTAACTCATTTTAAATATAAAAAATATAATTAAATTTATGTGTTCATATTTATATATAATTTTATATAACTGGATCAATCGGTCCAGCTAATAATCTATTGGTTTGATCGGTGATATAATAATTTAGTATCCCGATCGAGTCGATACTCAAGTTAGGTTTAATAACACTAAACTATACTTCTAAACATTTTTAAGAATAAAAAAAGGGGTTTACACTTCTTATATGACATAAGATGAGAATTTTTGCAAGACACACAAACTCAGGTGGGCCCCATTGGAAAATGGTAAATAAAAAAATTAAAAATATTGACACGCAAAACGATGTGAGTGTAGCATAAGAAGACTCTTCTTATGTTGTATAAGAAGTATAAATCCCATAAAAAAAATATAACGTACCCTTAATTTTACCCGTAACCCGTGTGATCCAACACAGAGAGCATTTCAAAGAGTATGTTAAAAATAAGTAAACCAAAAAAGTAAATTTTTTTTTTTTGGATACACCAAAAAAAGTAATTTAAGATGATGATGTTGATTCCTTTTAGGATATAAAAGGGTTTGGGAAAAAAAATCAATGTGACGAAGTGAGTTGTAAATGAAAAAACTGCTTTTGGGGAAGATAACCTAAAATATACAGGTGAAAAAACAGAACTTCGTTTTTTTTCGGGTGCATGGGATTTTAAAATTGAAGCTTTAATATTCCAATTGAAAATTGATTTAATATTTTTCTTGAAAAGAAGTGCTGATTGCTTGATCCGAATAGGCTCTTTTCTGATATCTCGAGGGGCGTTTGGTTGAGGAAAAATGTTATGAATAATAAGAAAATGTGATATATAAGAAAATGATTGAAAAGTGAGATAGGTAGAAAAATATAAAAAAAAGTTGTTTGGTTGAAAAAAATTTTACCGGAAAAATTAGGTAACTTTTATGAAATCTATGTTTGATTGTAGGTAAAATATAGATGGAAAAATTATGTAACTTTACGAAAATAATCCTATTTGTAAGTATTTTATTCGGTGGCCCGCCACTTTACAATGCTGTCAAATATCCACTTAAGAGAAGGTATCGAAGTCTTTTGGTCAAAAGTCCATCCCAAAGATTGATTGCTTTTCACAAATACCACATGCTCAAAAGACAAATTTCGCCGGCTATATCCATGATAAAAGGTAGGCAACTTGGTTTGGTAGATAAGTTATTTAGATGGGTAAGTGAAGAAGATGGCTCAACCAAACATGATTACTACATATTCTCACTTCTCACTTATTCATATATCTCAAAATTTTCCTCCAACCAAACACTCCCTAAAAGGAGCGGCAACCAAATGAAACAAGGGGTTATTATTTCTTAAGTTGTTAGACGTCAGGAATTATAATTATATATGGAAAATAAAATATTAAGTATGAGAGGAATAAATAAAAATTAATGGTCAGAATTATAATTAGACGTTCAGCAAGTTGAAAAATAATTTCACCATAAAATAAACCATGAATAGTAGTTAGCTTTTTTTATTAAAGAGTGTGTATTTGTGTAACGTTAGGATGAAAAGCACAAACCGTACATAAATAAAGGCAGGCAACTAATTTCGTCGATGGTTTTGTGCATATCTACGATCATTCGCGGTTCCCATGCTTTTATTATTTTATTGTTATATATATAAAATAATATTATCTTATGTTATTGGAGATATGTTATCTATATTAGTGAAATAAAATGATAAGAGAGACATATAAATAATTGGAAAGAGAAAAATAGAGATGAGATCCACCTTTGTTATACGTGTGTAGAAATTTGGTTAATCTCATGTTGAATGAGATAAATATTAGAGGTGTTCGCGGTCTGGATTTGATCGGTTTTAAAAGCTATCCGATCCAATCCCTTCGGTTTAATCATATTATCATCCATTCGGTTTTGATTTTTTTTCAAATTCGATCCGATCCAATCCAAATTTTTTTTGGTTTGGATTGGATCGGTTTTCGATTTTTTGAAAATTCTAAAATTTATTTCATGATTATTGTGCAAATAATATCTTTTGTATATATTGGCTTTGTAATTTTTTTTTTTGAAATACAAAAGCATTAGTAAACTATAATATAATTTTTTAAATTTTGGCAATTAGATATGAAGCTCTACAAAGATAAAATTTTGTTGATAAGATATGACTAGATTTTTTCTTGGGTTTAGGTGATGAGTTAATGGGTATAGAAATTTTTAGGTTATGATTAGGGAAATACCCAAGTAGGTAGAGGGAAATTAATATATTGGATCGATTTTGATTGGATCGGTTTTCATCAACCCATCCAAAAATCGATCCAATCCAATTAAAATTTGTGGTTTTAAATCGGTTTTTGATTTTTCGGTTTTCGGTTTATTCGGTTATCGGTTTTTCGGTTCGGTCACTGCGATTTGAATTGGTTTGGATCGGTTGATGAACACCCCTAATAAATATAACCCATTAATTAATTCCTTTCTGAAATTTTTTTATTATAATTAAGAGTAAATACTCTTTTGGGTCCCTAACAAAAAACACGGTCTCCACTTTAGTCCCTTACAAAAATAAATTAGTCAGTTAGTCCCTAACAAATTCAAAGTGGACCCATTTAGTTGAAATCGTGGTCCCTCACAAATTCAAAAAAGACCTATATTAGTCCCAGAAAAGGATTAAAATGGGTTCACTTTGAATTTGTTAGGGACTAATTGACTAATTTATTTTTGTAAGAGACTAAAGTAAGAATCATATTTTTTGTTAGGGACCCAAAAAGATATTTACTCTAAAATTAATTTATCGTAGGCCGAACTTTGAAATAGCAACGATAATATGAGAAATAATTAATTTATTCGAGATAAATTTATCTCCAACAAAGTATTATTTCAAAAATTCGAATACATGATCTCAATTCTAATATCATGTAAATAAATCATTCTACTGAGTTCAAGCTGATAAATAAATGTGCGTTTGATCTTTAAATGGGGAAACCTTGTACATGAGTTTTGTTTTTTACTCTCTTGGTGGTAGGCGAGAGCACTTTCTGTACAACAATTGTACATACAACTTTCATTTAAAAATTTTAATATGGATTTCTTTGGTTTTTTTCCCATTTCATACATTTGTTACAGAAAATGGTGCATTTTTATCAGAATGTTGCACCCAGTCAATGGTACAACAGTAATATTCAAAATATTTCGGTTGTAGGCAGCATTAAATAAACACAAAATTTACTTTACCATAAATTTTACATCAAACGATACGGGAGACGAGACATGACTTAATAGTCTGACAAGTTAATTATAAAAGATATACTAGGATACATTTTGATATTAAATAATATTTTTAATTTATATAGTATATTTATTATTCAATAATTTTAAAAAATAAAATTAAACTTATAATACCTATTAATTTTGCAAAGAAACATATGATGTAAATATTCTATTATATTTTTAAATTAAAAATCTCTTATACACTCCAATGAAATTTATTCAATATTTATTTTTAATTTTTATTATATCAATTTGATAAAATATCAATTAATTTTTTCATAATATATAATAAAATTTTAAATATTATAAATATTAAAACGTATTACAGTATCAAAAAGTATTAAATATGACACATCAAATTTTTTCAACTGGCGGTACAATATCGGATTATACATGTCCGTCCAAACCTGATACATTTTGCTTCAATTTAAGGGGAAAGGACCGTACTTTTTTTTTTTTGGTACAAAAAGGACCATACTTTCTATTTGATCATCAAGATCCTTTGGAATCTAAATAAAAATGGAGGGCCTAATTTCTCGGGTATTTGCCCCCTTTCAGTCTTCCTGCAGGTGGGTCATCATGTCACATTGTGAAGGGATATATGTGTCAGAATTTTATAAAATATGATTATATGAAATTAGAATATCAAAAAATTCAAGCTTATTTATTGAAGATATAATTTTTGATTTTTTAAAAAAATTTTGTTTACTGTGATGCTCCTGCAATGAAAAGATCAGGATCTTTCTCTACAATTCATATCACTTCCTGATCACAACTAAGGATGTTCGCGGTGTGGATTGGATTGATTTTGGAAGTAAAAATCATTCGATTCAATCTCTTCGGTTTGATCATGTAATCATCCATTCGGTTTGGATTTTTTTTCAAATCCGATCCGATCCAATCAATTTTTTTTCGATTTGGATTGGATCGATTTTAGATTTTTTGAAAATCCTAAAATTTGTTTCATGATTATTGTGCAAATAACATCTTTTCTATATATTGACTTTGAATTTTTTTTTTTGAAATACAAAATCATCAATAAACGATAATATATATTTTGTTTTGGGAAATGAGATATGAACTCCACACAGATGAAATTTTGTTGATGAGATGTGACTAGATTTTTTTCTTGAATTTAGTTGATGGGTTAATGAGCCTTGAGTTTAGAAATTTTTGGGCTATGATTAAGGAAATGCCCAAATAGGTAGAAGAGAATTAATATATTGGATCAGTTTGGATTGGATCGGTTTTCATCAACCAATCCAAAAACCGATCCAATCCAATTAAAATTTGCGATTTTTTTTCGGTTTTCGATTTTTCGATTTTCAGCTTATTTGATTATCAATTTTCCGATTTGGTCACTGCGGTTTGTATCAGTTTATGAACACCCCTAATCACAACCGTCGATGGGGCGAGTTGTGGAGTGACGGTTTTTCAACACATTGTGAATGTAGAGGGGACCTAGCCAAACTTATTAACCTTAGTTTCATTCCCATCGTGGGCCTATGAGTTAGGCCTACACTGTTACTCACACTAACCAAATCAAAAGGATCATTAATTAACTGAACTTTATATTGCACCCCTATATGAATCATAACTTAGCCCATTTTTATTAAAACAAAAAAAAAAATTACAATTGATTGAAGCTCACAATTATTATAAAAATTTCTAACAATATGTACTATATACTTAATCAAAGTTAAGAAATCAGGGGGTGTGTTTGGTAGATGATTTTATTAAGGATAGATAGGTAAATGGAAGTGGTATATTTGGATGTCCATGTTTGGTATCATGTTTTGAAGTTTTTTGCTAGAGAACTCATTTGCCTAGTGTTTGTTTTTTGTGTGTAAAAAACACTGTTGAATAATACCACCTACAAGGTGGTATTTGCTGATAGAGGGGGAAATTCAAAAAGGATTGCAAGCAAGGAGACCAAAATGACCCTGATGTTTGAGAAAACTACAACAAACTAAAATCATATTTTCCCATTTTATTTTAGTCAAGGGTTGTTATGGTAATTTAACCATATTTTCCCATCTATATTTTACCTTCAACCAAACAAAGACTTATAAAATTCCACTCAGTTTTTTCGGTAAAATTTTGGCCAACCAAACCATTTTTTTTTCTACCAAACTTCATATCTCATCATATCCCTAGTAATTAAATTTTTTTGATAAAATTTTTTTTCTCCTCTACCAAACGCCCTTTCATGGAAACACGAAACCAGTATTTTAAAACTCGGACCGGTCATCGAACCGGTCAAGTTACTGGGTCACTGGTTCAACCGAGTTCAACCGAATTTACTATTCACATATTAAAAGTATAAAAATATTACTTATATTAATAAAAATTCACATAAGAAAACTATCAATGAGCTTCAAAAAATAAATTGATTTTCAATGATAGCAAATATTATATACTTTTAAGCTTCTAACTCTAGACCATATCCTACTATTGGATTAAAATTGCAATATAAGTTAAATGCATCTTTTGTGCTTGACATGATACAGATAAATTAAATCATGATAACAAATAGTATGCATGAAATATACACTAAGAAAAGAGTGTCCCCGTTATCATGATAACAATAGTATGCATGAAATATACACTAAAAAAAAGGGTTCACCGTTGAGATGAGATCATGAGACCATCAGTGTTTATCACCACTTAACTTCATGAGATCATTATAAGATGCAACTAAATTACATAAACGAACTGCACTAATCTAAAATACCTTATTATTTTCACCTTACTTTTAATCATATTCATAATAAAATATGAATATAATTTAATTCAAGAGTTCTTATCATCAAAAAAAATATTTACCAAAAAAAAAGAAAAAATAACCGGTCTAACCTGGGTCAACCGGATCACCTAGTCAACCGGGTTTCGGCCAAGTCAACCAGTCCAATTCGGATTGACTGCAAAAGTGGTCCAACTACCTGCTCAAACCGAAGAACCCACTGGATCACCGAGTCCCGAGTCGACCCGACCAGTCCGAGTCAGATTTTAAAACACTGTAGGAAACTGAACATCAATAACATATCCCAAAAGAACTCTACAGAGAAAAAAAGAAAAAAGAACCTTAGCTTCGTGTCCCTACCTAAAACATGGCAGAAATTAGCTGACTCATGTGACAACATCTGTTCTCTTTCATTCGTTCAAAAATCAAAATCATGTAACAAGGTCACGCTCTTCTTCCTATATAAATAAGTGTTAAAATATACCACCACCACTCCTACCAAATTCAAAGTAAGTTTCACAAGGTATTCTTATGTTTGAAATAGTACTTTCAACTTAGCACATGGATTGCATTCCTGGTGGTAACTCTACCTCATCAGCAGGGTCATCTTCAAGGGAAAACAAGAGCAAGGAGAAAAAGGGTGGGAAGAAAAACAAAGGAGTGAAGCTTTCCACTGAACCACAAAGCGTAGCAGCAAGAGAAAGAAGGCATAGAATCAGTGACAGGTTCAAGATCTTGCAGAGTATGGTCCCTGGTGGGAGTAAGATGGACATAGTGTCTATGTTGGAGGAAGCCATTCAATACGTGAAGTTCCTCAAGACTCAGATTTGGCTACACCAAACTATGATAAACTTTGTGGATAATGAATCATCACCCTCACCCATGTTCCTTCTTGATCACTATTTCCCTTCTGAACAGGTCATTTCCCTTCAGCAAAACCCATCAATTGATTCTGATTTGCAGAACATTGCACAGCTACCACTGGCATAGTGCTGCTTCCAAGGTGAAGAAGCCACTTTAGATGCTCCTTTGCAATATTGGCCAGATTAGTGTCTTTTCTCATGTAAATGCTGGTTGGTTCTCTATGTACTACTATGCCAATAGTTGGTAATACTAATTAAGATCTGTTTAAAACTGTTGTATTTATAGTGAAAGTTTAGTGTAGACTTTACATGTAGTTGTTTTTGTGTTGCATTTTGATTGTTGATGTTGGTGTCTGTGTCACGAACACCTCAGTTGTGTACGTAGATTTTTTGTTGTTGTTGGTAACGAGAGAGGGTCATACATAGACCCAAATAGATATTTACGTTGAATCATGACCATACAAAGATGAAAATAAATATAACTGTTGGATCAACATAATCGATCTAACGGTGAGATTGATTGATAGTCACTTGATAGTAACACAACTTGATTGTCAGAATATCCTTTCACTCGTAAATATTGTTAAAATGATTTCTCTAACACACATTGTCCCCTCCCAATAATTTTAACATTATTTTGGATCTCAAAATTCAATTATACATGGAGTGGATTTCCCAACAACCTTTTTTTGTGTGTTTAAATTGAAGATATTTGACAAAAGATTTTTTACAACTTAAATTAATGATTTTTGATAAAATACTTATCTTCTCTAAAGCTGGAAGTGAAAAACAGTTATCTTTCGTTTATAAAAAAAACATTTTTTTTTTTTTCAAATTTTAAGATTTTTGCAGACCAACGCATCTAAGATAAAATTAATGCTGTAAAATTTTTGTACTTATTTAATTATGAGTTCACATAATATTATCGGAGAGAGTTACCAACTTACCATTTCTTAGTATCCTTTTTTAATCAAAATATATTAGCGATTACAGAATAACATTAACATTAAGTGAGAATCATGACATCAATTTAATTTTGAAACAAGTGAATGATAAGTATAACCTATCTCACATTATAAAACAAAGTTTATCATCTCATTCTGAAAGAGTATTGTGCTCTACAACTACTAGTAATCGACTTTTCATTTTTGCAAAACTTTACTATTCACCTTTTTTTTTTTTTGGTTGTACTGTAATATATTTTGGATTTAAAAATATTTTTTTTTATAATTGTTTCTGGGAAACCCTTTAGTAATTATCTAATAAAACAGAAAATATATTTCTGCATATATTTGCTGGTTAAGAAAAAAAAAAAAAGCGCACTGATAATTATACTCGGATAGCGAGGCATTAGAGTGTCTCCAGTCACAAACACACAAATTTTTCGTTGAGAAAACTATGTTTTTTCTTTCAACTAAATGATGATTTGCACTTACCTAATTCTTAGCTATTATCTCCTCAAGGCTAGTATAAGTGCAATTGTTGATGTGCATGGTACCCCCAATGGTGCAACATAAACATCAAAGTGATTTTATTAGTGGTGTCTTCCAATTGTTTGATGAAAATCCTGTTTGAGCATTGGCTTTATTCCTTTTGGTTTTTTTTTTCTTGCTTATCACTGATTGCCACAAAAACCACCTTCTGAAAAATCAGAGGGGACATTATTATTTTCTTTTTTCTCATTGTTTGGATGATTTTGTGTGTGTATCTACAACATATACATGCATGCATTCAGAGGAAAGAATAAAGACAAGAAAAAAAGAAAAAGAAGAGAAACATAAGAGCATGTTTTCATCTTGTATATGACTAAGAGGAATGTGACTCTGATGAACGAGAAGAATTTGAAGCTGGTGATGAGCGATAGCATGTGCAGCTGAGGTCATGAATGACCTTCGTCTTGGTGATGTCAAGTTTGGAACAAAAAACACAATACCACCCTCTGAACATTGAATAACCCGAATCAAATTCTTCTGTCACATCTGAGTTCTTCTCTTCTGTGTCATCATCCTCTTCTTCTTCATCACCAATGGGGGTATAAGCTAACCCAAAAATTGGAAGAACAACCATGAGAAAATTGTCAATGATATCATTGCTCCATTTTATTCCTCTCTCCCAAATCATCAATGGGGCAACAACTAGTCCAGCTCCAACCCCAAAACCCATTCCAGTTGATATATACTGCCAATCAATTCCTTTTACTTCATCTATCATTGGTGGACTGATATTGACACTGCAATTTGTAGGCAAAGGAGGGCCACATAATTCTTTATTACCAATGAAGGAAGATTCTGGAAATGATTGAATTTGGGTACCTGTAGGGATTTTTCCTGATAGTTGATTAAAAGAGAGGTTCAGGAATGATAGGAAAGATAGAATTGCAAGCTCTGTTGGAATATTTCCTTCCAGTGAGTTATTTGACAGGTCTAAGGATTCAAGCTGCTTGAGATTGACCATTGATGATGGAATTTGGCCAGAAAGAGCATTATTTGACAAGTTAAGCACATCGAGTGCTTTAAAATCAAATAGCTCTTGTGGTATTTCTCCATAGAAATGGTTGGATGAGAAATCAATGGAAGTGAAGACAGTTAGAATCTTAACCAGCTCCATCCGTTGACCTTTGCTTGTGACTGTCACTGAATCCTGATAATATGATGGAGCAAATTGAAAAACCTGAAATTGGATGTGATTTGCCTTTGATTCAGCTGGGTTTTGATCATACATCATTGCCTCCCACCTAGTGAAGCATTTTCCAGGTAGTTCACCACTGAAGTTGTTAAAGGCTAGATCAACTATCTGAAGCATGTGCCAAGTACCATTGGTCTTTTTACATCCAATTTGACCTCTGAATTTGTTTTCCCGCAAGACCAGGACACGGAGTGTGGGTATCTTCTTCAACAAGCATGGAAAACCATCAGTAATCTGGTTACATGCAAGGTTTAACACTTCTAATTTTGTGCAATTGGAAAGAGATTGTGGAATCTGTCCATCTAATTCATTTCCTCGGAGATCCAGAGTCTTTAGAGCACAGGAAGCTGGAAACATATCTGGGATGGGACCTTTGAGTTTGTTCTTCCTCAGATTTAGTACCCCAAGGGACTCACTCATTGTCAATAAACATGAGGGAATTCTTCCGGATATGTTATTATTGGAAAGATCAAGCACTTGAAGACTTGAAGCATTGCAGAAGGAATCAGGGATGCTGCCACGAAGAGTGTTGTTTGAAAGAGAGAGAAAAATTGTGACAGAAAGGTAATTACCAATGTCCCGTGGGATAACAGCACTAAATTTGTTACTTGAGTAATCCAAATAGGCAGGAGATTTTGGAAAAAAAGGTATTGGCCCCTGCAGTTGGTTGTGATGAAGGTCAAGGAGAAACAAGTTGGAAGTAAGATTCTGCAAAGGTCCTTCCAAGTCAGTCAGCAAATTGTGAGAAATATTAAGGCTTCCAAGATTGTATAGATTCCAAATCCAGTTGGGCACTTTTCCTTGAATCTGGTTATCTGAAAGGTCTAGATAGGTTAATCTAGACTGGTTTCTCAAAAAGTCAGGAAAAGTTTTCAAGTGGCAGGATGCCAATTTTAGATTGCTAATGTTGGGAAAGGAAGACATGTCAGCATTTATAACATTCACATTGACTGATAATTTGTTGTATGAAAGATCTAGTGTACTTAAATTTCTGAGCTCCAAGAGCTTATTTAGCTCCAATGATCCATTGAACTTGTTTGAGGATAGTTGGAGGATAGAGAGTGTACTGAGCTGGAAGATAGACGCTGGAAAAGGCCCTGATAGATTATTGCTACTTAAATCGAGGGTGTCTAATATAGAGGAAGAGACATTTGTGAAATTGTCTAGTTGACTGAACTGGTTGTAGGAAAGCTGAATCCTCTTCAGTAATGGGAGTGCAAAAAGGGATGAAGGAATGCTCCCATCCATAGAATTAAAACGCAAGTCAATGCTGACAAGACTGTGCAGTCCTTCAAAGTGAGAAGATGATGGAATTGCACCACTTAAACCATTATGAGAAAGGTCTAAGTGGGTAAGATTTTTTGCCATGCCAAATGATGGCATTGGACCTGTGAAGCTGTTAAATGACAAATCCACGTAACTGAGTTTTGTGAGGTTTGACAGTGAATTGGGAAGTGTTCCGTTAAATTGACAATAAGAAAAATCCAATTCAGATAAGTGCCTCATGTTACCAATAGATTGTGGAAATTCTCCATAGAAGTTTGTATTACTTACTCTTAGGGTCTGGAGAGATCCACTCAGGGGGAAGTCTGTAAAGAAACCAAGGAGATTTTCGTTGTATGATATGTCAATAACTGACAACGTTCCAATCTGGAAGATCTCCTGTGGAAATATTCCAGTCAACCCGCAATAATCAAGACTGAGGGTGGTCAGATTTTTCAAATTGGCAAATGTTTCTGGCACTCTTGATGATAAATTGTTCCCATCAAGAATAATGACTGATAGGTTCTCAAGTCTTGTAAGGGAAGAATAAAGGGGTCCTGAGAGATTGCAGTGCCTCATGCTCAATTCTTGAAGGTCAGGCAACGACAACAAAGCATTGCACCATTCCTGTCCCTGAGCTGTTATAGTTACACCATCCAGATACAGTTGCCTAATACTGGGGAGATTTTGGATAAGCTTTTGTAGATTTGGGTTCTCAAGTTTCAACTCTTGCCCTATTAAATAGGAAAGAGAAGAGATATCAAGAGTAACCAACCTTGTCAGCCGAGAAATCTCTATTGGAATCTGCCCCACAAAGCTAGCATATGACAAATTCAGATAAGTTAAGTTCTCCAACTTGTTGAATCCCGATGGAATGACAGAATTGAAATTATTAGATGCCAAGTTCAATTTCTGGAGATGTTGGAGACTGAAAAGAATACTTGTACTGTCAAATCCACCAGAGATTGATTCTCCACTCAGGTCAAGGCCAATAACATGTCCCTCAACATCACAGGTTACACCACTCCAATTACAGCAAGCAATGCTTTGATTCCACAACTCTAGTTTGCTGGAACTTTCATGGTTGAATGTGAGGTTGTTCTTTAGTTGGAGAAGCAATGATTGTTGATCATCAAGACATACGCCAGAGGCGACAAAGATGTGGGTACTAAGAAATATCCAGTAGCAGAGAATGAAGGAAAGCCATGAGACTAATGTACTTCTCATTGGTGTCTACTCTGAGTGACAACCACACAAGACTGAAGAATTGAGGAAATAAATGGTGGTCTCATAAAGTTGCAAACCCATGAACAAGAACCTTATAACTTGTGCGTTCCAGTGTTTATCTTCCTAAACTCGCCTAAATTTGGCAAGGAACGTTGGCCAAAAGTGTAGAAAGTTATGTTGAAGAACAGAGTGGAAAATGAGGAAGGTAAAGGGTAATGAATGTGCTTAGTCAGAGAGACCAACTCAGAGATGTTGCGCCGTTCAAAGTAAACCGTGTCCCAAGTCATAGCTTGATTTTTGCGGAAAGCTATTTGCCAGCCAAGAAAGAAAAGTAAGACTGATAGTTCTAAACCCAATATAATTTTTAGAGTAAATACTTTTTTTTGTGTTCCTCGTCAAATTTTACGATGTCCGTTTTAGTCCCTAGTAAATAAAAATATCTATCATAGTCCCTAAGAAAATTCAAAATGGTCCTATTTTAATTATTTTAAGGACTAATATAGGTCTTTTTTGAATTTGTGAGAGACACTAATTTCAACTAAATCGGTCTATTTTGAATTTCTTAAGAACTACAATGAGCCTATTTATTTGTTAGGGACTAAAGCGGACATCATAAAATTTGCTGACGGACAAAAAGAGTATTTAATCTAATTTTTATTGCATTATAGATTCTACACCACGTTTCTATGTGGACCCCTCTCTTATTGTGTGTTGACTTTCTTGGTAGCTTCTGAGATGGGACTCTTTTTGGATTATTCAAAACAATGACCTACAATTTATTATAGAATACATTATGAATTTATGATTATGACTTTTCCAGTGTTGGCGTGATAAACGGTGATTTTCATTCAGTGGATCGGTCTAAACGGCATGCATCAATTTATTATTCATGATCTTACCATTTTGAAAATATATGGATATTACCATTTTCTCCCCTTCACTATATTCCTTGAAGTTGAAATTTAATTGTCATTTCTTATTTGGCAATCCTAGCATGAGTAAAGTGTTTATTATATAAGAAATAACTAATTATAAACTTAAAATAAGAATTGAAAAACAATAGAGTCCTTATTAAAGTTATTTTAAATTTTTTAATGAGTCGTGCCTAATGACGAAGGGTTTTAAAGATAGATTGATCTAATCACTTATAATCATTTATGAATGTAGGCTAGCCAAGTAGAAACTATCTTATTATACTCACTGGAGTAGAACTGAACATATTTAAGCATGAAAGTACGAGTCATGTGGATTTGTTTATCGCTGTGAATATTTTTTTGTTAAATTAGTAAAGTTCTGCAATCGACCGACAAGAGATTCCATATTCGTTTGACATTACACATTAGGCTCAAATATATAAATAACCGCCCATCTTTTAGACTTTTTTATTTGTCGAATTGAATGCTCATTCGATGTATTTTGTTCAGACATTTATAAATGAAACCCCCCATCACAGCATAGCTTGAAAGCAAACAATTGTCTTGCGAAGATATTTATTTATGGAAAAAAATGCTTGTCATGACAAAGTTTTTTTGCCAAATTATATGAAATTGTGGTGGTTTGATATATATTTAGTGATGTGTTACATTTTCTCTGGAAGAGAGAAAGAGAGTATTGTATAAAAAATAAAAAGTAAAAAACCAACACATATATACTAAAATATAGTCGTTTTAGTTAGAATGACATAAAATTATGTCATTTAAAATAATAAATATTTTTTCTTAATTTATTCATTCTAAATTTTTTTTCTTCCTTTTTTTAGGCTAGTCTTATCCGCTTTATGCATATCTACATCAAGGGAAAATTGTGTGTCAATTTAAAGAATATAAAATTGTGTTATTTTACATGAGAAAAAGAGATAAATCATAAAAAAAATAGTGGGAGAGAAAAGTTTTAAAACTATGGGTTTTGCTTCTTTACAAGAGTAAAAGGACACAAGGTGTATCATTTTAAATAACACACATTTTCCCCCTACATCAAATGTCTCCTTTACTTCAAACCATGGGGCCGGATTGTATGTTATATAGGAGGAATTTGTTGAGAACATTTCAGCTCTTCTTGTTGATAATGGTATTAATTAGCTTCGTATAGTATTTATGCCTAGCATTTAGTTCCAACCTAATCTTTGCATCTCTCTACAAAGTACGATATTTGATACAGAATATGTTATTTATTCTGTATCATTAATCTGTTGTTAGTTTTCTAACTGGTAGTTGCTATGTAATTAGAAGTCAGTTAGTTTGTTAGACTAACCATGTGTAGTTAGTTAGTTTGTTACACTAACCATGTGTAGTTAGCTAGTTTGTTAGTCCAGTCACGTGTGTGACTATTTTATTTTTTGGTCTTTTGCTTTCTGCATATATAAGCAGTGTACTCTGCATATTAGATAGGTAAGGTACAAACTCTACTGTAACACCTTTTCTGTTTTTTCATCAATGAAGCTTTCTCACGCTTCCACATACACTAAGATGGTATCAGAGCCTCATAGAGGGCTCTGATATTCGCCATTTTTCTTCTTTCCTTCTTAGATCTGTTTTCTTTCTTCTTATAGATCTTCTTCTGAATCAAGGCGTTTTTAATATTTTTTTTTTGGATGGCGAATCAGAGTCCTCCGCATGTTATGGATCAGGTTATTGATGAACCTGAGATTCAAGGAAATGCTTCGAATGCTGCAAATCTGAAAAATGCAGATAAGAATCGTGTTCAAGATCTATCAGATCAAGGTAATGCATATTTTCTACATTCAAATGAAAATCCGTCCCTTGTTCTTGTCTCCACACCGATGAACGGCAAGAACTACCATGCATGGGCTAGAGCCATGACCATGGCATTGATTTCTAAGAATAAAATTGGTTTTGTGAATGGTTCGATTCCTGTTCCAGTGGATTCTGATAAGAATTATTCTGCTTGGGAGAGATGCAACACCATGGTGCTGTCATGGTTGCATCGATCTATTACTGATTCCATCTCTCAATCAATATTGTGGATGGATAGAGCTGTTGATGTGTGGAAAGACCTCAAGGAGAGGTTTTCTCAGTCAGATATCTTTCGCATTTCTGACTTGCAGGATGAGATTTTTCGTCTTCATCAAGGAGACAAATCGATATCAAATTACTATACCCAGCTTAAGATCCTTTGGGATGAGTTGGAGAATTTACACCCTACACCTTCATGTAAATGCATTCGGCCATGCTGCACTATTGCCTCAGAAGTGAAGAGTAGCAAAGATAGAGATTATTCGATTAGATTTCTAAAGGGACTCAATGAGCAATATTCTCATGTGAGGTCCCAAATCATGCTTATGGATCCTCTTCCATCAATTAATAGAGTGTTCTCATTGGTTACTCAACAGGAAAGACAAATGCATATTGAAGGCATTTTGTCTAACTCTGAAGATGGAATTTCAAAAGTGTTCTATAATTCTTCTACAGAACACAATATGACAAGAGGTGGTCGTTTTAATGGTAGAGGAAGAGGAAGAGGATATTGTAATGGGCGTGGCAGATCATTTACTAGGCTATGTACATACTGTGGGAAGACTAGCCATACTATTGACACATGCTTTGAGAAGCATGGATATCCACCTGGATATAAGATGAGAAGTGGATCAAATGTACTAAATGGATCAAATGGACCTAAGTCAGCTAATGCTGTAATTCAAGATACCTCAGATATTGCTGGTGATCAGAATAATGTTGTCACTCATCAAGAGAGCAAGGGAAGTTTTACGAAGAATCAGTATGATGCTATTTTTGAAATGATTCAGCACACTTTGCAACATCAACAGCAAGACAATTCTCCTCATATGAGCAACATAGTGCAGGCAAGAGCACTCAATACCGAAATGAAGATGGGAAATGTTGAAACAGCTTCTACAGGTAATGCTCACACACAATGGATCCTAGACACAGGAGCTACTGACCACATAACTCATTGCTTGACCAACTTGTGTTCAATACAAAAGATTGCACCAGTAGCTATTTCTCTACCTAATGGTAGCCATGTTCAATCTCACTATTCAGGAACTGTACACTTGACCAATACACTTACCTTACACAATGTTTTGTTTGTTGAGAATTTTAATGTCAATCTCATATCTGTGAACAAATTGTCACAAGTTTCTAACTGCTGTGTAATTTTCCAGCAGCAAATATGCACAATCCAACACATGCCTACCATGGAGATGATTGGTTCAGCTAGGCTGAAGGGAGGCCTATACATCCTTACTCAAGACTGTAGCCAAGAAAATACATACTCAGACCCACAAGTTAAATCCACAAATAACATTTCCATTCAATCTCCTTATTCTGTAAATTCTGGTTCCATAGATGTTTGGCATTTGCGTTTAGGACATTGTTCTTCTTCTGTAATGAAGACAATGATCACCCAATATCCTTTTATATCTTGTAAAAATACTGATACTCCTTGTGATATATGCCATTATTCCAGGCAAAGAAAATTGCCTTTCATTTCTAGTTCCACTGTTTCTGATAATCCCTTTGATCTAGTGCATTTGGATATTTGGGGACCATATTCTATATCTTCTATTCATGGTCATCGATATTTTTTGACAGTAGTTGATGATCTCACACGTTTTACTTGGGGAATTTTGATGAAATCAAAATCTGAAATCAGAATGCACATTAAATCTTTTGTCTCTTTTGTTAAAAATCAGTTTCACATGACTGTAAAATCCTTTAGAAGTGATAATGGTCAGGAGTTTATGATGCAAGATTTTTTTAATCAAAGTGGAATCATTCACCAATTGACTTGTGTTGAGTCTCCACAACAAAATGGTGTTGTGGAGAGAAAGCATCAACATATTTTAAATACAGCAAGAGCTCTTCTGTTCCAAGGTAGTCTCCCCAAGAATTTATGGTCCTATTGCATTTCTCATGCTATTCATATCATCAATAGACTCCCTTCACCAAAATTACAAAACAAGTCACCCTATGAGCTATTGTACAAAAAGCCACCTGTCATCATTCACCTTAAAGCCTTTGGTTGTCTATCTTTTGCCTCCACATTAAAAGCCAACCGTGTCAAATTTGATTCAAGAGCCCGTAAATGCATTTATCTTGGTCATAAGGATGGTACAAAGGGATACATTCTGTATGATCTTAATTCCAGAGAAATTTTTTTGTCAAGAAATGTTATTTTCTATGAATCACTCTTCCCTTTTTCTGAGTATTGTACCACTGACCAACCTGTTTCCTTCATTAATAGCCCGGTTATCTTACCAACCTATGAAAGCACACCATATGACACATCCTCTTTTTCACAGCCTGCTAATTCAACATGTGAGCAGCCAACACATCCAATTCCACAACAGTCATTACCCATAAGAAATACTACACAACCAGCACCTACCCAAACTTCAATTTTACCTACCAGACTAAATGAAACAGAACAGCCAGCCATCTCTCAAAATATCCCATCACCTATTCGACGGTCCACAAGGGTAAGGATGCAACCACGCATTTGGTTGATTTTCAATGCAATCTCTCTTCAGTACTAGCAGATGAATCATCATCTCCAGGTATTCTTTCTTCCACTTCTCATCCTATTTCTTCTTTTCTCTCTTATAAAAATTGCTCAGCCTCTCATGCTTCTTTTTGTCACAACCTAAGTTCTTTTGTTGAGCCTACATCTTATAGTCAAGCAATGCAGTCTGATGAGTGGGTTTCAGCCATGCAAGAAGAGCTCAATGCTCTTGACAGAAACAAAACATGGACCTTTGTTGATTTGCCCAAAGGTAAGAATCCCATTGGATGTAAATGGGTCTATAAGACCAAACATAAGCCTGATGGTTCAGTTGATCGTTACAAAGCTCGCTTGGTTGCAAAGGGTTATAATCAGATGGAAGGGATAGATTATTTTGAGACATTCTCTCCTGTAGTCAAGCTCACCACTATTCGAGTATTACTTGCTGTTGCTTCTGCTAAGAACTGGTTTCTTGAACAAGTAGATATTAATAATGCTTTTCTACATGGTGATTTATCTGAGGAAGTGTTTATGACTGTCCCTAAAGGAGTGGTTCCTCCAAAACCAAATCAGGTATGCAAGCTCCAAAAATCTCTTTATGGTCTTAAGCAGGCTAGTCGACAGTGGAATTCCAAACTCACGTGTGAGCTTCGACATCTTGGATTCCACCAGTCACATGCAGATCATTCTTTGTTCACTAAGACTGTTGGCCATTCTTTTACTTGTCTACTGGTTTATGTAGATGACATGGTGTTGTGTGGAAATGATTTTCAAGAAATTAGTCTGGTGAAACAGCACTTGGACAGATTGTTCAAAATTAAGGACTTAGGTCCATTACACTTTTTCTTAGGTATGGAAGTGGCACGTTCTAAAAAGGGATTGATTTTGAATCAACGAAAATATGTCCTTGAAATGTTAGCTGAAAATGGCCTATTAGGTGCTAAGCCTGCCCCTTCTCCTATGGAATCATCTTTACGGCTTAGACAGAAAGATGGAGAGCTGTTTCATGACCCTTTTGCATACAGAAGATTGGTGGGACGTCTTTTGTATCTTACAAATACGAGACCAGATATTTCTTTTGCTATACAACAACTTAGTCAATTTGTTGCTACTCCAATGAAGGCTCATCATGATGCAGCTTGTAGAGTTCTTCGGTATTTAAAGGCCTCCCCATCTAAGGGTCTCTTCTTTCCTGTTGAAAACTCTCTTATTCCTTCTGGATTTGCTGATGCCGATTGGGCTACATGCCCTGATACACGCAAATCAACCACTGGTTTCTGCATTTTCATTGGAGATTCTCTTGTTTCTTGGAAGTCAAAGAAGCAAAGTACAATTTCAAGGTCCTCTGCAGAAGCAGAATATAGAGCTCTAGCAACTGTCACATGTGAGCTTCAATGGCTTTCTTACCTTCTTCATGATCTCCAAGTGCCTATGACTAAGCCTACTAATGTGTTTTGTGACAACCAGGCTGCCATCCATCTTGCTCACAACCCTTCTTTTCATGAGCGTAGTAAACACATTGAACTTGATTGTCATGTTACTAGAGAGAAGATTGTGGCTGGTTTAATACATTTGTTGCCTGTGTCTACTACTCAACAGCTTGCTGATGTCTTCACAAAGGCCCTACAACCAGCTCCCTTTCATGATTTTATCTCCAAGTTGGGGTTACTTGACATCCACCTTCCAACTTGAGGGGGGGTGATACAGAATATGTTATTTATTCTGTATCATTAATCTGTTGTTAGTTTTCTAACTGGTAGTTGCTATGTAATTAGAAGTCAGTTAGTTTGTTAGACTAACCATGTGTAGTTAGTTAGTTTGTTACACTAACCATGTGTAGTTAGCTAGTTTGTTAGTCCAGTCACGTGTGTGACTATTTTATTTTTTGGTCTTTTGCTTTCTGCATATATAAGCAGTGTACTTTGCATATTAGATATGTAAGGTACAAACTCTACTGTAACACCTTTTCTGTTTTTTCATCAATGAAGCTTTCTCACGCTTCCACATACACTAAGAATATTAATCTAACATATATGTAGACAGCATGGTTTAGCTAGGGTTTGGCGCTGATTAATTCAAATTTGAGGAACGCAGTGTTACAAGGGTGAAAAAACTCTTTGTATCAAATTTTTAATATAATTGTGTATCCAGAACTCCATTATAGGAAAATTTCAAGTATCTCAATTTTGTAGACAGAATTTGTAGGAGAAAATTATGTATGATCTAGTCGCAATATTTTGAAAGACTCATCCCAATCATTGAATACCTTCACTGTTGATTTCTACGTGGTCTTCCAATTATAAACAAATTTCTTGCTAGTCCCCGCTTATATCAATTAATGGAATCGAGATTGGCGATTATTGATTTACCATGCCTAACACACTTAGAATTAATTCATCTCATCTCAGTCGTTGATATTCGTCTATCTAATGATTATGATTTATTTGAAATCAATAATTAATTAATTAATATAACTCAATAAATTATAATTATTAGATGAAAGAAAATTAATAGCTTAGATGAAAAATAAGACTTTTTAAAGTAAAAAAAATCCCACCTTTATATATAATATGGAGATGAATTACAAAATGTAACATATGTATGTGGTTGACCAATACATATGTCAAGATGATTCTTTATATATATATATATATATATATATATATATATATATATATATATATATATATATATATATATATATTCGGATGGAAATGCTTTTAAGGGGCTTTATGGGGACATTAACCACTTTATCATGAATATTGGATTTAAGGTAATAATTCTGATACAATTGGAGAAACGAGCACAACTAGGGTGAGAAAGCTAGATAGAACAAGATTGGCATCAAACATCACCTCCACGGCTCCACTTCAGTATTGGATTCCCCCATCGCTTTCATCTTTATCTTCAATGCACTACAAGCTTAGAGCCATGTTTCTATATATGGTCATCATCGTTTGACAAACTAATGTCTACGTTAAAATTATCCTGCGCTCATTGGTGCTTCTGTTGACTCATCAATATGATTTGTCTTCATTTCTAGTTGATAGTTGAGTATTTATATGATATGGTTGCATTGATCATGATGAATTGCCAACATAATTAATGTTAACACCATATAAATTTGGGCATTATACAAGTGACGGATGACGTGTGACACAAATAACAGCATCTGTTTCGAACTTATAAATAATAAAAAATAACCCCATCTCGATATTTATTTATTCTTTTAAAATAATTCTTTGAACAATACTATTTGGTCAAGAGCCCAATTTCACGTTTATTTGTCTGTGTCCTTCAATTCGTTTGTATATATGGTTCTACCATTAGATGGAGATATTTTAAAATAGGAAAAGTTCAAAAAAAAAAAAATCTATGATTTTGTTTGAATTATTTATACCCTTAGGTTTATTTTTTTAATCACTTATATTCTTATGACTTTTATTATTCAAACTCATATTTAATACCATTAGAAACTAAATTAATATATGCTAATTTCACTTCTTTTATTTTTGGTGTGGCATGCTAATTTTACTTTTCTTAGAAGAAGAAAGTAGATCGAAGACGAAAAGAGAAAAGACAAAATTTGTCGAGAACACTTATAGAAAAGGCTAAAACAATTGAAAATAGAAGAAAAAAGATTAAATATGTTTAAATAAAAAAATATACCGAGAAAAAAGGAAAAATAAGATAAAATATGTCTAAGTAAAAAAGAAGAAAATAGACTAGGAATGAAAAAAATGGAAGAAAAAATAAAATCAAATACGTTGAAAATTTACAATACTTATTCCTTTTTCTTTTATTTTTTTTTTTGTCTTATTTTGCTTCTATTTCTTTTAACAATGACAGAAAGGACTAAAAAATGAAAAAAAAATATAGAAGGGAAAAACAAAAAATTTGAAGACATGTTGGAAAGTGATTTCTTTTTCTTATATCTTTTTGTTTGGTTTTCAGTCTATTTTTTTGTTTTATATAATTTTTATTTTTATTTTTGTCTTTTGTGTTACTGTTATAGATTTTCAACATATTTAGTCTTTTATTTTTTATTTTTTGATCTTGATATATTTTCTTCTTTTTTATTTGGACATATTTGATATTTTTTCTTTTATTTTTTTTAATTTTAGTCTATTTTACAAGTGTTGTAAGTTTCCAACATATTTAGTTTTTTTTTCTTTTTTTTTTTCATAAATCGATTCTCTTCTTCTAAAAAGGTAAAATAAACAGATTAGTTAAATTTCTAACAGGTGATGAGTTTGGATAAAAAAATATCAAGGGGAATAAATGATTAAAAAAAGTATAAGGTTAAATTATTCAAAGCAAAATTATTTTTGAAGTTTTTCTTCAAAATATTAAGATAATTAATGCTCCCCTTATAGTGCTAAATGCACCAACCTTCATATTGACCTTAATAATGACTGCGAAGGTGAAATTGTAGTAGAATTCATTATTCAAAGATTGAGGCTAACAATTTCACATTATTGGTTCAAATTAGCTCTTTAGAGGATTCAATTGTCATTTTCATTTTACTCTCTAAATTGAAGCCTCACTTTACAAAATGTGAGGTGTGCCTTTAATATTCTTTCAAGGCATCTTTGTGCATTAATTTATTCCTCTATGTCTATATTTGATATAAAGTATAAACTGAATTCTAAAATTTATTCATCTCTATCAAGGATAGAATAAAGTAAATCACTATCTTTTTTTTTCGGTAAACAAGTAAATTACTATCTTATTTGTACATTACACGGTCTATTCCATGTTCAATATTTAATTTTATTAAAAACCAAGATAATTACATCATGTGCTTGTAAGCAATTAATCATATAACAATTCAACGATAATATATTATATTTAAGGTGGGATATTAATTATTAGAATGTATATGCAAAACAATCCACACAAGTTGATAATAAAATCGGATTTAAGGTTTTGAAAAATAGAAATGATATAAAATACTCTTTGATTTTTGTCACTTTCTGATAAAAAAAAGCATGTATTAAATTTCATTTAACCGAAAAATGTGCATGGTATTTACTAAAAAAAAAGTGCATGCTACGTTGAACTGGAAATCTAAAAAGATAAGTATGGTCAAGGTCTCTTTGTATTTTCAATTGTTATTCAAAAATTATAGACAAGTGGCTTGCCCGATATCAAGGATGTTCAAGAAGACGCAATTGTTAAGAAGGACCAAGATGTTGAAATCAATTATCTTGGTTAGGGATATCGGTGTGCAAAAAAATTGGTTCACTTATCTGACCTTGACTTGACCTATAAATATTTATTTTTTTGAACTGGTTTAAATATTGACCCACTTTTATTTGGGTCAGTTTTAGACCTGACATGTTTTAATAATGACCCATTGACCCAAAATTTGACTCATACATATTACGTGAAAAAAAAAAATCACAATTACATTAAAAGACAAGTTTTAACATAAAAATATTATGTCAAATTTTTTTACGGAAAATATTTCCATCAAAATTTTTCGCAAAAAGTTTTGACGAAAAATATTTTCATCAAAATTTGTGACTAAAAATATTTTTATAAAAAAATTTGACGGAAAATTGTTTTTGTCAATTTTTTTTACAGAATATAAATTTTGTCAAAATATTTCACAAAAAAAATAAATTCATCAAAAATTTCGACAAAACACATTTCCATAAAAAAATTTTGACGAAAAAAATTTCATCAAAATAACTTTACAGAATTCAAATTTCGGCGAAAGTTTTCGACAGAAACATTTTTTGTTAAACTTTTTGACAAAAAAAAAATTCGTCGAAATTTCTAGCGGAACATATTTCCATCGAAAATTTTCGACTAAATATTTTCGTCAAGTTTTTTGATAAAAATTATTTCCATCAAAATTTTCAACGGAACACATTTCTGTCAAAAATTTTTGACAAAAAATATTTCGATAAAAAATTTTGACGGAAAAAATATTCTGTCCAAAATTCTTTAGAGAATCTAAATTTCGTCGAAAGTTTCGAATGAAACATTTCCCTCAAAACAATTTCCGTCGAAATTTTCGTCAGAATACATTCCCATCAAAATTTTGAACGAAAAAGATTCCGTCAAAATTTTTGACTGAATTCTTTTTCGTTTAAAACATTTAATGGAAGAAATCATTTTCGTCAAAACTTTTGACGGAAACTAAATTTCGATAGAAACTTTTTTTGTAAAAAATTTCATTAAAGAAAAGATTTTGTCGCTTTACAACAAAAAGTATTCGATGAAAAAATAATTTTGTGACGAAATTTTTGTCGTTTGCAACGTAGAAATTTCGACGAAATTTCGTGACGAAATCAAGTCAAAAACGGGCTAGGTCAGATTTGACCAACTTCAGAAACCAAGTCACACTTCAGAAACTAAGTCAGGTCAGATCCGACCCGATTCTAAACTAGTTCAAAAAAATCCAAACCAAGTCAGACCTGACTTAGATTAAATTAAAGCGGGTAATGTCAAAATACCTGACCTACAAAAATCAAGTTGGGTCGAGTCGACACAAAAACCTGACCCATGCACCCATGCACAACTCTAGTTAGGGACAGAGGGGAACACTAATACACAATTGTTCTGATAAAAAAGAAGAAGCATGTATTAAATTTCATTTAACCGAAAAATGTGCATGATATTTACTAAAAAGAAAAGAAAAGTGCATACTACGTCGACCTGGAAATCTAATTAAAGAGATAAGTATGGTCAGGTCTCTTTGTATTTTCAATTCTTATTCAAAAGATATAGACAAGTGGGCTTGCCCGATATCAAGGATGTTCAAGAAGACGCAATTGTTAAAGGACCAAGATGTTTGAAATCAATGATGGTTATTAAATAATATAAACTATTAAAAAAATTTTCATCTAACAACTTAAAATTTTGAGTTGAAATGATTTTTTTACATAATATCAGAGCTGCATAAGTGACCACAAAGTCACGAGTTCGATGTCCTCACCGGCTCCCACTTTCTGATGGAATTAAAATAAAAGCACAAAAGGTAAATCAAAAATTGGGTCTGTGCAATATGTACGCTTCAAACTCAAATAACTCTTGCATGAAGGGATGTGTTAGTGAATAATATAAACTATTAAATAGACTCTCACCCAACACCTTAAAATTTTGGGTTAAAATGAATCTTTACAATTTTCTTGATTAGGGACATAGGGGAACACTAATATTGTTATGTTATGTTTCAAGGTTACTTATGTTTCCACTGATGATCTTGATTTCATTTTATTAGAAAGTGGAGTACAATAAGAATTGAAATTCGTGATCTCGTGATCACCCTAACTCTGTAGCTATATATATATTAAGAAATCATTTCGTTAAAGAACTCAAGTTAATAAGTAACTGACTTTTAATAATTTTATATTATATCTTTAGAATAATTGACGAAGTTTTCAGAATATCTAAATATTTTGAACGTTGATGCAGAACTTGAAGAAATTTGGATTGGATTTTTCTACTCTGTAGTTAAGCATTTTATTATTTTTCCAGTCAAAGAATTACGTAATTGGAGTAAAGACTGAGAACAAATTAATGAATTTGAAATATATTAGAGAAATATAATATAAAATTATTAATGTGACATTTATTTAACAATTTAAATTTTTGAGCTGAATTAATACTTTATAATGAGATTAAATAGTTGTGAGTTCAATTATCAACATCCATTTTATTAAAAAATAATTAAATATTATAAAATATCTTAACACAGGTTATATTAAAAACTTACGTTTTTGCATTAAATTAATTTTTTAACAAAATAATCTCCGCAGTGTTCTTTACTCCTTCCCAATCTAGCAAATAATTTGAAGAAAGATTTAAGAGACTAAGAATTGTGATTCTAAACCTAGTGAGGTATAGCTCCATTAACTCATGGTTGTTCGAGAAATCATGATGATAGAGTCCTGAATGATTTTGTCAAAAATTGTGGCTGTAAAGTATACCTGCTAGACCCAACTTAATTTTGCCATGGACTAAATGATTTATTTCAGAATCCTATGGACTCGTTTGACATTCAACCTTCTAACTGACTTTGTCTCAATTACTCGAGAGTTGATGCAAAGTAAAAGACAACTCAGACACCACCAGACACCTGATTTTGACTTCATTTTAACCAATTGAGAGAAAAAGAGACCTCTCGTAAAACACAGAGATAATAAAAATGAGCCAACCATTGGATTCACTCCTAACTTGCATAAAAGAACCAAGTTTGACAAAAATGAGCTGATAACTCAAGTCAGTCCGACCCGAGTCAGCTCAAAAATAATCGAGCCAACTGATGAGTCAAATGAATCAGTTCGTAGGTTATTTTTTTTTATTAAAAAATTATAAAGAATAATAAAGGAATCAGATCTATTCAAAGAAAGTAGAAACTAATGGCTAAATTCCAAACACATACGTTGCTATCGCTGCTGCCGTTGCCATTCCCTAAAGGCTCATGAAACTTGATTTGGTTTAGCATTATGTCTTGTTAGACTTGGAATATTTTGTTTGGAAACTTTTAATGAAGTATTGGACCTTTTGTGATGTATTTTGAGTTGTTGTTTTGATCTTGTAAATTGTTAATTTAATTATACTCAACAACTAAATATCTTATATCAAGTGTTTTTCTTTGCCATAAACATCTTATATTAAATGAAACTCATTTCCTTATCTTATATCAAGTGTTATTTTACCCTCTCTTTTTTCGAACCAATCCACGAGTAACTCTAACCTGGCTCGAGTCGGGTTGGTTTGAATTTTTCTTGCTCATTTTATTTCTAGCCAACTCTAACCTAACTTATTTTTTTTCAAATTACATACAGATTGAATCAGATCAAGTCGAGTTGACCCGTTTTCCAAACACCATCCATGTCTTCTGTTGAAGTTACGAATTGCCATTAACTTTCCCCTGGAAAGATAGTCTTTTAGTCTTCACACTTTTTTTTTGTGTGGTAAAAGTCTTAGTCTTCATATTGTTTTGTGAAGAAATTGACTCAGATTAATAATATATTTTTTGGGAGGGATTATATTTACAAATTTTTTTCTTATAAATTTACAAATTACATTAAATTTGACTAGTCAAGCTTCAATCAAGAGTGTATGACTGTAAAGAACCTTGGGATACACCACCCCAAAAGCTAGCTCAAAGGGTGAGAGTGCCCAAGGCCTTACAAAGGCCACATTAGTTGCACATCTAACCAATGTGGAACTATATATCTCAACACGCCCCCTCACGCAAGAGCCCTTTGGGCTAGAAGCGTGGAATTGCACAGGCCCAATTTTTGATTTACCTTTTGTGTTTTTTTTTTTTTTTAATTCCACTTTAAAGTGGGAGGCGGTAAGAGCTCAAGCTCTGATACCATGTAAAGAACCTTGGGATACACCACTCCAAAAGCTAGCTCAAAGGGTGAGAGTGCCCAAAGCCTTATAAAGGCCACATTAGTTGCACATCTAACCAATGTGAGATTATATATCTCAACAATGACTAGTCAGATTTAGTGTAGTTTGTAAATAATTTTTTTGTCAATATAACTCTCCCCATATTTTTTATACTATTTTTTAACGTAGTTTTTATTATTATGTAAATTTTTAGTAGACTCATTATTTAGTGGGGCCACGTCTGAAATCTGGCATAATAATAAATAGTATTAACAAAAAAATTCAAAATTTTTTTTTATGTTGTTGCATTCCTCAATTGGAATAACGGAAAAAAATATCCTAAATAATGTAATTTTCAAATAAAGTATCAATATAATACAATAAGTTCTCATTCAAATAAAAATATCTCATTCATGTGAGATTAGTCTTGCATGCCCCCTGTGCGGTGCAAGGCAATTTATATTATATAAATATTATTTTTGAAGATGGTGTTATTAAAAACAATAAATTAAATAAGCTTGAAAATGTTCGTCTAGCCCCCGTTGACGAATAAATCTTTGGTACTACTGTTGTACCAAAGATTCAGTACATTCCACCAATGAAAATAATACATGTCAGTCAAAATTCTTTTTTTTTTTTTGTTAAATTTTTTTTCTCTCCTCTGATGTGTAATGTTCTCATTGATGAGATGTACTGAATCTAGGTACAACTGACCCGTTTATCAACTGAATCTTAGGTGTCAATCAACATCTAAGTTATATTGGATGGTGGCCAAACATTAGGCTCATTTCCTTCTCGCACCTTTGTTGTAACTCGTCTACTTCATCTCTCTTATTTAAGAATTTTATTATTAAATATTTCCTTGTTCTTTCTTTTTGGTAAAGAAAGTAAAAAAAAATTAATCACTTCGTTATTCCAGATTCGTTAAACTACTTTGACAAAAAAGTCTTGTTGTTTGATATCGTTGATGAAAACATTTTAATTGACGGCTCAATTTTTAAATCTTTCTATGTTACAAATAAAATTATTAGATGAATATCACTAGTAATAATAAAAATTTATTATCCTGTAATAGATTTTAAACAAATTGGAAGAACAGACATAGAGGTCGTTTGTTTCAGCTTTTAGAAAAAATATTTTTTTATCACTTCCTTATTTTAAAAGTACTTTTTACAAAAGTTAAAGCTATTTATATTTTTATAAAAATATTTAGTTTTTGAAAAAAATATTTGACTTTTGACTTCTGCTTTTCTGAGAAGTTAAAATTTTTAGCTTCTGAAAAAAGTAAATTTTTGGCTTTTTTTTGTGATTTCTCATTTTTTTAAAAGCAGACATCCAAACGAACTAAAAACTAGAAGCGCTTTTTTTCTTAAAAAAAAGCAGCTTTTAAAGAAAAAAAAGCTCATCCAAACGGGCCCATAGTATATATTAGAGACAAAGAATTCATTGCTGGTAAAATACCAATTACCTCTCCTGTAGTGTTTCCTACTTTTACCTTTCATCACAAACTTATGTTGAAATGTGTAGATCTGGACTAGATGTATGGTTGTGGCTGAGATTTTATGGAGTAGATCCAATGGTAGTGGCGGCAAGATACTCCTTTGTGTGCTTCGGGTGATATAAGGAGGTGATGCACTTGCACGACACTCAGACATTCTATTAAATCAATAAGAGTCATAAGCATAATATTTAAAGTAGGATTATTACTTGTTTATTGATGAATGAGGGTGAAGACCCATTTTACATATGCCTAAAAGTCCCCCAAAGGGGTCTAGAGTTTTCCCCTTAGCTAATGAGCCCTATGAGTAGTGGACGTAAGCCCAAATAGCACATCCAAAACAAAAGCCCACAACTTGGTGCTTCACTTGTTGGGGTGCCATCTTTGTAAGATATGTTGTCCCTGGTCGCTAAGGTCCATGATGGAATCGAGCTTGCAAATAGGGGTGTTAACGGGTCGAGCCGGATCAATCTTTGATCTTAAAGGTTAAGCCTGTATTTAAATGTGTCAGTCTGACCTAGCCTGTTACCTATTATGAATATAATTATCAGCCTAAGACTTGTCTTATTTAGAAGAAATAAAAGTCTAGTTTAGCCTGTTAAAAAAAAAATAAGACAGCAAAAATTTATCCAAACAGAATATGCGTTCAACATCACTAATAATTCCACAAAAATTCATAAATTTAATGTATATCCAAACAACATAATATAGAACAAAATAATTCAAAAAGTCTGTTTAACTAATAAAATAGGGTAAAATAGGTTGATGAAAGAAATATAAAATAAAAATAAAAGTTAGTATATTAGACCAGCCTGAGAGTATCTAAGACCGGGCTTTTGAGTTGGAGCTTGAGGCCTTTTTATTAAACGAGTTTTTATATAAGTCAAAACATGATTCTAACAACCAATTTTAGACATATAAGTCCGGATCTTTACAAGCCGGGTCAAAGACCCCTGGTTAGTTTACCATCCCTACTTGCAAGGCTGCAAATGCAATTTACATTTCGGATGAGCAAGTATGATGTTTGGAGTCTTTTTTCAAGGTTTAAGATGGAAGTGTCAATATTTCAAGATATTGATTTTAACCTATAAAAAATAGGATCCAAAATGAGCCTAGCCGAGATAAGACTTTTGGAGAATGCCTAACTTGGTTAGGACTTCTTGAGTTATAACCTATAACAAATATGTATGAATAAAGTTTTAATTTGTTATGTGCCTAGCTGAGTTAGGTCTTGGAGCCTACTAGAGTTAGGACTTTGGAGATCATCTATACGCAACAAACATTCACTACAGCAAAAGTAGGATTTGTACGTCGATTTTTTTTAAGGGACACTGGCGCTTTAAACCGAAGCTGAATTATACTCTGACGGTTATAAAACCAACGTTGGAATTGGCGCCGTTAGATATTTCTATGGCGTTTTTGGGAAACCGCGGGAATAAACGCCAGCGAATTCAAATCATGATAACTACGGTTTTAAACCGCCGTTGAATTTAGAAAAAATTTAAAAAAAAATCAATATATTTTCATCCATTTATTTTTTACAATCCTTTTCCATGATTCTTCAATCTAAACATAAAAGGTCAGAAAAAAAAAATATTTTTCACAACGAAAAATTGCAAATTCATATAATTCACATAGAATATAATTTTTTAATAAAAATATATATTATATTTTTAACATTATGAATAACAATTAATATTTACTTTACACTTGACATTCATCTATTATTACCAAATTTAATGTTTTCCTGTAATACAACAAAACTAATGTAAAACTGGAGCAATTAAATTGATCTTATAGTTCAGATGTCAAACAACATCGAGAACAAGATTCTAGATATTCAAAGCATACTAATAACAAACAAATCATATAATAATAATTGATTGTGCATATACAAACATACATCCAAAAACCACTCACAGCATAGAGAGGAAGCTTTCAATCAATTAATAAGTAATCAGTACTATTGGAAGCATACAAGTGTAGGCGCCTATGGATCCATATACATGAAGACTACCCCTAGCAAGCACAATAAAACCAGAATTTTCATCACTGGAGCTATCATCCGCAAGAAAATTCTCAACAGCATCTTCATGTCTTGCATAGTCCTTGTCTTCTTTTGTCAATTGTAAGATCCCAGGGTGGTTCCATATCTACTACAGACAATAAATTTCTTTATCATCATTATTCACTAAAATAAGCTAGGAAGCAACCATAATTTAACAGTAAGTTCAAGAATAACTGAACATTCATTTTCAGCTCAAAAGTCAAAAAATTTATGAAAGTCATACTAAAATTAATAGAAAATAATGGGGCAATTCTGAACAATAGAAAATAATAGCATGCATGTATATAGTTCTCATCCTTTCCATTGGAGGACTGGACAGAGGTAGTGGTTTTTCCACCCCAACCAACAAGCCATATATATGCAAGTTTTTAGAAAACAGATATTGCGATAATTACATAAATTAAAACTCATGCCATCCTATAACGATTTTATCAGTAACACCTGTCCATTTTGAACCAATGTGAAGTGCTTGATTGATGTTTCTTAACTCTCAGATTATAAATGCTATTATTTCCACTAACTCCATAATAAGGCATACCAGGAATTGTTTTAAGAGATACTTTTGCAACCTACAAATTCAGTAGATTAAGATAACTTGTCCAAAATTCAAATATTATATGTGATCTACAGACATAAATTGAGAAAATATGAAATTGAGACTTACATGAGTACCAGGGCTGTGTTGAGCCAAGATGTGATTATTTAATAATGATTTAGCTCGAATGAGATCATCTTTTGTTGTCCTCCCAACAGGAACTGTTCTTGTTGGACCCTGATCTTTCTCAAGCCCAAATATGTGTTTAGCTTTAGCTGGTGAATTATTCAAGCTTGTTTTCCGGATTGATTTTTGAAAGCTAGGTTTTCTTTACAATTAATGAAAGAAAAAACAAACATTAAAAAATAAAATATAATAAAAAAAGACTAAAAATTAACCACATTAAAGGGTATTCCAATTGAGTGTATACCTACAACTTACGATTCTTTAGTAAAGGATGGTCTTGTTTTCTTTATGATCTCTCAACAAAAATGTGCAAACTTTTTTTATTTTATTTTTTAACTATCATTGGCTAGAAGGAGGTTAAGATCTGCAAAATAAGATTGCAGTCCCTGCAAAATACTTCACAAAGATGCGCTGAATCACTGTTAAGCTATTGTGATTGAACAATTTATATACAGTAGAGAGTGACCAACTGTGATACTAATGTTTAGGTTTGTTTCTAATAAAGGGGAATTCTTAGAAGGTCCATGTTGATAGATCATAAAAATCATTGTAACTGAAAGCAATACCACTTCACTTCCTTTAGTTTTGAAAAATGATACTTGCAAGATGACAATATAAAAGCAACTAAATCACAACAAAACTAAGTTAGGAGTTTAGGTTACGAAAATTGTACAATTGATTATTGTGATTCCCTTTCAACTAAATTCATTCATTCTTAAAAAAATAACAGAGCAATTCAATTACAGTTGGCTATGGGAATTCAGTTGCATGGCTCGTAAATTAGAGGGACATAATTGAAGGAAATGAAAGAACAAATAGAAAGAGGAAAAAACAATGGTGAAGGTAGAATGGTGAATAAGGGCATAATACTAATTAATATTATTTAGAAGGATCTTGCATATGCGTTCCTTACATGATTCAGTGTCCCTATTACAGTATATAGCTCCAATGTAAGGAAGTTCAATACAGCGACATTGCAATGGTAAAAAACACATTATTATCATTATAGCCTGACAACAACAAACACAAACACATACTAAAATGGTTATGATAGCATAACATTCCTCTCAGTAATTTCTGAAGTTACAGGACTACAATAAGACTGGTTACTCTGTGCTTCCCATTTGTCCAAGACAAGTTCCCAAATATGACTTGAATAAGTTTGGTCAAATTAAAAATATATGCTTACCCAAGCTTTGGTTTCTTAATTTAAAAGAATACCATATTTATGTATAAAAATATGCATGAAAATGATGGATATAATACAGGTGGATAACAATGAAAATGATTCCTCATCATACAGTCATACCCCATTTTCAGATAATGGCTTCAAAGGAGCGTGATATATCCTTGCAAGTCCAAAGTCAGCAATTTTAACGACTCTATGTTCCTCTCCTTCACCCATAACCTGATCAAAGAAAATTCACGTAAAGTAAAAATTCACGTAAAATTCACGTAGGGGAGAAAGGAAACAAGATTATGAAAAGCACACCACTTATTCTGAGCTTCATAAAGTATAAGGAACTCAATGGCTTGTGCAGCAGGATCATCAATTTCGATTTTAAGGAAGGATCCTGAGCCAGACTAATAAGAGAAAAGTAAAAGGAAAAATAATCAAACAGTAATGAAATCTATATTTAAATCAGTCAAGCCAGTTTATAAATATTCCTTGAAACTATTTTTCTTCTGCAGTAATTATTGGAAACTTACTTTCACAAATAAGAGTTCTAAGAGCTCTGTTCTTATAATTTTTGGTTCCATCTGAGCAACGAGAAGGGAGTACCCACTTCCTGGAAACATTAAAAAAGTATAAGGGGGAAAATAAATCTCCTTCAAATTACAACATATTCTTGGGTATCAAGTACAACTCCCTAATGTAAAAAGCAAAGAACCACTACAATTTGAAGCCTGAATATCTACTTGTAATGCAGCACCTGGTGCGGAAGAACTAACACCAACCTGCTCCATTGAATACTTGCATCCATTAGCTAAGAGATTACTACAATCTCATTTATCATTCACGTATACAATTCAATATTTTGGGCCAGCCATATACCTGCAATTCAATATTTTGGGCCAGCCATATACCTGCAATTCAATATTTCCCTCAAGGTTGAACTTCCCTGAAAGCTGCTCCAGGGCAAAAAAAGGTTGAACACAAGATAACATGTGCCCAAATAACTAGTAGATATTCAAGCAACTGTCTTATACACAAGTATTTAATGCCTCAAACGGGTTAATATTATTTTCCAATCAGACAGATAACAACCATAGATCTTACGCACCCATGGAAGGTAGGCAGCAGTGAAAGTAAAGAGGCCAAGGAAGCTCATATGAATAAAGGGATTTCGTTTGCTCCACACATAAACCTGAAAAAGAAAAATTAAGCTTTAACATTTGAGACAGATTTTAACATGTGAACTCAATTACCAAAAATATATAAAAATGTGACTAACCATCATATATCATCCCCCCAAGAAGAAAATTCCAGTCAATACAGTGGCACCAAATAAGAGCATGTAAAAGAAATCGGCAGTCCTCCCCCAGAACGAGTTCTCCTCTAGAAGCTTGCAGCACCGAGCAAGGAAAAACATATGAAACAAGAAATCCAAGTCTGCCAAATCAATAAGAAAATACCATGTCAAAGTCAGATGTATGATTCATAAAGCAAATAAAATGAGCATTCTCTTCTTCGTTCAGCACCTTCCATGATCGTCAAATATTTTCTCTAACTTTATGTCTTGTAGAGCAACTAAGGTAGTCTCCAGCATGTAAAGCCCTGCCTGGTTTGCGAAAGTGAACATGGGCAACGCCTGCAATAACTGATTCAATGAAGATACTTTCACACAAGTAGTACAAGAGTATAATAATCAGAAGAGTCGATAGTTGACTTGCAATTCTGACAGGTATAACTGCATTTTTTAAGGTACCAAGTAGAAGATGGGTCTATACTCAGGCAAAAGAAAGAATAAAATCTAAGTAATTCACTATAACTCATAATGTTGAACAACCTCTGAGCCCATTCCTAAAAAATAGCAAGCAATCATAGTGCAACTAAATATTTTCATTATTTTTTTACACCAGAGAAGCCGAGTTGAAGTATATACAGAGAAGGTACATGACATAATAGATGCATGTTCTGTGAAATTGAATAAATTTTGAGCATAACTTTACAGTGCAACACAATATTATACAAGAGAGGTGTATGTGGCGGCCATGCAAGGCTAGTGAGGAGGAATCTTCATGACACATGGCCATCATGCACCACATGGGTCTCATGTAATGGTTGAAGTGTAAGATTTCCAATTGTACTAAAATTCTAAGGTGTCAGAATTAATAAAATTCAGAATTTACCTAGGAAAAATTAACGTGCTGTCATAAAAATACACTACAAATTAAACATTAAATATAAGACAAAAATTATATGCATGAAAAACCAATAATTGAACGGATGAATCTGTATCAGTCCAAACTAAAAATCTTATAGCTGAACATGCATCTTGATTCCCATATGAAACAAGAAAATATTCTGCACTTTAAATCATCCAACTCGTCAACACTGGCACTTCGCCAAATAAACTACTTTTGTATTTCTCAATTCAATTAGCCTCAACCATTATCTTCATTATCCAAACATTACGCCAAACTAATATACACACATTTTGAACCTAAGCCTGCTTAGCTTATGATTTTTAACAGCATAATGTTATTCTACAGTATTGGTTTATTTAAAAAATCACAACCAAAAATCTCAAACAGAACAGCGAAATTGAGAACATTCAGAAAATAGAACCAACGTGTACCTGTTAGAAGCGTGTACTTCCCCATATCTCAACCTCGTTGTTTGCACTAGCTTGAAGTTCGCCATCGACGAGCCACATTATGTTGCTGTGGAAGAGCATCTCGACGTGGCCGGTTTCTCCGCCGGCGAAGTCGCGACGGAAGAGCTCCCGGAAGGGGTCGCAGTTGTAGATGCGAAAGATGGCGTCGATTGCGGCTGCGAAGCAGGAATGGTATGGATTGAATGAGACTCGGAGGAGCGATATGGGAGATTCCGAAGAAGGGGTTTGAGTTTGAGATTGGGGAAGCATTGTGGAATGGAAATTAAAGATTTGGGATTGGTAGAGGAAAAGGTAGGATTAGGGTTGGGGTTTGGCTAAGAATGTGAAGAAGAGAAATAAAGAGTGGCCAGTCAGAAATAGCAACTGATATGCGTTTGTTGCTAAAAAGGAAAAACATATTCGATGCGCTAATGGGATATTTACTATCGTCAAAAGAGAGAGAAAAGACTTAATAAATAGCTTAGGGGCGCTTTAATTGCTTGATTTAGGGTCGGCTTCAAAAACAGCCATCAAAACACCGCCTTTGTATCCCGGTTTTCTTGTAGTGATTGTCAATAACATACATATTCAATAAACAATGCCTAACAAGGCCAAGTCTTTGTTGCTCGATAATCAAGGTCTTTGGGTGCCTAACAAAACTATGTCTTTGAGTGCCTGATAATCTAGGTCCTTGAGTGCTTGATAATCCAAGTCTTTGAAGAATGCCTAGCTAAGCTAGGTCTTTGGAGATCTTCTACCTGCAACAAAAATTGTTAGTAACATACATATTCAATAAATAATGCCCAGCAAATGTGGGTCTTTGGTGCCCAGTAATTCAGGTCTTTGAGTGCTCGATAATCCAGGTACTTGAAGAATGCCTAGCCGAAGTAAGTCTCTAAAGATCTTCTATCTACAAGAATCATTGTCAGTAACATATGCTCAACAAAGCTAGGTCTTTGGTGCCTCAAATTGGAGTTGTAATAGACATACAGAAATCTGAAAACTTGCAAGTAGATGTCATTGTGTGCTTATCATAATCAAAAGGAGAAGATAAAAAGGGTCTAAGAATGAACAACTTATTTAGGTTGCAAATAATGATTGAGTATAATATCTTGCTGTTAAAACTCTTTGACTAATCTATGTTGATAGTCTTGGACTGGATATGGATGATTTATAATTATTTTGAATATTATATAGATAACCTTGTTGGATTGTGTTGTATAGTGAACATATGAGAAAATTATTGGATATATATTGATAAATAGTTCAAATAATAGTTTGCATATAAACCCAATCGGTGAGAGCATGATTATTTGGGTCCATATGGTACAAAGTCGAATAACTTGAATTTAACTCTAGGGTTTTCCCTAAACTGGAGGTAATATTGTTAAGCGTTCACAACTTGATTTCTCTTAGTGTAATACTTCAAACAACTCCAAATCCTTATGTCTCAAAACCCATAACTTCCACTAGTAGGTACCTACCATACAACAAAACCAAACAAAAATACTACACTAAGCCAATAAGACATATTGTTTATGTTGTAGAATGGCATCAGGGGCTTACATGTTAGTAGAATGATAAAGAAAGCCAAGCTATTAGTTCATTGCAGGATTATGGTGACTTGTGAAGATCTATGAGCCATTATGATAGGGGCTTCTTGATAAGGATGTTGCAGTGGCGAATCAAGATTTGGGCTGTCTATGAAGATCATAATTATTCTCTATTTCGAACAATTTTTTAAACTAATTATACTCCACGTTAGCTACTCACGAATGTATTGATAGACTTTTTTTTTTAAGATTTGGAATTGAAATGTGATGTCAAGTTCACTTATTGTGATTTGTCACTTATCCCATAGACATGTATCATTTCTTACAAGGGCTTTTGACTCCTCGGTACCACATAAAAGTTATCCCTTATTCTCGGCTTGGGAGCATTTGATATCGTGAAGTAGCGAAGACTTTAGAATTCATATCCTTTAAAATTACAATTAAAGTTTGGTTAGGGTCACAACCTGCTTCCGCTGCGATCAACCATTATTAAGTATTCCTTGTAATTAATAATTATTCCTATGAGAGGTGTTAGTGGAGTTGTTTCACCAATCTAGGGTTAAATCATAGGCATTTTGTGTGTTTGCTATGGCTGGGAAAATAATTCCCAATGGAGGGTGGTTAGTTTTGCGACCCCACCCCCACAAAATTATTTTTTACTTTTTGATTCAAATGAGTGTTACAGAAAGCCACTGCAATACTCATTAACTTTTTTTTTTTTTAATTATATTGAGTATCACAGACAACCCTCCCCCTGCTACATCATTAACCCTATAACAACCATTCCCCCTCCTATAAATACCCTGATGTCGCTCTCATTACCCTTATTCTATTACTCTCCATCACATCTCTCAAATTTCCTCACACTCTAGCCATTTCTATAATAACCCAAATAATCAAATTACATTAATTAGAAATTAATGCCTATTAGAGGTTAATAAAGTGAAAATCCTGATTTTAAGGTTACGTTTCCACCTGGGGCAAAACGATAATTTGGAAAAAAACTGCCTGAACTTGGACTAATTTTGTGATACACTCCACCGAAGCCCATGAAACTAGGGAATCATACAAGAATTTGAGAGAGGAAGCATGTCAAGATGTGGCTTTGTTTTTCTACAATAATGTCATTCCATTCAATGCAGTAAAGAGTGATGAATTCATTAAGATGTGAGAATCAATTTCAAGACATAGCTTGGGATTTAAGCCACCATCTTACCGTGAGGTCAGGGTCAAATATTTGAAGATTCAATTCAATTTGACAATGGAGGTTATTGAGGAATTCAATGGAAGAAAACAGGGTGCATATTAATGATCGATGGGTGGACTGACAAAAGAAGGAGGACAATAATATTTTTTTTAGTGAACAGTCCTACGGGAACTATTTTCGTGAAGTCTATTGATGCATCTGACATATCCAAGACTACTAAATTTTTTAAAAATGATTGATGTTGTTGTTATGGAGGTTGTGAAGAAAGCGTTATACAAGTTGTGACAAATAATACAATAAATTACAAAACTACTGGAGAAATGTTGATGGAAAAAAAGAAAAAGGTTATATTGGACATTGTGTGTAGCACATTGCATTGATTTAATGTTGGAAGATTTTCAGAAGAAGATACCAGTTCACCGTGACATAATTCGAAGGGTAAAAAATCACAACCTATATTTATTCAAGAACTTCTCTTATTTCTATATTGCTTAAGTTCACCAAAGGGACTAATTTGGTAAGACCGGTTATAACTCGCTTTGCCACATCTTGTCTAACTTTGGGGTGCCTATATGGAAATAAAGGAGTATTGATAAGAATGTTCACCTCTAATGAATGGAAGGCTACTCGGGTTACAAAGACAATTGATGGAAAGCTCATTAAGGATACTATTTTGGACAATGGGTTTTGGAAAATATTATGATTTGCTTGAGGGGTGTTGGTCCTCTAATCAAAGTGCTTCACATGGTTGATTCGAATGAGAAGCCAACCACATGCTTCATTTATGGGGGAATTAATGAGGTTGAAAGAAAGTAATTCAATTTTAGTCTTTGTTTAGTTTGAATTTAAATTTTATAGTCATTGTTTTCTAAACTAATTTTTTTTTTCATTATTTAGTTTTATGCTTATATGGGAAATAATTGATGGAAGATGGATAGACAACTCCATAGCCTTTTGCATGCCGTAGAATATGATGTTAAATGTGCATTATATGATTGCTTAAACATGATGGTGGGGGATTTAGAAGAAATATCTAATATTGATGCTCAATTGGAAGTTTCAAGAGTAAAAAGGGATTTTTGTTGGTAATCCAATAGCCAAGGTTACAATTGAGGGAAGAAAAACTTCAACATAATGGTGTGAGTCTTATGGGGATGATAATCCAGAGCATAAAATTTTTGTTATCCACGTATTAAGCATGACATGCAGTTTTTCTGGGTGTGAGCGAAATTGGAGCGCTTTTGAAATGTTAAAGTTTCAAAAATATGAAATATGAATTGCATTTCATTTCAAAGGTGTAAATTTCATGTTAATTTACTTTTATTGGTCCACACAAAAAGAAGAAACCGTTTCAAGCAAAAGACCATGAATTATGTTATTTTTGTGATGGCTAATACAAGATTGGCTAAGAAGAAGACTTCCAAAAAATCTCTTGCAAACTTTAATGTTGAAATTGATGATATTTCATTTGATGAAGAATGGATTATGGAAGATGATCAGAGTGCTTCCTTTATTCAAGAGTTTGATGATTTAGAGTTGGAACAAAATCAAGAAGAAGGGAACTTGGGGTTACCAAATTTTGATGAAGAATTGCCTGAAGTTGGAGAAGATGCCATAGAAGATGATGATTATGACCTAAATGACTTGATTTGATAATTTAGATTTTTTTTTTGTATTAATTTTGGGGTTTTGCTAGGTTGTGACTTGAATTATTAGAATTTAGTAGTGATTCAGAATTGATGCTGTTGATGCTTTGATGGTTGGATTTGAACTATTTTGTTTCTTTGAAATTATCTAACTTAAATGTCTAAAAGCCACTAGGATTGGTTAGTGGTGAGGGGTTTGGGTAGGTTGTTTTAGGTTATGTGGTTAATTCCCACTTGTATATATATATATATATAAACTTAAATGTCTAAGTTATTTTCATACTTGAATTTGATCATTCATGTGATTTTAATATTTTATATGCACAAGTACAATCTTTCAATCTGTGTCGATATTACGATCTTTGTCGATTTTACTATTTACGATCTTGTTATCCCCTCCCAATTTTAGGTAAAATCTTGATCTTAACAATATTGCTTGAAAGATGAGATTTATATCAAATTTATTCATAAAATTTAAGTGACATTAATTATTTTTTTTTGGTGAAGGGCACAACCCCGAACAAAAACAAAGAAATTACATCAAAGAATGTCTAGCTCTGTGAACAGAGCTAAAATCAGCAAAAAACAACCACCTAATATCAGGGGGGAACATGAAAAATCATAAAATCTTCTTGATCTAGCTTACGAAGGGGAAGATTCGCAAGCCAATCAGCACAAGAATTGCCTTCCCTGTAAGTGTGAAGCAGCCTAACAGTCTAGTCCTTTGAGAGCCATTCCCGTATGCGGGTCACTAAATGAGACTCACGGGATTCATCACCAAGTTTGGTGAGTAAAGTGATAGCATATGCTGAGTCACTTTCCAAAATTTTTTTCCTCCAACCCCCTTCCCAAGCTATTTCCAATCCTTTCAGAATACCCCACAGCTCAGCTATAATTGCTGTGCAGTAGCCTATTCTATAAGAAAAAGCTTCTAACCATTTTCCATCTGAACCTCTAATCAATCCACCACAAGCAGACATACCTGGATTACCTTTAGAAGCCCCATCAGTATTAATCTTTATCCAATCATCATCAGGGGGGATCCATCTAATAAACTTCCCAGGCAAAATAGTCCTATGCAAACTATTATTATCTGAATCCACAGATAACATAATCTCCCTAGCGAACAACAAAATGACATCCAGATTATACCTGTTAAACAAACTTCCCGAACCATGCATCATGCCATTCCTCCAAGTCCAAGCCTTCCAAATGGTTATCCCAAACAATAGCGCCCAGGGGATATTAAAACAGATAGAAGACAGCTGCTTCAAGTTTACCATTAGCCAATCCTGCAAATTCAAAACATAAAAATCTGGAACCACCAAATGGGGGGAAACCCGGTTCCAAATACTCCCAATACTAGGACAATCTCTCAACAAATGTAAGGTAGTTTCAATATTTTGGTTACAGACCAAACAAGTTGAGCTTCCCAAATTAAATTTGTTCAACCTACTCTTTGTTAATAATCTGTCATGACCTACTTTCCAAATAAAAAACTTTATTCTCTGAGGTCCAAACCACTTCCAGATAAGCTTCCACAAACCCGGATTCCCACTTTGAGCGAGATAAGGATCAGCAAGGACGACATATAGCCCTTTCACATAAACTTTAGGAGAATGAGGAAGATACCAATGAACTTTATCAGCTCCGTCATTGCAATTAGGGGGCAGGATACTTCTGATTTTGAAAATAACATCAGCAGGCAACCAATTACTTAGATCTTCCAAATTCCAATTACCATGAGTATCAACAAACTGGTTAACCTTTTTACTAATATCATCCCACCCGATTGGATGAGTAGCCTGATCTAGAAATCGCCCAGAATTATTCACCCATTTATCTTTCCAGAATTTGACTGAGCTACCATCACCAATTTCCCAAACTAAGAAATCCTCAAGCTTTTTCCAGACATTACACACTTGCTTCCAAGTTCTGGAATCCCCTGATTTTGATTGGAATATGCTAATGTCTACCCTTGCTTATGCATATTTAGCTCTAAGGACCTGGACCCAAAGAGCCTTGGGTTGGGAATAGACATCCCAAGCTAGCTTGGCTGTGAAAGCTTCATTCATGAATTTCAGCTTTTTTAGACCAAGATCTCCTTCCATCTTTGGCTTTGTAATCGTATCCCAATTAATTTGATGCATGTGTCTTCTACCATCACTATCCCCCCAAATGAATCTTCTAATAAATTTCTCTATTTCCAAACAAACAGCATTAGGAAAACCACCAGCTTGCATTTGGAAGTAAGGAATAGTTGCTAGAGAAGATTGAGCAAGAGTAACTCTACCTGCTAGAGATAAACAGTTAGATTTCCACCCCGTGAGTTTATCATTAATTCTATCAATAGTTGCCCTATAGGAATCTTTTGTGACTCGGCCATGCTGCATCCAAGATCCCAAATAGCGACCCACATTCCTAACTTTCTTGAAGTTACAGATATTTGAGATGTTACTGGCCATCTCCCCCGGGGTATTCTTAGAGAAAAAGATACTTGTCTTCTGAATGCTGACCTTTTGCCCTGAGATTTCACCAAACAAATCCAAACACTTCAGCACAACCTTTATCTGATCCACACTAGCCTCAGCAAAAAGCATCAGATCATCTGCAAACATCAAATGAGACAATTTTGGACCCTCTTTCCCTATTTGAAAAGGCTTCCAAAGATCACCATTGACAGCTATTTGAACAATATGAGAGAATTTTTCCATGCCCATGACAAAAAGGTAAGGTGATAATGGGTCACCTTGCCTTATGCCACGAGAAGGCTGAAAATCATCAGTCAAGTTACCATTCCACAGAATATTCATATTAGCAGAGGAGATAGCTTGCATAATAACATAGCTTGCATAATAACATCAACCAGCTTTTGAGGCAATTTCATTTCCTTCATTGTATTCTCCAAAAAATTCCAATTTATCCTATCATAAGCCTTTTCAAAATCAACCTTTATGATGAACTCTCTACACATAAGATTTGATTCAAATTTGGCAAAGTATGGATACAACAACTAAGTTTTATGATTCTTAGCTTGATGCTCTCAAGTGGATCAAGCCAACAAGAAAGTTCTTCACACACACATACTTAATACTCCAGAAGCCAAAAAGCCAAGAGAAGTAAAGCTAACAAGGGTCCCAAAGTTGAAGTGTAAGCCAAGGTAGAAAGGCAACTCTCACGTGTACATTGTTGTTGGAATGCTACATTAGAACTGCTCATCTCAATAATAGTCATTGCTGCAATTATGCTGTTAAATTTATGCAAGCCAATTAATCATTTTCTTTCTTTGTTACTCGAGGACGAGCAACGTTTTGAGTTTGGAGTGTGATAACTCTCCCAAATGAGAGTTAATTTGTTATTTTTATGATGAATTTGTTGCATAAATTCCATATAAGTTAACCGCTTTGCATTGTAGTTGAGCTAATTATTGTATATTTATGATTAAGTGCTTTGAGATGACTAAGTATGGAAAATAAGACAATATCCCTTGATTTTGTGTAAGAAAAGATGACTTGTTGAATGTTTGTCTTCGCAGGGAAAATTGACATAAGAATGCTGTAGCAGAGAAGCTGACGAAGTAATGATATAGCAAGCGCTACAGCATGACAGCGTGGACAAAGGGACAACCGAACTTTTGAATTTCAAAAGTTAGTTATTCCCCAACAATGCACCAGCAAGCAAGGGAAGTTTCTGAAGATTTAATCTTATCCCAAAATCACAAGGATCAAGGACGATATTCAAAGATTTAGTCTTATCCTAAAATCCCAAAGAACAAGGACAACAAACCTTTATTCGGTCAACAACATTGACACAAGAAATCCAAGAAGATCAAGATCTTATCCAAGCAAGTGTCAACAGCCCAAGAATCTAGGGATACGATAAGGCTGCAGCAACAAGATTCATGAATTTTCACTCATAACCCTAAAGCCCAATTATCCAACCACTTTTCCTATTTAAAGAGGAGTTCCCCCACGGATTCAACAAGCGAGAGAGAGGTCAGAAAGGCAAGAAAGAAGGGAGGGGAAGAGTGTAGTACCCCTCCCACGTTTTAGAGAGAGAAAGTAAGGTTCTTGGAGGAGGAAGAGCTGCTGGAGCAGTGTTGGAGCAAAGCAGTGACGACGTTTTCCTACAGCATTCGTTTTCATCTTCTTTTCTTTTTCCCAATGAGTTCTTTCTTTCTTTTCTCTTTTTTATTTAATTCCATTATGAGCTAAATTGCTCTATAGGTTATGTGATAAAGTACCTATGCTGTAACATTGAGATGTATGCCTAAACTTTATTTTTATTAATGTTTAATTAGTTATTCAACGAGTTTGCTTAATCTTATTCATGTGTGCATGTCGAGAGATACATATGTGATATTGAGGAGGTTGGGGCCGAGAGGTTTTCGAATCCAGACCCTTGTTGAATTGTGTGGATTAATTAGGTTAAGAATAACTTGATTAAGTTGTGGGTAGAGAGATCATTCACACCACATAGCCTTTGAACTTGAACTTTAAGAATTCAGTGATTAGTTTGGCCATAGAGATGTGGGAATTAGTTATTGGGTATATATGTTAGGTTGGCCAAAAGCCCCAGCATACTTTAGTGTTCGGTTACTAATTAAGCATTGATATAGCATCGTTAAAGCATTATTTCAGTATTGCTGTATCAGGGAAATTGAATCTGACCTATATCTCATCCATCATCTTAATACCTTTGAATTTAGTTTACTGTTTTCTTATTTTTAATTGTCTTTTATTTTATAAACCCCACCATAAAAATCAATCTTTTTATAATTTCTTTACTTAAATAATTATTGCTTTATAAATCATCTCCGTGGGAACGATACCTGGACTCACACATCCCTTTATTACTTGTGACACGTGCACTTGCGTATTTGTGTGGAAGAATTAATTGATTACAAATTGCACAACAGTGCCCAAATGTTCAAAATTGGGAGAAGGGGCCGCGGGGTGTGTGTGTGTGTGAGAGGTTTGCATATTCTATTATCCCAAACTATAGGATTGAATAAATCTTCCTTAATCTCCATTCTAAGTAATTTAATGGCTCTATTGCTTCCTCTTTCTGACAGTGCTGGTCATTTGTGCTGATTACACTCCCAACAACTCACTCTCTGGCAAGCTTCCCTCAGTGTGACCTTAGGAGCAAGAAAAATTAGAGGGTTAAGATCTTGGAAATTAGGGGAGATGAAGACCTGTTTTGAATACTAAAGCACCGAAAGGTCCACTTAAGATAGACACATGGAACCCTTGATATAATTGTCCCCCTTTTGAATGGGTTTAATGTGATGTCAACTTCTATAATTTAAAGACGAAATTTATGCTAAAATCATTTTCTAGGGATTAAAATAATAGTTCACTCTTTTTTTTCTAAATCATTGTAGGTACTGAATATCTCAATTTCTTCCCTTCTTCAATACGCGCAAATTTTCAAAATTTGCATGTTGGACACATACACGCTCCGGCACACGGTCAACATTTGAGGACACGCGGTCAACTCTCCGACACGTTTTTCCGACACGTGATCAACTTTTTTCGACACGTAGTCAACGCTCGAACACGTTTTTTTTTTTAGTCTTAATTTTATTTTATTAATTAAAAATAAAAAAATTTATTTATAAATCAAATTTTTTCTGTTATGAAATTTGATATAAAAAATTAACAAGATACGCAAAATTATTTTTATTTATATTTATGTTATGAAATTTGAATATTTGATTGGTTATATGACTTATTATGGACTGTTATATATATTAAATATAAATTATATTATATATATTAAAAATATTATTTAATATCAAAACGTGTCCCAACGTGTCGAAATTTGCCATTTTTAGAATTAACGTGTCGGCGTGTCGTGTCGTGTCGTGTTCCGTGTCAGTGTCCGTGCATTATAGATCCTCACGTCCATATTTGTTAGTTAAATATATGTAGTAAATATTTTTTTGGTACACATTATATATGTAAATATTTTTTAAAAAAGATTTTTTTTTAAAAAAAAAAACCTTTACATTTGCTCTTATTACATTAGCCAAAAACTATTGCGCAAGCTTATATAATTAACATTCCTACACACTAATTATTTTGTCCCATCACTTTAAAAAATTTCACTTTCCAAAAATGGTAGCTGATAAAAACTAGTATAATTATTTGGGGAAGGATCCGTTTACAAATTTTTTTTACAAATTTTTGCTTATTACACTATGTGCTCTCGGGTAGTGTAATCTAGTGTTCTCCCGAGAGAACATAGTATAATTTGTAAGAGTTTATAAACAAAAAGTTTATAAATATAACTCTCCCCTAATTATTTATGCAATTCAACAATTAAACTAGCACTTAATGAAAAACAGAGATAATAGTTGTAGACACACACAAACAGACTTTTCCATTTTTATAAAGAAACTTCCGAAAATTACACACACAAACTTGAAGAAATAAACCCTAAGAACAACTGAAATGAGAAATAGGGAATGTAAATGGAAGAAGATAACTTCACTACTTATTAGCACACTCACTAATCACTAATGCCACCACCTTAAAACTGTGTACCTTTGTCCTCTGCGAGTTACATAGTCAAGATACAGCTGAGGGAAGATCCAGCAAAGAATTTTGTTCACAAGTTGCCAATACGACACCCTCCATTGCTTACAAAACAAGAGGGGACCAATGACAATTCCGAGGCCAAAAACCAATCCCATTTCCACACTTATAAAATTCCAGTCAATTGAACAAGCTAGCCTTCTACATGGTTTTTCAGCAATGTGATCTTTATCATCTGGTTTTTCAGTCAATGGAGGACCATATAGCCCATCATTGCCTTCAAAGGAAGAAGCTTGAAATGACTGTAGTTGGGTTCCTGTTGGGATCTTCCCTACCAGATGATTGAAGGAGAGGTTCAGATACGAAAGGAATGACAAACTTGAAAGCTGCACAGGAATTTCTCCACCCAAAGAGTTCTGGGACAGGTCCAAGGACTCCAGGTTTTTCAGTTTCCCTATAGATGATGGGATTGCACCAGAGAGAGCATTGTTTGAGAAGTCGAGACCATGGAGTGCTTTAAAATCCATTAGCTCCTCCGGTATTGTTCCTTCAAAATGGTTGGATGAAAAATCAATGATTGTGAAGGCTGTCAGAATTTTAACCAGCTCCATCCGTTGACCTTTGCTTGTGACTGTCACTGAATCCTGATAATATGATGGAGCAAATTGAAAAACCTGAAATTGGATGTGATTTACCTTGGATTCAGCTGGGTTTTGATCATACATCATTGCCTCCCAACTTGTGAAGTATTTTCCAGGTAGTCCACCACTGAAGTTGTTAAACGCTAGATCAACTATCTGAATCATGTGCCAAGTACCAGTGGTGTTTTGACATCCAATCGGACCACAAAATTTGTTTTGCCGCAGGACCAGGACACGGAGTGTGGATATTTTCTTCAAGAAGCATGGAAAGCCATCAATAATCCGGTTTTTTGCGAGGTTTAGCACTTCTAATGTTATGCAATTAACAAGAGATTGAGGAATCCGTCCATCTAATTCATTTTCTTGGAGACCCAGAGTCCTTAGAGCACAGGAAACTGGAAACATATCTGGGATGGGACCTTTGAGTTTGTTCTTACTCAGATTTAATACCCCAAGCTTCTCACTCACATTCATTAAACATGAGGGGATTCTTCCGGAAATGTTATTATTGGAAAGATCAAGCACTTGAAGACTTGAAGCATTGCATAGGGAATCAGGGATGCTGCCATGAAGAGTATTGTTTGAAAGAGAAAGAAAAATTGTGAGAGACAGGTAATTACCAATGTCCTGTGGGATAACAGCACTAAATTTGTTACTTGAGTAATCCAAATAGGTGACAGGAGATTTTGGAAAAAAAGGTATTGGCCCCTGCAGTTGGTTGTGATGAAGGTCAAGGACTACGAAGTTGGAAGTAAGATTCTGCAAAGGTCCTTCCAAGTCAGTCAGCAAATTGTGAGAAATATTAAGGCTTTCAAGATTATATAGATTCCAAATCCAGTTGGGCACTTTTCCTTGAATCTGGTTATCTGAAAGGTCTAAAGAGTATAACATGGACTGGTTTCTCAAGAAGTCAGGAAAAGTTTTCAAGTTGCAGGATGCCAATTTTAGATTGCCTATGTCAGGAAAGGAAGACATATCAGCATGAATAACATTAACATTGACTGATAATTTGTTGTATGAAAGGTCTAGTATAGTTAAATTTCTGAGCTCCAAAAGCTTATTTAGCTCCAATGATCCATTGAACTTGTTTGAGGAAAGTTCGAGGATTGAGAGTGTACTGAGCTGGAAGATAGACGCTGGAAAAGACCCTGATAGATTATTGCTACTTAAATCGAGGGTGTTTAATATAGAGGAAGAGACATTTGTGAAATTGTCTAGTTGACTGAACTGGTTGTAGGAAAGCTGAATTCTCTGCAGTAATGGGAGTGCAAAAAGGGATGAAGGAATGCTCCCATCCATAGAATTAAACCGCAAGTCAATGCTGACAAGACTGTGCAGTCCTTCAAAGTGAGAAGATGATGGAATTGCACCACTTAAACCATTATGAGAAAGGTCTAAGTGGGTAAGATTTTTGGCCATACCAAATGATGTCATCGGACCTGTGAAGCTGTTAGATGACAAATCCACGTAACAGAGTTCTGTGAGGTTTGACAGTGAATTGGGAAGTGTTCCGTTAAATTGACAATAAGAAAGATCCAATTCAGATAAGTGCCTCATGTTACCAATAGAGGGTGGAAATTCTCCAGAGAAGTTTGTGTTACTTACTCTTAGGGTCTGGAGAGATCCACTCAGTGGGAAGTCTGGAAAGAAACCAAGGAGAATTTCGTTGTATGATATGTCAATAACTGACAATGTTTCAATCTGGAAGATCTCCTGTGGAAAAGTTCCAGTCAACCCGCAATAATCAAGACTGAGGGTGGTCAGATTTTTCAAATTGGCAAATGTTTCTGGCACTGGTGATGATAAATAGTTCCCATCAAGAATAATGACAGATAGGTTCTCAAGTCTTGCAAGGGAAGAATCAAGGGGTCCTGAGAGATTGCATTGCCTCATGCTCAATTCTTGCAGGTCAGGCAACGACAACAAAGCATTGCACCATTCCTGTCCCTGTGCTGTTATACTTACACCATCCAGATACAGTTGCCTAATACTGGTGAGATTTTGGATAAGCTTTTGTAGATTTGGGTTCTCAAGTTTCAACTCTTGCCCTGTTAAAAAGGAAAGAGAAGAGATATCAAGAGTAACCAACCTTGTCAGCTGAGAAATCTCTATTGGAATCTGCCCCACAAAGCTAGCATATGACAAATTCAGATAAGTTAACTTCTCCAACTTGTTGAATCCGGATGGAATGGCAGAATTGAAATTGTTATCAGCCAAGTTCAATTTCTGGAGATGTTGGAGACTGAAAAGAATACTTGAATTGTCAAATCCACCAGAGATTGATTCTCCACTCAGGTCAAGGCCAATAACATGTCCCTCATCATCACAGGTTACACCACTCCAACTACAGCAAGCAAAGCTTTGATTCCATAACTTTAGTTTGCTGGAACTTTTAGGGTTGAATATGAGGTTGTTCTTTAGTTGGAGAAGCAATGATTGCTGATCCTCAAGACATTTGCCAGAGGCGACAGAAATGTGGATACTGAGATATATCCAGTAGCTGAGGATGAAGGAAAGGAATGAAACTAACATAATTCTCATTGGTGTCTACACTTAGTGACAACCAAAGAGCACAAGACTGAAGAAGTGAGGGAACAAATGGTGGTCTCATAAAGTTGCAAACAATGTCCAAAGTCATAGCTTGACTTTGTAGAATGCTATTTACCAGAAAAGAAAGAAAAATACTGTTCAGCGCTTCAGTTAGTTGTAGAGTGTAGACCCAAATTAATTTTTGTTCCATTCTACACGTTTCTTGTCGGCCACTCTTATTGAGCATTGTTTTTCTGGGTTAGCTTCTTAGATTGGACTCAGAACAATGACCCAACATCATTCAAGATTCAACATAATTTTTTTCTCATTCATTCTTTCTTCCCATCTTTTTCTAAATAAAAAAAAATATTGGTGTAAGTTTTCTTGATAAAAAGGATGATTATGTAGTAAACACGATATATAAGAGAACATAGATAATTTACCCATTAAAAATATTTCCGATTTCTCTCATTGAAACACTTACAGTATAGTAAACTATGATTTTTGGTAGTCTTATGAGCTAAAAATGATGAACATTTGTTTAATTTGATTTTGGTTGAAAAAAAGTTAGGGTGAGGGAATAATTGTCCTAGCTCAGGGTCAAGGTAGAACTCTCAGTCAACACTTATAGGAAACTTACAAATAATTTACTAACAAAAGATATACGGAGTCTAACCCCAGGTATGCGTTAATATGGGTCCAGCCAACTCATGTTGACACATCTTTGACTAATTTCACCTACCTAAAATTGTTACAAAAATAACATGTAAATGTGAATTGAAAAAAAAAAAAAAAAACCCGTATATGTATTTGAGTCATTTCCCAATTCTTATAACCCTAGTTTAGAACTCCTTTTTGGCCTTTAGAAATCACAAAAATAAATGAAATAAACTTTAACATCACATATCACAGCTTTTTTTTTCAATAATTAAAAAAATAGCACACATAACATACAAACTTCAATTGTATTTTTTTTAATAAATCCACAAAAATTGGGTACCTGTTGGGATCTTCGACAAGCAGATGACTGAAGGAGAGGTTCAGATGCGAAAGGAATGACAAACATGATAGATGTAGTGGAATTTCTCCAAGCAAAGAATCCATGTATTTCAGGTTCCCTGTGTATGATGGGATTTTCACCAGAGAGAGCATTGTTTGAAAAGTTTTATAATACAATACAGCTTTCTCTTGCGTAATTGGAGATAGCATGGTCTCACGGTGGCAGGAAGGTTATAATTGAAGGAGACTCCCTTACAGCTATCTTAATGGTCAAAAATGGGTGCCAACCACATCGCCCTCGCTCTCCTTTGGTGGATGTAGTGACCTCTATACGAGGGATGCCATGGGTGTTTGTTTTCCCAGGCTAGTCGTGTCGTAGCGACTGTTTCAATACCGTTTTTAACAGTAGTTTTTTTGGTTCAGAAAATAAATAAATAAGTAAGGGCTTTAACGTTTCTATTATAGATGTAGATAAATCTTCTCAAAATGATGTTATTCTATGTTAAAAAATTCAAAATTATAATTAAAAAAATTATTATAATCTTGAAATGAATTATAATTATAAAAATATCTTTATAATTATAATTTTCGTCTCAAAATGACATCTTTTTGGATCAAATGTGAATAATTTATCTATATTGACTGCAAAAAAATCAAACCCATAAATAAATAAAAAGACATGTTCCAAATTTTTTTTTAAAACAATTTTTTGATTTTCATATAAAAGTATATAAAAACCTATTTGATACGGTTTATTTTATTAAAAAAAATTAAAATTATATCTATATTTTTTTAAAAATATCAAATTTAGAAAAAATATCCGAGCTGTTTTCGTTTTGTCTTTGGATTTTCAACTTTTAAAATAAAAAATATATAAAAAACACTAATTTCATTAATTATTCTAAAAAATAGTTTTAATAACTAAATACCAGACCACAATCGAACATATTATATTACTATTTTGTTTTTACCTTATCATTGGTTTCCGATAAAATATATAATAATTGGAGTTGGGATTTAGGAAAAAAATAGGGAAATATATTTTACATATTACATATTATAATTTTTTCTTTGTTTTTTCTCTCCTTTTTAGTGGGTCTCATCTATTATATATATATATATATATATATATATATATATATATATATATATATATATATATATATATATGAGATCAAATTGTCTTATACAACATAAAAAATATATTATATATAAAAATTTAACATATTTTAAAAAAGGTTTAATGTTTTTTCAGGAGATAAAATTATCTTCAGCGAGTCTAAAATAACATTATTTTAGAATTTAATATTTAAAATTTATAATGATAAAGACAAATGTAACCGTAAAATAAATTAGAATTTTAAAAATACATTTTTTAACCTCAAAACAACGTGTCGTTTTGGGTTCATTAGAAATAAATTATCTACATTGACCGGAAATTCATTAAACTCTTTGAAAAAACAGTGATATATATAAGAGAAATGAAAGTAAAATTTTCAAAATATACCGAATTTCTTGTATAGGAGATAATCTTTACTTTTTTTTTATGCTTACGCTAGTTAATTTTTTTTTTTTTTAATGTAACGGTGTTGGAGAAAAATAGATCGAATAATAAATTCTACAAATCGAATTGGTTCAAATGATATATGTATAATTCCGCTTAAGTATGGTCTTGCATTCAAGTCATTGTGAATGGAAAAAAAATAATCTTTGGGAGAGTTAACTCTACTATAATGTGGAAGTTCCCGGCTCTAACGATTGAAGGATACATGTGATTTATTAAAAAAAAAAATTTAATATAATTCATGGCTTTAATGTTTCTACGTTGGATGTATATAAGTTATTTACGTTCGCTCTCAAAACAACATCTTCTCAAAATAATGTGATTTTGGGTTAAAAAATTAAAAATTATAATTAAAAATACTATTCTAACATTGAAATAAATTATAATTACAAAAATACCTTGATTTTCGTCTCAAAACAACATTGTTTTAGGCTCAATGTAAATAAATTATCTCCGTGTTAAGCGTATAAAAAGAGCGAACCCATAATTTATTTCATTTCATTGATTAATTACTTGAGTTGAAACAATCACATGCAAACCTTTTAGCTTTCTCAATTATAGAAACAAGGCTTAAATAGAGGTCTGTTTATAGTAAGTGCATTAGAATACGGGGTTCAAATCATATCAAATGTTCATATGATTCGATAGTTATACGACCTATCTGTGAGGAGGTGTATATCTTTTCTGAACTGTACTCTGTATACTTTTTTTCTGCCTTTTTTCTTTTTCTTTTTCGATTTCTAAATTGATGAACTGCCATAATTTTAAGTCTTTATTATCTTTTTGTTGCGGTGCATTGCAGTGATAAATATCAATGGTAATATGGATTGTAAATTAGGGTTCTTATTTGTGAATATCAATAAGATGTGTATTGTTAGAGTAGCACATATTGCATTGATGATTGTAAATGATAGTTTTAATGTCAACAGAAATTCTCTTTATTGAATTGCTTCATCAAACTGGGATTATGCAAACTGTGAGGTCAAACCATTCTACCAAAGCTTCAAGAATTTTGCTGAAAAGAAAGTCCTCTTGCTGATGTGTATTTGCAGGGGGTGGGTTAGGGGTAGCCATGGCCTCCCTGAAATTAATATATATATATATATATATATATATATATATATATATATATATATATATATGCTATTTGACCATTTTGCCTCTTATTAATTAATTAATAACCATTTTGTCCCTGATTCAAAACTATCCACCAATCTGCCCTTCTTTAATCGATTAACTTGCATTTTTAATCGATTAAATGGTTGTTGGGAGATTTAATCGACTAAATCTCCCTACTTAATCGATTAAAAAATCATACTGACTTGTTTTCCTTTGTTGCTTGTTGGGAGATTTAATCGATTAAATAGGGAGATTTAGTCGATTAAATCTCCCAACAACCATTTTTACCTGTTTTGACCATTTAATCGATTAAAAATGCAAGGTAGTCGATTAAAGATGGACAGATTGGTAGATAGTTTCGAATCAGGGGCAAAATAGCTATTAATTAATTAATGAAGGGCAAAAGGGTGAAAAAGCCTATATATATATATATATATATATTCTTATTTGTCACATAGGATAACTATTGATATCTCCTTATTTTCTATACACTTATATATATCCATATAGAAAGCATGATTTGTTACAGCGTTTTGCACTATGCTGAAAAATTAAACTAGAAAAGTGATTGTTAATGGAACTAATTCAAATTCCTTATGTGAATACTTTATGCAGCTACAAAGAATTTGATATGGATAAGCACAATAGCAACTGCTCTACTCGTCATTCTATGCTTAGCATTGAAGAAAATAAAATATTTGGTTGAAGGTTAGCTAAATACGTTAAAAATATTGCACTAGATACTCAATTGAAAATTATCCCTTGATTCTTATTCTTTATCATTCACGTTTCCATCTAAACAGAGAAGAAAAGAAAAAAAATGCAGACTGAAATGCTAGATTTAGCAGCTTCTGATAGATCCTCTAGCATCAAAGATCTTGAAGATGATTTAAAGAAGGAACATGTTTTAAAAGTATTTAGCTATACTACAGTTGTGGTCACGAAACTTAAAATGATAGAACAATGAAACAACGATAAAAATTCTTAAAACTATTTAATGCTTTGATTTATCACTAGGCTATGCTATGCTTTATCACCTGACTCAACCAAACTAATGGGATGAAGTCCTTATTTTGACACTGCTCATAAACAAAGAAAGATTAAGACATACAAAACCCGTTAAGTAGAAGAGTGTGCTAATTGCAGGAGCAAAATCAGTAAGGCTTCCACCTTAGATTTCTATACCTCTTCCCTCCATGGTATTCATACACAAAATCAAGATGAGGGATGATCCTATAAAGCAACTCATCTACCTGTTTGGAATACCACAGCCTCCATCTCTTCAAGAAAATAAGGGGGAAGATGAAAATTCCCAAGCCAAAAGTAAATCCCAACTCTGCACTTAAGAAATTCCAATTGATTGAACTCTTAGAATGGGAATGAGGTGTTTCAGATGCTGGTGGCAACAACCCCTTCACTCCATCATTGCTGCAATTGTTGGTAAGTGGAGGTCCACATAACTTTTCATTCCCTTTAAAGGAATCTGCATCAAATGATTGAATTTGAGTACCCTCAGGAATTTCCCCCACGAGATGGTTAAATGAGAGATTCAGATATGAAAGGAATGATAGACTTGCAAGCTCTATAGGAATTTCTCCATTCAAAGAATTGGTTGACAAGTCTAAAGACTCAAGATTCTTCAAATTTCCTAAAGATGATGGGATATGGCCCAAGAAGGCATTATGTGACAAGTTAAGAGTATTTAGTGCCTTCAAATGCATGAACTCATTTGGTATTGGCCCCTCAAAATAGTTGTTTGACATATCAATGTAAGTGAAGGCCTTTTGAATTTTGACCAGTTTCATTTGCTGACCTTTGTTGACAATAGTAATTGAATCCTGATAACGACCAAGATCTTTGTTCAACAGTGACAATACATCCTTAAAACTCAGAGGATTGAAGTTATCAACAACATCAAGAAATAAGTGGCCAAATTCTGGTCCAACTTCATCATCATCACGCATCATAGCTTTCCAACTGTTTAACAATGCTCCTGGTATTGAGCCACTGAAATTATTGGAGGCTAGATCAACAATATGTAGCATCTCCCAATCACCACTGCTATTTGGACATCCAATAGAACCATGGAGTTTGTTTGACCTTAAATCCATGATTCTCATGGTGGAAATGTTACTAAAGAAGCACGGAAATCTGTCAATTAATATATTCTTTCCAAGGTTTAGGACTTGTAATTTATGGCAATTGCCCAAAGATTCTGGGATGGTACCACCCAATAGATTTCCATTTAGATCCAACAACTTTAGAGCACATGAAGTTGGAAAAGTATCAGGAATATAACCTTGGAGTTTGTTTCCACCCAAATTTAACACCCTAAGAGTGCTACTCAATGTTGCAAAACACTTGGGAATCTTCCCAACAAAGTTATTGTAGGAAAGATCTAGTAGGTGAAGACCTGAAGCATTGCAGAAAGATTCTGGGATTTGTCCTTGAAAACTGTTGTTTGAAAGATACAGCAAAAGTGCAGAAGGGAGGTGATTGCCAATGTCTCGTGGAATGACAGAGCTGAATCTGTTGCTTGAGTAGTCCAAATAATTTGCATACCTTGGAATGAAGGGAAAAGGCCCTTGCAGTTGGTTAGAACTAAGATCAAGGGTGAAAATGTTTGAACTAAAGTTCCAGAAACTTCCCTCCAATTTTGTGAAAAAGTTTTTCGAAAGATTCAAGTGAACAAGAAATTCAACTTGCCAAATCCATTCAGGTATTGGTCCTTCAATCTGGTTGTTAGATAGGTCAAGATATAGTAATGTGGACTGGTTGCTCAAGAAACTAGGGATTCCTCTCAGCTTGCAGAAAGACAACATCACTCTTATTAAATTAGGATAGGGTGAAAGGTCATGATCATCCCTAAAGTTTATATCAACTGACAAATTGTTATGTTGGAAGTCAAGTATAGCTAAATCACTTAGCCTTCGAATCATGTCCAATTGTATTGTGCCATTGAACCTGTTTGAACAAAGTTGAATAACACGGAGTCTTCTAAGGTTAAAGACAGACACAGGAATGGGCCCTTGTAAATTATTGTTGCCTAAATCAAGCATCTCTAATACTGAGGAAGATGCATTGTCAAACTCACTCAAGAGACCATTGAATTGATTATAGGGAAGCTGAAGTTCTCGCAAATATGGGAGTTTGAGTAAAGAAGAAGGAATACTCCCACTGAAAAAATTGAACCCCAAATCAATGCTGACAAGATTTATGAGGCTCTCGAAATGACTGGACGGTAACACCCCACTTAAATGATTATGGAAGAGGGATAGATATGAGAGGTTCTTGGACATATTGAAAGAAGGAAGTGAACCTGTGAAGTTATTAGAAGACAAGTCTAGATGAACAAGTTGGGTGAGTTCTGACATTGAACTGGGAAGTGTTCCATTGAATTGGCAGTAAGACAGATCAATTGTAGACAACTGCTTCAGATTGGAAATAGAATCTGGTAAGTGTCCTGAGAAATTTGTATTGCTGAGGTTCAAATTGTAAAGAGAACCATGTGGTGAGAAGTTTGGCAAAGTACCACAAAGATCTTGATTGGCTGATATGTCAAGGACTTCTAATGTTGGTATTTTGAAGATACCCTTTGGAAAAGAACCAATTAAGCCACAACTTCTGAGCTGTAGTATGGCCAAATTGGAGAAATTTGCAAAGGAATCAGGCACTGTGCTTGACATATTGTTGTCGTTCAATTTTAGAACTGAGAGTGACCGAAGCTTAGCTAGTGAAGAATCAATAGGTCCAGACATATTGCATGATGACATGCTCAGAACACGTAACTCCTTCAATGAAGATAAAGCATGGCACCACTCTTCTCCCTTGGCAGATAATGCTACTCCATCTAGATACAGTTCTCTGATATCTGTAAGGTTTTGTACAAGCACTTCTATATTTGGCTTCTCAAGTTTAAGTCTGTGATGTGAGGTAAGTAATGAAGAAGACAAGTCAAGAGTAACCAACCTTTTAAGGCGAGAAATCTCATTTGGAATCTGCCCCTCAAAGCCAGCCATAGACAAGTTCAGATACCTCAAATTCTTCAGCTTGTGAAGCTCTGGAGGAATCACAGAACTCAACTCATTAAAAGCCAAATTCAAGCTCTGTAGATATTGAAGGCTGAAAAGAGTGCTTGAATGAACAAGTCCTCCTGAGATAGACTCATGACTAAGGTCAAGAGCTATAACATGTCCCTCATTGCATGTAACACCAGGCCATAAGCAACAATCATCACTTTGATTCCAAAGAATCAGCTTTTGGGATTTTGTAATGTTGAATATGAGGTTGTTTTTTAAATGGAGCAACATGGAACGTTGATGGCTAAGACAGGAGCCATTTGCAACAAAGATGTTATTGGTGATGGAATTTATTAAGCAGAAAGGTATCAAGAAAAGAAGCAAGACTATGTGTACCCTCATTGTGAATTATGAGAAATGTGTGTTTAATGGCTTGAGAAATGGTGAAGAGTTATTTCGTTATTAAATGCTTTTATAGACTACAAGCTTTGACTGTTGATGAACTGAGTAAGACTCTAAGCCATCAAAGCTTATGTCCCAAATTCGCAAGGCCTCATAACTTTACGTATTAAATACGGGTGAACGGTCAAAGTAATGAAGTTAAAAACAAAAATTATCAAAATAATATAATTCAAAATTATTTATCAAAATGATATCATTTAATAAATTTTGATGGACTCCACAAACATAACACATGTCATCATCACGTGACACACACATCACGTTCTAAGGATTCATATTTTTTTTTTATAAAAAAGAGTATAGTAGCTTTTGAGTCCTCAACAAAATATACGAGACTCATTTTAATCCTTTAGAAAAGATCGATTCTGGTCTCTGTGAAATTCAAAATAGGTCCAGTTAGTCGAAATCTTGTCCCTCTAAATTTCTAAGAAGACCCACATTAGTCCCTCAAAGGGACTAATATAGATCTATTTTGATTTCAGAGGGATCATTGGTCGATTTTTTTTCCCAAGGGATTAAATTGGGTCACGTGATATTTGTTGAGGATCCAAAAAGTACTTTACTCAAAAATAAACTGTATAACTTTGATCATTTAGGAATGTAAATAGGTCAAACGAGCCTACTATATTTAATGAAATAGCATGTGACTTTATATATTTAGTGAAATAGAACAGACTTGAGCTTTAAGAAATGTTTATTTTTAAGACACGTCATAGACCTATTTTTACAAAGCTTGACCTACAAGTTTACAGCCCAATCTATATATTGCATTATTTATTTTAATTAAAATAAAATGAATATTTATTTTATTTTAATAAATAAATAAATAAATAAATATATATATATATATATATATATATATATATATAGATATATATTTGATTTTTCTAGTTATTAAACTTTTGATAGGATCAAACAAACTAATAGGCATAGGACAAACCTTTTTATTTTAAAATATAGGCTAAGCTAAGTCTATAGTGTAGCCTACACCCACCCGACTAATAGGTTAGGTCAAACTCAAAATATTTTGCATAGATTTAACCTATTTAGAATCCTAACCCGGTTGGTAACTTTAAAACACACACAAGCATCTAACAAGCTTTTATTTTCCTTCATTTTTATCATTCTTATTAATTCTTAATAAATCACCTCATTTCTCATTAAAATTATCCAAATATAATTAATAACACTACATATATTCTTTCACTTTCTTAATTAAATGCCAAATATATTTTTTCTATCATTTGCTAATTCCCACAATGCTACATTCTCAATCATTTATTCCATTTCCAATATTCTGGTGGTAATATAAATTAAATGAACTACAACAGCAATTTATTTATCTATATCTAACACCTCGTCTGCAGCCGATTAATTAGCATTCATATGATATTTAGCGCAATAAATTTTAAACTTAATAAATATGGAAGCTAACTGGTTAACTTTTTTCTTTTTCTTATGTATTACAATTTTCATCACTTCTTTGGTCAAAATACAACGAGCAGCATTTTGTCCGTATGTCAGACCACTGGGGATAATTCCCACATGATAATTTCAACCTGATTGACAGTTTAATATAATCCAGGTATAAATCATATTACCCAACCTTCCATGGCATAGACTATCTCTTACATAACAGGTCTTAAAATAATGTCCATTGAGCTACTTACATGATTACATCAACCAACCAAAAGAGATGTAATTAAATAAGTAACCTAGACATATGCAGACATAACTAACAAAATAGATAAACTATCAACATGGCATAGATAGATCCTATTCTCATCAAAAAAATACATGGCATGTACATCTCAAAAGAATAATATCATGTCATATACAAAATGAAATAGCAATATAATCTTGACTATCAAGTCATATAATATCTCTCCTCTAGCATCTTGCCTCACGATGCCTTAACATCATCAGCTCCTGTACCTGAAATGGTAATCCCCAAAACGAGGGAAGAAATAAGATAATTACCTTAGTAAGCTAAAGACCCTTGGAAGGCTCCTCCACCCCTAAGCTCACTTCTGGTATAACCACAGTATAAAATTTATGCATGCATCAGAATATGTATATCAATGCAGTATGCAGATAATATATCCTACTGACGAGAGAATAAAACATGTATGCATTACACAAGGTAACTCATCTTGCATCATATTCGTACAAGATAACTCATCATGTACTATACATAAGGTAACTTTTCTATACTTCACACACAAGGCAACTTCTCTTATGTGGCACACAAACATACATACATATACATGCACCATATAACAATTCATAACCACATACCATATGAAAGAACCACCCTTCCTTGGAGTTTGGTGGAATAAATGGAGAATTAACCCCAAGAATCGAAAGCTTACCTGTGAAGCAACGTCCTCCAGTATAGTCCTCGTTTCTAAGAGATCACAATCTTATCTAATCTCGCAGCCTATATCAAAGATGTGAAGATAATCAGTGTATGAACTAATCTACCACATTTAAATCGATATTCTCTTTTGTCTATTCATTTAATCCGTGCTTTAACTCATTGAACAAAGACCCATATTATTTTCTTAAGGTTTCCATATCTTAAGTAATGTCCCACTTTTTACTTTCTTTGCTTTCTCAATAACACAACCTTTAAATCACACCAAGTCAACCTATAGTCAAGGCAATAGATGTGTCATCATTTAATACATACACAATAATTAAGTCCATGGCTAGACAACTACTCAAACACATTAAATCATTCATTATCTCAACATTAATCATTTACCCTCTTTGTAAATTTAGAGAAAAATTAGGTTTCTTAATCCAATGGCACCTCAATGGATCCTCCTCAACTATTGGGTCTCCTTGCTCAATCCTATACCACAAATATCAAAGAAACAACAAGACAACACATCAACATCTCCTCCAAAATTTCTATTTTTGGATCACTATTCATCCAAAAACCTAGATTTTGCATTTCTTCTTGAAAACTAGAAAAGAGAGATGATTCCTTACCACAATGTACCCAATAATGGAGGGGAAAACATACTTCAAGCTCCCATACCCTCAACCTCAAGCTCTATCAAAACTCATAGTTTTCTTTGAAATTCAAAACTCATATTTTGTATGGCTGGAAGGGGCCAAGGGTTAAGAACACTTTTATAATAATATCAACAATTCTAACAAGTGTTGCTTCAACATAAAGAAGTTTTTTGAAATCAAATTATTAAGATTTTATTCAAGAAAAATTGTCTCGAGAAAAATTAAATAAATCATCTTTATTATTTACTAAAAAGATATATTAAAAAAACTTGATCATAAAAATTAAATAAATATTTTACAATTAAAAAAATTAAGCAAAAAAACATAAACTTTTTCTGTTTATTTCAATAAAAAATCTCATTTTATATTTCAAAAACATGACAACATGTGCAATACGGCAAAATTGATAAGCAAATTCAAACTTCGTTTGTACGCAAGAAAGGCTTGTCTCCCACGAAAATGTTTTTATTTTTCAACGCAAAATTTTTAACTAGAATATAAAGGGTTAATTTTTATTTATAAATTTACGTCATCATCCATTCATCCAGTACTTGAACAAAAGCACCCATCAATTTTGATGAGAATTCAAATAACTGGAATTAGTCAGTTGTCATTTTTTCCAGTCTTTACACAAATGGAAAAAATGTTTATCGGTGACTTTAGTTAAAATTAATATTTTTATTTAAAATTTAAATTAAAAAAAAATATCTCATTTTCTTTACTCATGATTTCCATTGTGTACTTTTTTCTCTAACTTAAAATAATATAATTATATATATTTTAAAATGACAAATACTAACCCCTTACACGATATATAGTGGAAGAAAACTCCGTAGAAGTAGCAAATAAAAAAAGACTTTAATATTTTTTATGTTGTTGCACATGATTGCAACAACACATAAAAGGCCAAGAATTTTTTTTTAAAAAAAAAAATACCAAGATTCGCATGCGAATTCTATTCTAAATATATTTACTGCAAAGAATTTCATTTACTGTTGCTGCAAAGTGAGAAACCTAAACAGAAATACAAAATGGTAGCTAATGCATGCTTCAGTTCACAGAATCACTTTTTTTTTTTCATATACTTAAAAATTGCTCTTCCATTGTTTACCTTTATGTTAAATATCAATAGTGTCTTACAAATGTTGAATTAATTTAATCTCTTAACCCAAATAAATATTAGGATTTCCTTTTGAACAGTGACCATTTTGCCACTGTTCATGAAAATATTTATCAGACTGCCACGCCAATAGTAAAAAGTCCTAGAATGCCACGCGGCATAATTTGTTACACTGTGTAGCGAATTATATTGGCTGATGTGGTATGTCTTAGTTGGGCACATAATTCGCTACATAATATAGCGAATTATGTGGACAAGATGTCAGACTACACAATCAGCAATAGGACACGTGTCAAGCCAGCAGTAATTCGCTACACTGTGTAGCGAATTATGCATGCTGATGTGACACAATTCTGTTGGACACATAATTCGCTGCACAGGGAAGCGAATTACGTGTCAGATGGATCAGTACATATCCAGTCAATGTCAGGACATGTGTTAAAACCCCACATAATTCGCTGCAACACGTAGCGAATTATGTAACTATTTTTACTGTGACTCATAGCGAATTAGGTACATATCTGACAAACCAGAGACAAGTGTTATCTCCCCTGTAATTTGCTAGGGGTATAGCAAATTAGGTTTGCTAGGGGTATAGCAAATTATGTGCAGTAATTTGCTATTCTGTACAACAAATTAAGTACTATAAATTGCAAAACTTCCATTTCAGGTGCCTCACCACCATGTGCGAAAAATTTCCTTTTATATACACAGCTTTACTACTTTTGTGTTGTTTATGAATGTTAGTTTTTTTTCTACTTTTGTAGGATGAGTGAGGGTAGGAATGATTTAATCACCACTGTTTATTATAATGAGAGAAAATATTTTGGACTGTACAGGCAAGTTTTTGAAGGTGATGCAAAAACGTTTCGCATGAGCCCAACATGCAATCTTCATGAGCTGAAGAAGATAATATACAAGAAGTTGAGATTACAATGTGGTAGCGTGGCCTCCATAATGCTAAAACCTCTCCTGTAGAAAGTGGAGACCTAACAAACCTCCAGACAAATCCCTACCAGCCTGTGGATCAACTCCCAAGAAATCATTGACCATCTGCCTAAATGGATGCCGTCCATGGTGCCTGAACACAACCTCACCCTCTGTGGGCAATCCTAGTAGATGTTGTACATCCTCTACGGTGATGGTGACCTCACCCATAGTCATATGAAATGTTCGTGTCTCTGGGCGCCATCGCTCCGCAAGCGCTGACACAAGCGAATGGTCTATCTAAAATCATAAAAATAATATTCATGTCAGCAAAGAAAATATTATTATCTCAATACTATATTCCAAGGTGATTACATAGTGATACAATAAAAATATATTAACCTTATGGTTGCGCAAGCGCGCAATATGGTAGAACCCAGCCTGCATCAGCCATGGCTGAATCTCCTCGGGAATGTCATCGTGATTATGTGTCGCAGCATGTCGCACATTAATCACACGATCATGGACCTGCGGGTCCTCACAGGTATTTCACACATGTGTGGATATATGTTTCTCCTGTAAAGTCAGGAAAGTACGGTCTTCGGGCCCAGGGTCAATCACGCTGCACGGTGACCTAGGACGAGGTGCCTCATCATACTCCATAGATCTATTTAAAAGAATAATTAAATCATATTAGCGATAATTTAAAAAGCAAGAATGCATAAATAATTAATTAAAAAATTATAATGCATAACAATCAAAGGATTACAACTATTTATTTATGACTTAAATAAATTAACTAATTTTGTACCCTAATAAATTAAATTATTAACCCTAAATAATATTCAAAAACTAAGAATGCATAAATAATTAACTAAATAAATTAATAAAAAAATTAAATAGTTTAGACCTAACCATTTATGCTTTAAATAAATTAACAAATTTGCTAACCTAACGTCTCAAAAATCAACACTAAATAATATTAAAAAATTATTAAAGCCTAATTAAAAAATTAGACCTAATCATTTATGCGTGAAATAAATTAACATATTTACAAATCTAAGGTTTCAAATATCAAAATTCAATAATATTCATAAATTATTAAAGCATAAATAATAAATTAAATAAATTATAACCATTTATGCCTTAATAAATTCACATATTTACTAACCTAAGGTTTCAAATATCAACAGTAAATAATATTTATAAATTATTAAAGCAAAAATAATTAATTAAAAAAAATTAAATTAATTAGAACTAACCATTCATGCGTGAAATTAACACATTTACTAACCCAAGGTTTCAAATACCAACATCAAATAATATTAAAAAATTATTAGAGCATAAATAAAAAATTAAATAAATTAGACCTAACCATTCATGCGTGAAATAAATTAGCACATTTACTAACCAAAGGTTTCAAATACCAACATTAAATAATATTCAAAATTTATTAAAGCATAAATAAAAAATTAAATAATATAGACCTAACTATTTATGCGTGAAATAAATTAACACATTTACTAACCTAAGATTTCAAATACCAACATTAAATAACATTCAAAAATTATTAAAGCATAAATAATAAATTAAATAAATTAGACCTAACCATTTGTGCATGAAATAAAATTAACATATTTACTAACATAAGGTTTCAAATATCAACATTAAATAATATAACACATTTATTAAAGCATAAATAATAAATCAAATAAATCATTAAAGCAACAAAAATTAAATAAATATGAAAACTAACCTTTTAGAGAGAGGATACCACTTAGAGAGAGAGAGAGAGAGAGTGAGAGGAAATGGTGGGGGAGGGAGGTGTTTAAATAGGGTGACAGCTCCACCAAGTTCGGTACCCTGTGTAGAGAACTTCTGCATGCTTGACACTTGGCACACATGCGCAGTGGTGCAGGTGACTGTTGGGCATAATTCGCTACATAGAGTAGCGAATTACTACTGGCTTGACACGTGTCCTACTGTTTACTGTGCAGTCTGACATCTTGTCCACGTAATTCGTTGCACTGTGTAGCGAATTATGTCGCGTGGCATTCTGGAAATTTTTACTGTTGACGTGGCTATCTCGTAAATATTTTGGTGAACAGTGACAATATGGTCACTGTTCCATTTTCTTTTTGTTAAGGTACCAAAATAATGGCATTTTCTTAATTTAAAGAACAAACATAATTTTTAAAAAAATTCCAACTTCGAGAACAAACTTTAAAAACTGACCTGCCGAATATTTCACCCCACAATATTTCCAAGGTAAATCAAGAATATTTTGTTCAAATTTGTATCAAATATAGCTTTACTTTTTTAGGAATAATTTGATATTCCTTGAAACAAATGCACCTTAACAATTAAGTTCATGCATCCACTCAATTTATGTGGTCATCACACCTTATTCTTGTTATTGAGATTTCCCACTCATATATATATGTTCACTCGCACTTGAATTTTCCACTTAATGTTTAAATTAGAATTTCAGATATTTTTTCTTCATTTGGGGAGTCATCATAAAACGATTTGATTGGGATAATATACAAATTGTATTATCAATGCATGCGAACCAGATGAACTTTATATTTCCATTCATATGTGCACATTGTTCATTGTTGATACCGTCATTGTGGAGGCGGAATTAATAGCGTGTGATTTAAGTCAAAAAATTTATAAAAGAAAAATAAAGAAATTGTTCTGGACCAAGTAATGAGTCCAACCGCCTTGGATAATGGGTCTTAAATCCATATATAAATTAGGATTTTATAATTTTGATATTGTAGTAAATAATTTTAAGAATATGTTATTATATATATTTATTTTTCGGCTTACCTTTACCTACCACTCTCTAACACCATTAGATCAGAATATCAATAGGAGAGAGAAACGATAAAGGTAGTTGCAATTCTGATCTAACAGTATTGGAGATTCCCATAATTTTATGAGATATGTTATTCTACTTACCTCTTTTTCTACTTACTTTTGCTTATCACTCTCCAATATCGTTACACCAGAATCTCAACTATCTTTATCGTTTCTCTCTCCTATTGATATTTTTGATTAATGATGTTGGAGAGTGGTAAACAAAGATACACAAAAAAAAATAGGTAGAATAGCATATCCCTAATTCCATTTCTTAAACAACATGTATGTAAAAATTTGTGAGACACATGTGCAGTCGTATGAAGGGATGAAAGAGAGAAAAAAAAATAACTTAAACTTTTATGTATGTATAAGAGATAAAATTATCTCGACACTGAGCCCCGTAAGTAAATGGCTAAATATGAGAAGAATGTCTCTACAAACCCTAACCCTTATTGTTATCCCTATTCACACGCACCATTTGTCTCCCGTAGGCACTGCTCTGTTGGAATTTTTAATTCCTCTAAACCTTATGGTGATAACTATCACCTACAAGCCAAGATCCATCATACCAAATCATAAAGAAAAATGAGAACAACATAAAGGTGGAGGCATACCTGTCTCCATTGCAGCGGAATAACTTTTATCTCGTCTCTTGGGGTTTGTAGTCTTCCTCAGTCAAATCACCCTAAAACCTTATTCCTTAGTGTGTCGTCTCTCTCTTGATGGGGAAGAGAAACTAGGGTTTGTTATTTGACGTATTGGGGACCATAACCCTTCATAGTGTTTTTATCTTTATTGTTGGGCCAATAAGCTCCCATTATACCTAGTTGGCCCAACACCGGTATCCACTCATTCAGCCCATACTCACTTAGGAATCTATTTGGGAATATTTAACTGATCACTTTAATTTACCCAATATATATAAATAGCACAATATAATTATTAATATAATATGTGACCCACAATAATTATTAGAAAATATAATTTCCTAACAATCTCCCACTTGGGCCACATATTAACTTGAGATAATTATATCGTATATCTTTAGTGCGCAACTGTATGCTATTTTTCTTTAGATTCCTCCTTAGATACAATCTGGTCCACCTCCTATATCAATATGAGATCATGGCGGCTTTTGTCACTTTCAAGCGTAACTAAACCTTCCATGGTCATCGCACCAATATATTCAATGACATAGATCAAGTATGGATGAGTGGCATGGAAATTACATGCAATGTGATCTTACCATGCCTATTTCCAACTGGTCCTACTTTAATCTTTATGAGATCAATCCTAAATTTTCTGCATACACAAAGCAGAAACACAAGCACAAAATTTAATACATTCAGAGGGAAAATATCATTGAATTCTTTATTCTGCAGAAAACAAACATAAGAATATTTCATTTATTTATTTACATAGAACACCAACATAAAGAACTCCCACTAAACCGTAGTGTCATCGAACAAAACAACACCCATATGAGCAGTATGCTCGTGAAAGACCTTAGGCACTAAGCCTTTAGTAAGCGGATCCGCAAGCATGGAGTTCGTCCCTATGTGTTCTATGGAAATCTGACCACTCTGAACTCTTTCTTTAACAACCAGAAACTTTATATCGATGTGCTTCGATTTTGAAGAGCTTCTGTTGTTGTTGGAGTACAACACTGCTAACCTATTATCACAATAAATCTTCAGTGGCCTTTCAACACCACTCACTATATGCAGCCCTGTGACAAAGTTTCGCAGCCATACCCCATGGTTGGATGCCTCAAAACAAGCTACAAATTCAGCGGCCATAGTAGAGGAAGCCACGAGTGTCTGTTTAACACTCTTCCAAGAAATAGCTCCTCCAGCCAACATGTAGACATAACCTGACGTGGATCTTTTACTATCTTGGCATCCAGCAAAATCAGAGTCAGTATATCCGACGATTTCTAATTCATCTGACCTCCGATATGTAAGCATATAATCTTTAGTTCTCTTTAAATACCGCATAACCCTCTTGGCTGCTTTCCAATGATCCATTCCTGGATTGCTCAAGTATCTTCCTAACACTCCCACTATAAATTCTATATCAGGGCGAGTACAAACCTGGGCATACATAAGGCTTCCTACTGCCGAAGCATAAGGTACCTTTGTCATTTCTATAATCTCAAGCTTACCTTTAGGGCATTGGGCGAGACTAAACTTGTCTCCCCTAGATATGGGCGTATCTCCCGACGTACAATCCTTCATGCCAAATCTATCCAAAATCTTTTCAATGTAGGCCTTTTGTGATAACCGTAGGATACCTTGAGCGCGATCTCGAAGTATCTGTATTCCTAAGACAAAAGATGCATCACCAAGGTCCTTCATCTCAAAATCTTTAGTGAGAAGTTTCTTGGTTTCATGCAATAAGCCTATATCGCTACTAGCAAGTAAGATATCATCAACATATAGTATCAGGAATATGAATTTACTCCCACTGAACTTGTGATACACACAATCTTCCACTAAGTTCACCTCAAAGCCATAAGAGATAATAACCTGATGGAATTTGTGGTACCATTGACGAGAAGCTTGCTTAAGGCCATAGATGGACTTTTTCAATTTGCAAACCATAGACTTTGAATCTCCCAATACAAAGTTTTCTGGTTGCACCATATAAATTGTCTCATCAATGTTGCCATTGAGAAACGCTGTCTTTACGTCCATCTGATGTAGCTCCAAATCCAAATGAGCCACAAGCGCCATTATTGTCCTAAAGGAGTCCCTCGTAGAAACCGTAGAGAAAGTCTCTTTATAGTCTATGCCTTCTTTGTGAGTGAAACCTCTAGCAACTAGACGTGCCTTATATCTTTCGATGTTGCCATTTGAATCCCTTTTGGTTTTAAATATCCATTTACAACCAATGGGTTTCGCACCTTTAGGCAACTCAATAAGATCCCAAACGTCGTTGTCTTTCATATATTGCATCTCATCTTTCATGGCACCAATCCATTTATGAGCATTAGAGCTTTCTAAGACTTGTTGGAAGTTGATTGGATCATCTTCCTTCAAGCTTAAAATATTTTCATGCTCTTGAAGAAACACAATATAATCATCCGGAATTGCATTTCTCCTTTCCCTAGTGGATCTCCTTAATGACACTTCTTGAGTTTGTTGAGTTTGTTCTATAGGTGGCATAGGGGGTGATTCATTATTGTCTTGACCCAAAACAATGTCAGGGACCAAAGCCTGTTCCATAACAATGTCATGAATAGGGACCTGATCATTAATTGCTTGTTCCGTAATTGCATCTTGAATGATGACAATATTAGGAAGAGAAATATTATTTTCTTCCTCATCAAAGACAACATTCCTTATTTTATCTTCCCCCTCAAACTCAACATCCTCAAGGAATCTGGCATTTCCCGTCTCCAAAAAGGATCTTGTAGTGGGATTATAAAACTTTAAGCCTCGAGAGCGTTCAGCATATCCAACAAAATAGCAGCTGATTGTTCTTGAGTTCAACTTTCTTTCATTTGGCCTATAAGGCCTTGCTTCTGCTGGACAACCCCAAATGTGTAAATGCCTTATGCTAGGTTTCTTTCCATTCCATAGCTCATAAGAGGTTTTTGTCACTGCTTTGCTGGGAACCCTATTAAGATATAAACTGCAGTCTTTAGTGCTTCTCCCCAAAGTGATTCTGGCAATGAAGAATGACTAAGCATACTCCTCACCATGTCTTTAAGAGTCCGGTTTCGCCTTTCCGCAACACCATTCATGCTAGGTTTACCTGGCATTGTGTATTGCGGGACGATTCCACACTCCTTTAGGAAGATCGCAAAGGGCCCTGGACATTGTTCACCTGATCCATCAGATCTACCATTGTATTCACCACCACGATCAGATCTAATGGCCTTAATTTTCTTGCCTAACTGAAGTTCAACTTCAGCTTTAAATTCTTTGAACACATCCAATGATTGTGACTTCTCTCTAATGAAATATAGGTATCCAAATCTTGAATAGTCGTCTATGAATGTGATAAAGTATTGTTGACCATTCCAAGAGGATATAGGAAATGGTCCACAAATATCCGTATGAATCAATTCTAAGACGTCTGAAGCTCTGTTGGAACCTATTTTCCTTATGTTTGTCTGTTTCCCCTTTATGCATTCAGTGCACACCTCAAAATCATCCAGATCAAGGGGTTCAAGAATTCCATCAGTCACAAGTAGGGGTGTAAATGGGCCAGGCTGGCCCAGCCCAGCCTACGGCCCGGCCTACATTAAGCCCAGCCCAGGCTCGGCCTTTCAGAAAAGTAGAGTAGGCTTAGGCTTATAAAAAAGCTTTTTTAATAAATAGGCCATAGGCCAATTTTGTCAAGCCCGGCCTACAGCCTTGTAGGCTGGCCTATTTAATTTATGAAAATAAAATAATAAAATAATATTTATTTTATGTAGCAAAGACACAAAGTACTAAATACCAATATCTCTTACTTTTTGTGCTATTTTATTTTATGAAAGAAAAACTTGTCTAATGTCTCCAAATTTTACATGCTGTTGCAGCTTAATACCATGGAGCAATGGGTACCTTGCTGGATTATGATGTTACTGACGAAGATCTTTCAATAATACTCTTCTTTCCCTTGTCTTGATGGTGGTTTAAAGATTTTTAAATGAATGACATTCTCTTGTAGACTTTATTTCAGCATCCAGTAATTGTATTTTTCTTATTTTTCTCATTTCTTTGACTTTATTCCTCTATGATATACATTCTAGAGCTGAGGTATTATGTTGACTCTTTCTTGTTTGTCATCTTTTTCTTATGAGAAGTACTAGTGCATGGATGAATGAAACTTTCTTTGCTCTATACAATTTATTTTTTTTGCTTAGTATATATAGTGGGAAGCCTACAAGGCCTGTAGGCCATGTCAGGCTTTCTTATTTTTGAAAATGGGCCGGGCTTGGCCTACAAATAAAGCCTTTAATAGGCCAGTAGGCCAGATAGGCTAGATTTTTTTTTACGTAGGCTTGGGCCAGGATGGCCAAAGCCCAGCCCAGCCCAGCCCATTTACACCCCTAGTCACAAGCCTCTGAATTCTTTGTTTAGAGATATGACCTAAACGCTTGTGCCACAAAATGGCAGAATTCTCTTTTAACTTTCGCTTTGTACCATTTGCACTCGAGTGCAATATTTCATTATCAGTAGAAACAATATCAAGCATGTAAAGATTATCAATCAAAGAACCAGTACCAACAATATTTGAATTAAGCGAAAGACAAAATTTATTATTTCCAAATGAACAAGAATAACCAGATTTGTCCAAACTAGAAATAAAAATTAAATTCCGTCTAAATGAAGGTGCAACAAATGTCTCAATCAAATCCAAATAAACACCAGTTTTTAACAATAATCTAAAATTCCCAATAGCTTGAACTGCAACCTTTTTGCCATCGCCCACAAAGATGTATCTCTCAACATCACTTGGCGGTCGGCTCCAAAGGCAACCCTGCATAGACATACTAATGTGAGTAGTAGCACCAGAATCTACCCACCAAGTATCAATAGGTACAGTAGCTAAATTAATTTCAGAACAAACTAAAGTGAGAGTCATACCCTTCTTTTCGCGCCATGCCTTGTATTTGGAACACTCTTTCTTCATGTGTCCAGATTTCTTACAAAAGAAGCAGGTGAATTCCTGATCCTGCTTCTTTTGCTTCTTTGGCAAAGCATCTACATTATCCTTAGCTCTCTTTCTCTTCTTGTCTTGAGATGTTGATGCCAAGTGAGCACTATCAGTCTTCTCTCGCTGTAACCTCTCTTCCTCTTGCACGCAGTGAGAAATGAGCTCATTAAGAGTCCATTTTTCCTTTTGAGTGTTATAACTCACCACAAATTGACCGTATTGTGCAGGAAGAGAGATAATAACTAAGTACATGAGCAACTTATAATACCCCAAACTTAAGCATTTAATTGATTAATTTTAATTAAATAATTAAGCATATTTTAGTGAGTAAAATTAAGTATAAGGCTTAATTAAATGAATCTGAGTCACTTGGAGTTAAAAAGTGTACTCAGTGAAAATTAAGGGGTATAAATGGGTGTAGGCAAAAGTACCCAAAATATAAAAATAAAATTAGAAACATTCCTAGAAAAATATTCCAGACTTTTGGGTAAAGTTTGGTAATTAATGGAGTTGAATAGATAGACGAACCAATACCCGCTTAAAGTCACTTAACCTATGTTAAGTGACTAAGACACCAAAAGAGCCCCATTTCCCACCCCATTTCCGTCGAGCCAGAGAGAGAAGCAAATAGAAGAAGAAGAAGAAGAAAGGAAGAGAGAAGAAGAGAGAGAGGAGGGAGGAAACCTTAATCGTTTTGGGTGATTCAAAAGCCTAAACCACTTTAAATCTTCCCCTCTTTCATAATCCAAGCTTGGTTCTTAGTGGGGAGTGTTGTGTTGTGAGATTTTTCCTCTCAAAGTTCCGCCCCTTTGTGAGAATTTGGGGTTTTGGGAGCTTCAACCTCCATTGGAGCTTGAGGAGCCATCAATCCTTGGTTGTGCGACCATTGGTGGAATGAGGCAATAGGACCAAGTGGAGTGACCAACCCTTGGGGTTGTGTGCAATTGAGGAAAGCTCAAGAGCAAGGTAAACCTTTGGACCTTGTGGTTGATCCCATTGAGTGTTCCACCATACTCCGTTGAGGAGAAATGGTTTATGAGATGTGATATGTAATTATGATAGTAATTGTATGCTCATGCATTGATTCATGCATTGATACATGTTATGATTGATTGATGATTATTGGTTGATGTTTGATTGTTTAAGAGTAATTGAGGAATGGTTATAGAAGTAGCAATAATGAATGAGGTAATGGTTGAGGATTGTGATTGAGGTTATGAGTGATAGTATTATGATGAGGATGATTGGTAGGAACTTCCCTTGGAAACAGCCCTATGTGGATCTCCATGTGGTTAGAGCCTAAGAGGAACAGCCCTATGTGGATCCCTCTTGGAGGTTCCTAGATTGAGGAAAGGACTTCCCTTGGAAACAGCCCTAGGTGGATCTCCATGTGGTAAGAGCCTAAGAGAAACAGCCCTTTGAGGATCTCTCTTGGAATAGATTGAGGAAAGGACTTCCCTTGGAAACAGCCCTATGTGGATCTCCATGTGGTAAGAGCCTAAGAGAAACAACCCTTAGTGGATCTCTCTTGGAAGTCCATGTGATGCTTGTGGATAAGAATGTGTTAAGCTATTATGATTATGTGTACATCGAAGTGGACCTTAGGGTGGAGTGATCTCCAAGGACCTCTGGTTTACTGTGATATATTCATATATCTCACCCCGTGTTGTGGGGCATCATTTCAGGTACTGATAGAGGTGAGGTTGATCGAGGCAAGAAGCGTGAGTAGACTGTACCTGATAGCTGGACATGTTGAGTTGCATGCCATTTAGCATTGCTATATGTATATTTTGATGTCATATGATGTATTTTGGAGGACTTAGTGCATGATCATTGTAGTAGTAATGGGAATCTGATACATGGTTACTTGCTTTGATCATGTTCATTTTGTAGCTAAGTCCTTTGGCATGTATATGAGATTTGTAATTAAGACATGATGTAATATTGTAAGTAATGAAGATATTTGTGTATGATGATTACTGTAAGTTAAATGCATGAATGTATTTTTATGTATTGGATATGTTGAGCTGGAAAGTCAATTTCCCTTGTGCTAAGTTGGGAAATGTTGAGAAAACAAAGGTTATGCTGCCCAATTTCCGTTAAATCAATGATGAGAGGATGAGAGTTAAGCAATGATATAGGGATATCACAACCTTGTTAAATAGGTTGTAAAACGTGTAGGATTGATTCGCCAAGAAAGATGCATGAAAAATATGAGTATAGGAAATTGCCCAGAATAGGGGGCTTAAGCCTGCTCAGGGGGCTTAAGCGCCCATGAGGGGGCTTAAGCGCCCTGATGCACCTGTGAAGACCAAAAGCTTTCTGCCGCCTGGGGCTTTAGCGCCCAAAATGGGGGCTTAAATGCCCTGGAGCGCGCTTAAGCGCCCTTGGTGGCCAAAAAATGTGAATTCCCTCTGTATGTGGGCGCTTAAGCGCCCTGGAGCGCGCTTAAGCGCCCTGCCCGCGTAGTTTTTCAGCATACACCTGAGTTAGTAAAATTGTCATAACTTGAGCTACAGAGCTCCAAATGAGGAGCGGTTTGAAACCACACGCGTAGCTAACGAAGAGATCTACAATATAGTAGAAATTGTGAAATAAATAGGAAGTAAATTAATGGTTTATAAATGGAATAAGAACATGATGTTAAGCTTAATTTATCTGATTCCGCAAGGTAATATGGTTATGATCACGCAATTGGCTATTTTAAATTCGGCGTCGTTTTAAAAAGAAAAACTTATCTGGATTTTAATTGAGCCAATATGATTGTAACTGCGCTTAATATCATAATGCGATGTTAACAAACCGGTTCTAGAACGGGGCGTTACATTTTATGGTATCAGAGCAGTTTCGTCGGGAATAACTGTTAGCTATTGTTGAGTATGCTTAGTGTTTGATGCTTTGTAGTTGTTTTAGTACTCTTGATGATTATTGCATTTGTGATCACTAAGTGTGGCCCTGATCAACTCACTTCTTTATGTAACATGTGTAGTGACATGACGAGGCACCGAAACAACCCCGGACCATCAAACACCAATGCTCAGCCAGAACCTGTTTTGGCTGCTCTTGTGAGGCCCAGAAGTGGCCGTGGGGCAACGGGTGTACCGCCTGATCCCGTGGCTGAAGCTCTTGCAGCCGTTCAGAGGGAGTTGGCTGCTAGCAGGCAAGCCAATGAAAATTTGTTAAAGACAAATGAAGACTCGCGGACTGCTATGGCCGCGATGATGACCGAGTTGAGGACGTTGAGGGGTCCTAGGCCCGTGAACCGGCAACCCACTCCTCCTCCTCACACTGCTACGCCTTCTCCACCTCCTTCACAGGAAGAGGGTGCAGTGGGTAACAATGAAGGTGAGGGTAGTCACCACTCTGGAAGTCGGAGTCATCACACTGAGGTTCGTCAACCTTGAGTTGAAAATGTCGGTGATCATGAAGTGGAGGAAAGAAGATTGATGGCTTTCCGAAAACACAAACCTCCTTCTTTTAAGGGAGGTTATGAGCCAATGGCGGCTGCGAAATGGCTCCAAGCTATGGAGAAGATATTCAGGGTGATGAGATGCCCTGATGCAATGAAGTTGGCCTACTCTGTTTATATGCTGGAAGAGGAAGCGGAAGATTGGTGGACCAATACCGTGCAGCCATTAGAAGCTGAAGGCCGGGAAATCACCTGGCGGTTGTTCGAGACGTTGTTCTTGGATAACTACTTCCCTAGGGAGGCTAGGGAACAGAAACAGAATGAGTATAACGATCTCAAGCAAGGGTCGATGACAATTGACCAATATTTCGCCAAGTTCAATGAATTGGTGAAATATGCTAACTATGGGAGAGCCTTACCCATTCCGGCCGAGATAACCTCTAAATTTCAATGGGGTCTAAATGAGAAGATGTCAAATTGTGACATCCGAGAGTTTAGTAGATTCGTGAACCAATGCCGGAAGGTGGAAGAAGTTTATGGTGTGCCGAAAAGTAAGAAGTCTTCCGAGGCACAAGCATCTGGTGCTAGTGGAGCAACTGGCTCTACTTCAGAAAAGGGTAAGAAGATGGATGACAGGAATATTAAAGAAAAATTACAAGCTAGACAGTCTGAAGAAAAGTTTAAAAGAAGCGGGAGTCAACAGAGTTGGGACAATGAAAGACCTATTGTGCCAAAGTGTGACAATTGTGGCAGGCATCACAAGGGCGTTTGTTTGATGGGCCAGAACGTATGTTTTAAGTGTGGTAGACCTGGTCACTATGCGAGGGATTGTCCCCAGATCGTGGGACGAGTTGCTCATGTGCAAGTGGCCTCTGATCTTCCAGCAGCGGCACATGTTAGCACTTCGACCCAACCCCAGCTAGAGAGGTTCCCATACTTGACGGGAGGTGTGACGCATGTAGATTAATATGACATGCATAGTTTATTGAGGTTGGAGCCACACATGCTTAGACTGTGGACTCAATTATGATTGTGTGATTCGTTATGTCTAGTAATTAAAAACTAGACTATGTATTGATTGCTAAAAGATGGTAAGTTGTACTTGTATGCAATGACCTTTCCATGGATGTAGTGGTAGTATTACCTCCATGAGGATAATATCCTATGAGATAGAGAATTCTCATTAAAGGTCTAGATTGAGGGGAACTTCCCTTGGAGTTAGCCTTCGGGACCTCCTTGTGGTCAGATACCTAAGAGAAACAGCCCATAGCGGATCTCTCTTGGAAGTTCCATCAGATGAGATTTTATGTATGAGGTTATTAGTAGGACCGCAGAAGGTCAGGGTTAAATATCAAGTGAATATGTATGACCCTTGAGGAAAATGAAAGATAAAAGTGCTTGAACATAATAGTATCACCTAATTATAAAACATAGATTGAATCATGAATGAAACATTTCATCTTATGATAAGATGATGAGGAAAAGAGGAACTGATTAATAGGGTAACTTCGGGAACACAAGAAGAGTTCTCCGATAAATCCATAGATGATTGAAGGAGTGGTTTTGTCGATTTTGAGGACAAAATCGTTAAAAAGGTGGGGTGAATATAATACCCCAAACTTAAGCATTTAATTGATTAATTTTAATTAAATAATTAAGCATATTTTAGTGAGTAAAATTAAGTATAAGGCTTAATTAAATGAATCTGAGTCACTTGGAGTTAAAAAGTGTACTCAGTGAAAATTAAGGGGTATAAATGGGTGTAGGCAAAAGTACCCAAAATATAAAAATAAAATTAGAAACATTCCTAGAAAAATATTCCAGACTTTTGGGTAAAGTTTGGTAATTAATGGAGTTGAATAGATAGACGAACCAATACCCGCTTAAAGTCACTTAACCTATGTTAAGTGACTAAGACACCAAAAGAGCCCCATTCCCCACCCCATTTCCGTCGAGCCAGAGAGAGAAGCAAACAGAAGAAGAAGAAGAAGAAAAGAAGAGAGAAGAAGAGAGAGAGGAGGGAGGAAACCTTAACCGTTTTGGGTGATTCAAAAGCCTAAACCACTTTAAATCTTCCCCTCTTTCATAATCCAAGCTTGGTTCTTAGTGGGGAGTGTTGTGTTGTGAGATTTTTCCTCTCAAAGTTCCGCCCCTTTGTGAGAATTTGGGGTTTTGGGAGCTTCAACCTCCATTGGAGCTTGAGGAGCCATCAATCCTTGGTTGTGCGACCATTGGTGGAATGAGGCAATAGGACCAAGTGGAGTGACCAACCCTTGGGGTTGTGTGCAATTGAGGAAAGCTCAAGAGCAAGGTAAACCTTTGGACCTTGTGGTTGATCCCATTGAGTGTTCCACCATACTCCGTTGAGGAGAAATGGTTTATGAGATGTGATATGTAATTATGATAGTAATTGTATGCTCATGCATTGATTCATGCATTGATACATGTTATGATTGATTGATGATTATTGGTTGATGTTTGATTGTTTAAGAGTAATTGAGGAATGGTTATAGAAGTAGCAATAATGAATGAGGTAATGGTTGAGGATTGTGATTGAGGTTATGAGTGATAGTATTATGATGAGGATGATTGGTAGGAACTTCCCTTGGAAACAGCCCTATGTGGATCTCTATGTGGTTAGAGCCTAAGAGGAACAACCCTATGTGGATCCCTCTTGGAGGTTCCTAGATTGAGGAAAGGACTTCCCTTGGAAACAGCCCTAGGTGGATCTCCATGTGGTAAGAGCCTAAGAGAAACAACCCTTTGAGGATCTCTCTTGGAATAGATTGAGGAAAGGACTTCCCTTGGAAACAGCCCTATGTGGATCTCCATGTGGTAAGAGCCTAAGAGAAACAGCCCTTAGTGGATCTCTCTTGGAAGTCCATGTGATGCTTGTGGATAAGAATGTGTTAAGCTATTATGATTATGTGTACATTGAAGTGGACCTTAGGGTGGAGTGATCTCCAAGGACCTCTGGTTTACTGTGATATATTCGTATATCTCACCCCGTGTTGTGGGGCATCATTTCAGGTACTGATAGAGGTGAGGTTGATCGAGGCAAGAAGCGTGAGTAGACTGTACCTGATAGCTGGACATGTTGAGTTGCATGCCATTTAGCATTGCTATATGTATATTTTGATGTCATATGATGTATTTTGGAGGACTTAGTGCATGATCATTGTAGTAGTAATGGGTATCTGATACATGGTTACTTGCTTTGATCATGTTCATTTTGTAGCTAAGTCCTTTGGCATGTATATGAGATTTGTAATTAAGACATGATGTAATATTGTAAGTAATGAAGATATTTGTGTATGATGATTACTGTAAGTTAAATGCATGAATGTATTTTTATGTATTGGATATGTTGAGCTGGAAAGTCAATTAGGTACCTTGTGCTAAGTTGGGAAACGTTGAGAAAACAAAGGTTATGCTGCCCAATTTCCGTTAAATCAATGATGAGAGGATGAGAGTTAAGCAATGATATAGGGATATCACAAGCTTGTTAAATAGGTTGTAAAATGTGTAGGATTGATTCCCCAAGAAAGATGCATGAAAAATATGAGTATAGGAAATTGCCCAGAAGAGGGGGCTTAAGCGCCCTGATGCACCTGTGAAGACCAAAAGCTTTCTGCCGCCTGAGGCTTTAGCGCCCAAAATGGGGGCTTAAGCGCCCTGGAGCACGCTTAAGCGCCCTTGGTGGCCAAAAAATGTGAATTCCCTCTGTCTGTGGGCGCTTAAGCGCCCTGGAGCGCGCTTAAGCGCCCTGCCCGCGTAGTTTTTCAGCATACACCTGAGTTAGTAAAATTGTCATAACTTGAGCTACAGAGCTCCAAATGAGGAGCGGTTTGAAACCACGCGTAGCTAACGAAGAGATCTACAATATAGTAGAAATTGTGAAATAAATAGGAAGTAAATTAATGGTTTATAAATGGAATAAGAACATGATGTTAAGCTTAATTTATCTGATTCCGCAAGGTAATATGGTTATGATCACGCAATTGGCTATTTTAAATTCGGCGTCGTTTTAAAAAGAAAAACTTATCTGGATTTTAATTGAGCCAATGTGATTGTAACTGCGCTTAATATCATAATGCGATGTTAACAAACCGGTTCTAGAACGGGGCGTTACACAACTCAGAGGGCAGCTCTAACTTTAATGCCTTTAGTTTCCAGCAAGATTAGACATTTCCATAATGTACTCCCTTATGTTTCCCTTTCCTTTATACCTAATGTTTATGAGTTTAGACAAGGTTTGACCAATTTCAGCCTTTTCATTTCGAGCAAATTATTGCTCGAGTTCCTTTAGAAACAACTTGGCATCAGTAGTCTCAACAATCGAGCCCCTAAACGCCTCCGGAACGCAACGCCTCCGGAACGCAACGTTTCATGATCATCAGACACATGCGATTTGAGCGTTCCCACTTCTCAATTTTATCCGTGTTTGGATTTTCCTGAGTGGAAGTGGGTTTCTCAGTCCTTAGCGCATTGTCGAGATCCATGCAGCCGAGAACAATTTCCACATTCTCTTTCCACAGCTTAAAATTTGCCCATTAAGCATTGGAAGCATATTCATTTGAGCAACATAATTGGCAGCGGTAGCAGAAACTATACAGAGAACAAAAAAGATAACATACTAATAACATGTCATATCATATATATACATACACGATATAGACAAATAATCCGAAGTAAAATGAGTTTATTATAAGATACCTAGCACAACATTAATATTTAGTCTGTGGACAAAAATATCAACTTGTAAGTGGTACTCTTAATGTAGTAATCAAACATTGACAATAAGTCCTGTCAAATCATAGCCTTTCTGTGGGTCGACTATGAATTACATGGAGAATTCTTGATAATTGTCACATATTTATTACCACAGGTATGTTTGTTACTTGGCCAAATAATAACCTTCCTGTGGGCCGATCACTATCCGCATAAGCAATAAACACACACATGATCACACAACATATGTTATTTGGCCAAACAATAACCTTCTTGTGGGCCGATTATTATTTGCATAAATAAAATATATTTATATGACCAACCTATTTGAAATCAAATTAACCTTTATAAATTTGGCCGCTGTGGCGGCTAATAAATCTATCATATTCAATTTCAAATAGAAACCTTTAGGGATAATAAACACATTTAAAAATAATAATAATAATAAATATAAAAAATATGTATTATCAATTTTAATGTATTTTCATACATTCTGTTTTCATCACAGATACCGAGGCTCCAAAAAATTATAAATCAAATACGGCACATTAATTTGTGATTTATAAATCAATCCGATTGGATTCACGTAAATATATATAATATGTAAATCACGAATGCCAATCATGACTAACAAACACTGTAACATTATAATTGATCAATTTGTAAATAAAACAATTCACGAATGCTGTGAATATTTTCACGAAAAGGTTTCAATTGTATATGTGCAATAATTTGAATACAAAGTGTGCAATTCACGAAAAAGGTTCTCGGTCAGGCAATAACAATTGGCTGCAACTGTATTCAAAGTGATTGCAATATGGAGAGACGAAACACAGATAATTTACAGATTTAAAAAAAAAAAAATCGCAATTGATTATGAGTCTTATAATCATACAAACCAGTATCTCTATTTAAAGTCATAAAGATCAAACCAAAACTTAATTCCTTCATGATTCAATATGATTATGGCTCTTATACCAATTTGTTGGAATTTTTAATTCCTTTAAACCTTATGGTGATAATGATACGAACATGGAGCATATGAGACCAGAGGAGGAAGGCGGTGATGACAACAGAGAGGAGATGGGGGAGAACGACCAAAGAGAGAAGGAGATTGAGAACAGAGAGTCAACGCAGAGGAGCTAGAATCAGGATGAGATCAAAGTGGACTAAAGATTATCTGATGGCACTAGTGGGCCATAAAGGATGAGGCCCAATTCATATATGAGAGGGAATATAGTAAATAAGGAGAGGAAAGTCATTACTTGTGTTTGTGGGCCAGTAGGGCAGCCCAATAGAAATATTATTGTTTCTTTTATAAAGGTTAGTAGGAGTACAATAGAGGGGTATCTGAAAATTGTAATTGAATTCTCATCTTCTTCCCTAATTTTCTTCTGGAGTTGCCGGCAACCTCGAATTGCCGTAGGAATTCATTAATATACAGATATTTTCTCCTTGATTGTGGTTGAGTGTATCAATTTGGTGCTTTCATTGAGAGGCAACTTCTGACTTTTACCATGGCAGAAGGAACTCGAAGTGCAGTAAAACAAAATGTGATGGATGAATGCTTGAACCGATTGGCAAGGCATGAAGAGCAGTTCTCTTCATTCGGTCACCTGTTACAAGAAATGAACATGAAGTTAGCATTGCTGGAGGCGAAATTAGATCAAGGACAGAAACAAAAGACGAAGGTGGAAGGAACGACGAACGAAGGGTTAGGAAGTTTTTTTGGAAATAATGCATTAAAGTCAGTTAAGCTTACCATTCCTCGGTTTGCTGGTGGGAACCCCGAACCTTGGATCCATAAAATCCAACAGTTCTATGGGTTTCATAATCTCACAGATCCCGAGAAATTCACTCTGACCTCCTTTCACATGGATGGCAGTGCTGAAGAGTGGTACCACTGGATGGATCGTAATGGAAGATTGAGAACATGGGATCAATTTGTAGGCGCCTTACGCGCCCGATTTGGACCTTCCAGGTATAGGGATTTACGGGGAGAACTTGGCAGATTGACACAAGTAACTACCGTAGCAGATTACCAATCTCAGTTTGAGAAGCTCGCAAATCAGGTGATGGGAATTGACGATGTGAGCCTCCAAAGTTATTTTGAATCTGGTCTGAAATCTGAGATCCGCAAGGAGGTACGCATGCACTTACCTGCCAGTTTGGAGCAAGCCATTGATTTAACTAAAATTGTTGAAGACAACCTCAATGATAAAAGTACAGGGAGGACTTACTACAACCGTGCTTATACTGGTCCAAGTAATCCTTCCCAACCAGGGTTATTGCCTACACCTACAGCTCCACCCAAGCTTGCCATTACAGGCTCAGGAAACAATAAAACCAATATTCCAATCAAACGGTTGACTGCAGCAGAGATGATGGAGAGAAGAGAGAAGGGCTTGTGCTATTATTGCGATGAGAAATTCAACCGAACTCACGTATGCAAGTCCAAAATGTTCATCATGCTGGTACAAGATGAGGACAATGAGGCACCTGACAAGAATGGAGGAGATGAATTAATTATGGATATGAGTACTGAGAAGATGGAAGGGGAAATTCAAACCATGCCCGAAATTAGCTTACATGCTATGGCAGGACAGCATTCCACCAGTACATTGCGCATTCAAGGGAGGATTGGCAATACTTCTGTGCAGATTCTGGTTGATGGCGGTTCCACCCACAATTTTATACAGGCTCGTTTGGTGAAGTTTCTGGGATTGGACAGCATCCCTACACAGAAATTTCAAGTATTAGTGGGCAATGGAGAAGTCATGGACTGCTTAGAAGTATGTTCACAGGTTGAGATAGAGATACAGGGACATCACTTCCGACCAGACCTGTATGTCCTACCCCTTCAGGGTGCTGAGGTTGTTTTGGGAGTCCAGTGGCTATCGGAATGGGGTGACATTACAATAAACTACCGCGACCTGGTCATGAGATTTGAAAGGGAAGGCCAGCAGATGGAATTACAGGGAGCCCACAACCTTACTATGGAAGCAATTCAGCTGCATCAGCTTCGCAAATTGCAATCCTCCAACTCCGTGGCTTGTTTATATTAATTACACGCCATAACCCACAGCACTGAATGCCAGCCAGCAGCAATAATCAAACATGACAGCCGTGTGCAACAGGTCTTACAAGACTTTGAATAGGTGTTTGCTAAGCCCACAACCTTGCCTCCCTTCCGTCAGGAGGACCATCAAATCCACCTGGAACCTGGAACAAAAGCAGTCAGTGTCAGACCGTATAGATACCCACATTTTCAGAAAACAGAAATAGAGAAAATGGTGAAAGAGATGTTATCCTCAGGGGGTGATTCTCCCTAGCTTAAGCCCTTTTTCATCTCCAACACTCTTGGTCAAAAAGAAAGATGGAACCTGGAGGTTTTGCATCGACTATCGAGCCCTCAACCAGGTTACAGTCGCCCACAGTTTCCCAATTCCCACTATTGACGAGATGTTGGATGAACTAGCAGGAGCTGCTGTCTTCTCAAAGATAGACCTCCGATCCGGTTACCACCAAATAAGATTGGCAGAACCAGATATTTACAAAATCGCTTTTCGCACCCATGAGGGCCACTACGAGTTTGTGGTCATGCCATTTGGGCTCACTAACGCCCCGGCTACGTTTCAAGGAGTCATGAACTCAATGTTGAAGGTATTTCTGAGGAAATTTGTAATCGTTTTTTTTTATGACATTCTTGTCTATAGCAGGAATTTGGAGGACCACTTGATTCACCTGAGGACAGTCTTAGGATGCTTGCATAATAATCAGTTTTATGTGAAAATGGAGAAATGCGCATTTGCACAAACTGAAGTAGAATATCTGGGTCATGTTGTGAATGGAGATGGAGTGCGACCAGATGAAGGTAAAATAATAGCTATCATGGAGTGGAAAGAACCCACTACAGTCAAACAGCTGCGTGGCTTCCTTGGCCTAGCAGGATACTACCGCAAATTTGTGCGAGGATTTTCACACATCGCAGCTCCCTTGACTGCTCTCCTGCAGAAAGATGCATTTACATGGACCCCTGCTGCTGCACAAGCTATGTCCAGACTGAAGGAAATTTTGTCCAACCCACCCGTGTTGGCCTTGCCGGACTTTGATAAGCCTTTTGTGCTCACCACCGATGCTTCCGGAATAGGTATTGGATCGGTGCTCAGTCAGGACAATAAACCAATTGCTTACTTCAGCCGTAAGCTCTCCCTTAAAATGCAACAATCTTCCACCTATGTCAGGGAACTCTTTGCCATCACGGAAGGAGTAGCCAAGTTCCGGCAATACCTGCTAGGAAGTAAATTTACGATTAGGACAGACCAGCATAGTATCAGGGAATTAATGGCTCAAGTGATACAGACACCAGAACAACAACGTTTTCTGGTTAAATTACTAGGGTATGATTATACCATTGAATATCACCCTGGTGCTATCAACAAGGTGGCTGATGCCTTGTCTCGGGTCCACGAAGGGGAGCCAAAGGATACTGTTGCAGAGTACCAACTTCTAGCCTTAACCTCTCGAATTAATCCTCTCCTGGGTTCCATCTGAAAAGAAGTCAAAGAGAAATCAGAACTGTGTAAGATTGTCCAATCAATCGAAGAAAAAAAAAGTGGGTTTGAAAATTATACCATTAAGGATGGCTTGATTTTTTTTAAAGGGCGTATTGTAGTGGCCAGTACCTCTGACATTCGCACATCCCTCTTGCATGAATTCCATTCTACTGTAGTTGGGGGTCATGGCCGCATAAGGAAGACTTTGCATCGCATCTCCACCCACTATTATTGGCCCAACATGAAGTTCGATGTGCAGGAGTTTGTGCGCAGCTGTCCTACCTGCCAAGTTACGAAGTATCAGCCTATGTCACCCGCAGGACTTTTACAACCGTTGACCATTCCAAAAGCAGTCTGGGAAGATCTCTCCATGGATTTCATAGTCGGACTACCACCGTCTGAAGGAAAAACGGTTATAATGGTAGTTGTGGACCGTCTTTCCAAGTACTCACATTTTTCTCCATTACCAGGCAATTTCTCAGCTACAAAGGTGGCCTCTGTTTTTGTATCCGATGTTTGTCGTCACCATGGCATCCCGCGTTCCATCGTCTCCGATAGAGATCGAGTGTTCATCAGTAAGTTCTGGCAGGAACTTTCTAGGCTAAGTGGCACACAGCTGCACTTCAGCACAGCAAACCACCCTGAGAGTGACGGTCAAACAGAAGTGACAAATCGAGGATTAGAACAGTATTTGCGATGCTACACCATGGACAACCCAAAGAACTGGATTCAGTACTTACCGTGGGCGGAATTTTCTTACAATTCGTCATTTCACTCCTCCATTGGGTTCAGTCCATTCCAAGTGCTCTATGGGCGATTACCACCACCAGTACAGCCTTATGACGGAACAACTACCGCCATTGAGGCAGTGGACGCCTTGCTGACGCAAAGAGATCACATACTTCGACAACTCCGTGATAATCTGCACCGTACACGCCACCACATGAAGACACAGGCTGATAAGCACCGCCGCGATGTACAGTTTGGTGTTGGGGATGAGGTATTGGTAAAGCTCCAGCCATATCGACAGAAATCCTTCGAAACCAAACCTTTTCCAAGCTTCGGAGAAGATACTATGGCCCTTTTCCGATTGCTGAGCGGATCGGGCCCGTGGCCTACCGTCTGACGCTACCGGAATCATCAAGGATCCACCCTGTGTTCCACGTTTCGTTGTTGAAGGAGTTCCGTAAAAATCCAAACTTTCACCCCCTTTCACTTCCATCGGTGGCTTGGGACAACCATCCCGTGACTGAACCGTTAGCCATAGTCCGTTCACGGACCATACAACGGAGCAACTGCTCCGATCTGCAGGTTCTGGTCCAATGGAGTGGCCTGCCGTTGGAGGACGCCTCTTGGATGCCGATTTCTGAGTTCATGCATGCCTTCCCACAGTTCGATCTTGAGGGCAAGATCGCGTCTTTAAGAGAGGAGGGAATTGATACGAACACGGAGCATATGAGACCAGAGGAGGAAGGCGGTGATGACAACAGAGAGGAGATGAGGGAGAACGACCAAAGAGAGAAGGAGATTGAGAAGGGGACAAAGAGTCAACGCAAAGGAGCTAGAATCAGGATGAGATCAAAGTGGACTAAAGATTATCTGATGGCACTAGTGGGCCATAAAGGATGAGGCCCAATTCGTATATGAGAGGGAATATAGTAAATAAGGAGAGGAAAGTCATTACTTGTGTTTGTGGGCCAGTAGGGCAGCCCAATAGAAATATTATTGTTTCTTTTATAAAGGTTAGTAGGAGTACAGTAGAGGGGTATCTGAAAATTGTAATTGAATTCTCATCTTCTTCCCTAATTTTCTTCTGGAGTTGCCGGCAACCTCGAATTGCCGTAGGAATTCATTAATATACATATATTTTCTCCTTGATTGTGGTTGAGTGTATCAGATAACTATCACCTACAAGCCAAGATCCATCATACCAAATCATAAAGAAAAATAAGAACAACATAAAGGTGGAGGCATACCTGTCTCCATTGCAGCGGAATAACTTTTATCTTGTCTCTTGGGGTTTGTAGTCTTCCTTAGTCAAATCACCCTAAAACCTTATTCCTTAGTGTGCCGTCTCTCTCTTGATGGGGAAGAGAAACTAGGGTTTGTTATTTGACGTATTGGGGACCATAACCCTTTATAGTGTTTTTATCTTTATTGTTGGGCCAATAATCTCCCATTATACCTAGTTGGCCAACACCGGTATCCACTCATTCAGTCCATACTCACTTAGGAATCTATTTGGAAATATTTAACTGATCACTTTAATTTACCCAATATATATAAATAGCACAATATAATTATTAATATAATATGTGACCCACAATAATTATTAGAAAATATAATTTCCTAACATGCTCCTCGTACACACTGCTAGTCCATGGATACAATCCACTAGGATCAAACAGAAATCAATTCCAGAGAAAATTCTAAATGTGATCGTCATCATTTTTTCAAGGTTTTGGTCAATATGAATGTGTTCTGAATTAAGTGTTTTAGTTTGTTGTCCGCTTTTGAATTGAAATGAAAATCCTGGTTGAACGTTAAGTGAAAGCCATTCTCGCGGGTCTTGCACGTTGATAAATTATAGAGCAAGCAAACTTACAATCAAGGCCACATTTTCTTGGCGTTGTAAATACATTTGAATTATTTATGGTGTAACAGAGGGAAAAACAAATCGAAAAAGATATTTGGACTTGTGAAGCAACAATCGAAAGCTTGATTGGCTAGTGCCTAATGGTACATGTATAAAAGCACTCCTTGCACTGCTAGCTACAATATCAGTTAATGAATCAGAGCATAGAAATTCGAATTTTTTGGTTATGGGTAATTGTCCATTTACATTATAATTACTATTATTCTATAAAATAAAAATAGAAAAATATGATTATAATTAATAATTAAGGCTTGACTTGTATAATAAAAATTGATTGTGAATTTTTTTATTAAAAGTATTTTATAAAAAATTTGAATAGGTTGACAACCAAATTGTTCATTGGCTGGTCAATTGTTCTCACAAATTTGGTTTAGTTTTATTTTATCTCCTCTTCTCCTTAAAAAGAGAAGCCAAATACTTTTTTTTAATTAAAAACTCTTAAAAATGGTAGTTTTTTTATTAAAGAAAGAAAGAAAAAGCAGCTTTTTATGAAAAGCTTCTATAGGGGCACCAGGTTATTCTGGCTTTTTTTTTTAAATAATAAATAAATAATCACATATTAATCACATGGTAATCTTTCCCCGTCCATTGCAGGGTCATAAAGGGTACTATCCTCAACTATATAACTGGACCTCTTCTCATCGTATTTTTTTTTTTTTTGGGTAATTCTCATCCTATTTATTTTTTCCTTTTTTTTTTGGGTACATATTCTCATCCTATTTTTATTATATGAATATGTTGTATTATCAGTATTGATTGCGCAGTTAACTGCGTGTCCTTGCAAAATATTTACTTTTATAAATAAGTATTTGATAAAATGAAGTTTACTATATTTATAAATATATTATATATAAATTTTATTATTAATATATGACTTTAATGTTTCTACGGTAAAAAAAGTGAACCTAAATATATACATATATTTGTGTTTATTTTCAAAACATATTGAAAAGTAAGTATTATCATTTTTTTAGAATTTATTCGATTAATGTTGAATTTCTATAATTACGAATCGAATCTCCGGTTAATAATAATTATGTATTGCTAAAAAAACCGAGAATTTATTATAAATAGGTGAATAAATATTTAAACAGGTGATTAAATATTTATCCCTCTTGATATGTTTTAATACACGGATATTATTACAAAGACATTTTTCGTGCATATGATCCATTAAAATAATATTAAAATCAAGAGATAAAAAATTAATGATTGACAAAAAAAACTTATCAATTAGTTATTTATATTTTGTGGTAAGTATATAAAGAAGAAATACACATTCTTTTAAGTAGTGTTATGAATTTCGGACTTGAAAGAAAAAAGTATTTGAAATATTATTGAATTGTGAATAATCTATACAAAGGGTTCTCTATTTATAGAGAATACTTGACCTAATTTTGACCTAATGGGCTTGGCCCAATGCAACAAATAAATGACTAAATAATAACTAAATAATAACTAAATAATTATTATTTACAACACTCCCCTCAAGCTGAGGAATAGATATTTATCATTCCCAGCTTGCTAGTAAGTTCTTGAAATCTGTCTGAAGGAAGCCCCTTTGTTAATAGATCAGCTAATTGACGCCCAGTGGGAATGTATGGAGTGATAATCAACCCGCTATCAAGTTTCTCTTTGATGAAATGACGGTCGACCTCAATATGTTTAGTCCGATCATGTTGAACTGGATTATGAGCTATACAAATATCGGGCTTATTATCACATAACAGCTTCATAGGTCCCTCACATTTTATTTTGAAATCATCAAGTACAATTTTCAGCCACAGTAACTCACAAATGCCTTGAGCCATAGCTCGAAATTCAGCTTCTGCACTTGATCTGGCAACCACATCTTGTTTCTTACTTCTCCATGTCACCAAGTTACCGCAAAGAAACATGCAATAACCAGTGGTAGAACGACGGTCAGTCACGGATCCAGCATAATCAGCATCTGTGTAGACTTCTAAAGATAGATTTCCATCACGTCGGAATAACAATCCTTTACCAGGAGTACCTTTATGATACTGAAGAATTCTCTCTACTGCCTGCATGTGTTTTTCCTTTGGATCGTGCATAAATTGACTGACAACACTAACAACATAAGCTAGGTCTGGTCTAGTATGGGCCAGATATATCAATTTCCCAACTAGCCGTTGGTATTGTCCTTTATCAACTGGAGGACTCTCTTCTTCATAGCCCATCTTGTGATTCTGCTCAATAGGAGTATTAGAGGGTTTACACTCGAGCTTTCCTGCTTCTTTGAGAAGATCCAAAACATTTTCCTCTGGCTGATAAAAATTTCTTTGCTTGAATGAGCTACTTTTATCCCTAGGAAATATCTCAGTTTCCTAAGGTCTTTGATTTCAAACTCAGAGGCAAGCCGTGTTTGCAGAATCTGTCTCTCCACAAAATCATCACCTGTGATAATAATATCATCAACATATACAAGGAGCACAGTAAGCTTCCCATTTTGGGAGTGCTTGAAGAAAAGAGTGTGATCTCCTTGACTCTGCCTGTATCCTAAGGTCATCATAACCTTAGTAAACCTTCCAAACCAAGCACGGGGTGACTGCTTCAATCCATACAAGGCCTTTTTTAATCTACAAACTTTATTTTCCCCCTTCACAGAATCAAAACCAGGCGGGATTTCCATGTAGACTTCTTCTAACTCACCATTGAGGAAAACATTTTTCACATCAAATTGATTTATATCCCAATTGTAATGGGCAGCAAGGGATAACAAGATTCTTACTGTATTCATCTTTGCAACTGGAGCAAAGGTTTTTTCATAATCAATGCCATAGGTTTGAGTGTAACCTTTGGCCACTAATCGAGCCTTGTATCTCTCAAGAGTGCCATCAGAATTATATTTCAGGGTATAAACCCATCTGCACCCTACTGCTTTCTTTCCGTTGGGTCTATCAATAACCTCCTATTATTTTTCTCCAAAGCATTCATCTCCTCTTGCATGGATTGAGCCCAATTCCTATCTTTCAAGGCTTCATGTACTGATTTTGGGATTGCAATAGAGTTTAGTGCTGAAACAAAGCTTTTGTGCTGCACAGAAAGATTAGCAGAGGAAACAAAATGGGAGATAGGGTATTGAGTACAAGAGGGACAGGAGGGACAAGATTTCTTGGGACAAGCTCTTTTTCCTTTTCTAAGAGCAATGGGTAAATCATCAGAATCAGTAGTAATGGGTAAGTCATCAGAGGTATTAACATCATGATCAGAAATATGATATTCAGGACTTACCAGTGGTTCAGACAATTGAGGTTGCTGTTGAGACAATGTGGGTTGTTTCCTTCTTTCAGGTGTCATAACCTTCTGTATCTCTGGTGTACTTGATGTATCAATCACAGGAGAATCAGTCACAGGAGGATTACTCACAAGAGAATCAGACGCAGGAGGAACAGGACCAAGAGGAGGATACACTGACATAGGTAAAAGAGTAGACACTGAAGATTCAAACTCAAAGAAGGCAGGTGATGAGATTTCTGGTGAAGGCAAGATTTCTGGTGAAGGATTCTCCCCCTGAAGATGAGGACCTTGGAAAAAGTACTCAAATTCCTGAAATGTAACATCCATAGAAACAAAAAATTTCCTACTACTAGGGTGATAGCACTTGTAGCTCTTCTTATTAGGAACATAACCAAGAAAAACACATTTAATAGCCCTAGGATCCAACTTACTTCGATGATGTTTATGAACATGAACAAAAGCAACACACCCAAACACTCGTGGAGGAAGACTCATCATAGTTGGAATAGAAGGGAAAAAAGAAGTCATAGAGTGGATAGAACTTACATGGTCAAGTACCCGAGTGGGTAAACGGTTGATCAAGAATGCTGCAGTAAGAATAGCATCTCCCCAATAGTATTTGAGTACATGTGTCTGAAACATTAATGCACGAGCCACTTCAAGAAGGTGACGATTTTTTCTTTCAGCAACCCCATTCTGTTGGGGGGTGTCAACACAAGTAAGTTCATGAATTATACCGTTATTTCTTATAAATTGGGAAAAACTGTGATTAACATATTCAGTATCATTATCTGTTCTTAGTCTCTTGATTTTTTTACCAAACTGGGTCTCAATCATTTTATAAAATTGAAAGAACAGTTGTGGTACCTCAGACTTTTCACGCATTAAGTACACCCAAGTTACACGAGTGCAATCATCAATAAAAGAAACAAACCATCTATTTCCAGAAGCATGAGAGACTTTAGAGGGACCCCAAACATCAGAATGAATAAGATCAAAAGGTTCAACACTCTTAGTAATACTAGAAGGAAAAGACACACGATGATGCTTAGCAAATTCACAAACATCACAATGAAAAGACTCAACAGACTTAGACAAAAACAATGACGGAAATAAAGATTTGAGTAAACTAAATGGAGGATGACCTAAGCGCTTATGATGAAGCCAAATCAAAGAATCAGCAGTTGATTGACCATGAGACATCAAGATGTGATCTGTTACTTTATTTGCAGGAGATTGTGACACCAGATAGTACAGCCCACCTTGCTCTTTAGCACTACCAATCGTCTTCCCCGTGGCGAGATCCTGAAAAAGACAATGGGTAGGATAGAAGGTTACAGTACAATTCAAATCTTTTGTAATTTTATGAATAGAAAGAAGATTCGTGGAGAGTTTAGGAACATGAAGAACATCCTTAAGATGTAAGAACTGCTGTAAGTTTATGTCACCAGAACCCGCAACTGATGTATGAGAGCCATCAGCTACGGCTATTGTATGAGTTCCAATGGTAGGATGATAAGAAGTAAAGGAGTCAGCACAACAAGCCATATGATCAGTAGCACCAGAATCAACAACCCAAGAATGTTTAAAATCATTACATGAAGAAATGAAAGAATAAGTTTTGGAGCTCATACCAGTCAGTCAAAGCACTAGTATCAGATGGCTTACTCATAGAATCAAGAATGGTTCGGAGCCGTTTCAACTCATCTGGACGAAATGCAGGTTAGGTCTTATTAGGTGCAGGAGTTATTTCAGAGGAAGTAAAATGCGCTTGACCACACAACCTTGCCATCTTTTCTAAGACAGTTTGCTTTCCATGGAGGCGAAAGCATAGATCTTTGATATATCCTGTTCTTTTACAATAAGAACACCATCGATCATCTCTTCTAGAAGATGCACCATCATAAAACTTGGTAAAGGAACTCCTTTGAGAAGAGGCCATACTGCACAAAACTTGTCAAAGAATAGCACCAAGTATCCAAAAAATACGGAAAAAATACCAAACGACGTCCGATCTGAGAAAAAAATCACAGATCCAGAAAGAGGATGAAGAGACGATCAGAACGCTGTTGACCGGAGCTGGAAAGAAGCAGTCACGCGCCTCCACGTGCCGGTGGAGGTGTCTGCGAGTGGGCCTCACTCGCCGGGAGTGTGGCAGCGCGTGGGAGCGCGTGCGGCGGCCGCCGGAGTTGGGATTTTCACCGTGAGGTCGTCCGGAGGTGGCGGTCCCTTCTGTGGCTGAGCGGAGTCCAAACGGTCACCAGAAAGTACTGTTCCAGTGATGAACAGTAGTGGGTTTGAGTCGTTCTTAAGAGATCCGGCCGTCAATTGATTGTAAAAGGTCCACAAACTGATAGATCAGAGAAAAAAGGTTTGAAAACAGGTCCTCTCGGTCCAAAAAAGGTCCCCGGAAAAAAATTTCCTGTGGCAGCTGATAGGCGGCGAGAGGAGGAAGGGAGAAGCAGTAATTGCGGAAGCAGAGCCCTCAAGGTCGAGAGCTCTGATACCAATTTGAAAGAAAAAGGTATTTGAAATATTATTGAATTGTGAATAATCTGTACAAAGGGTTCTCTATTTATAGAGAATACTTGATCTAATTTTGACCTAATGGGCTTGGCTCAATACAACAAATAAATGACTAAATAATAACTAAATAATTATTATTTACAACATTCGGTGTTCAACTTTGGATTTTTAGAGGAATAACATCAAATTAGATAATCGTTTATCGATTGTAAGGAACTTTGATTAATAATATATGGTAGATCTCCAAGCTAGCTTCAGAGTTGTGGAGGGTATATCTTAGTTGACGAACTGATGAACACTGACAATGGATTACATGATTTTGGACTTTGAGTTCTAGGTTTGTACTCTGTAGCAAATGAGATAATATTGGACTTTGAGCTCTTGCATACCAATTGGTTGCCTCAAGAGATACATGACTATTTGAAGGATTACTGGAATAGTAATGAAGAATGGAAGAAAATGGTTAAAACAAATAAAATAAATAAGTCCATATACAATAGACCTTCATATTTATTTATCTATATGTTTTTATTTTTGACATGTTTTTCTTCAACGAATTTTTCTCACGATGATGCATGATGATATGAAGTGTTAAATAAACAAAAATATTATGAGACTGCATTGTAATAGGTTAGCTTTCATAAACTACAAGCTATAAAGGTACTGGTCATAATGGCTGGCCTGTAATAGATATCTCTGGGATGCTAGAGACTGATACACATTAAAAGTTATTCTTCGAACAGATATGATGCTACATGAAGTATCCCAGGCTCTTTATGAATTCAATTATTTCTACTTTTAATTTCCTGTTATTCACTGAGAAACTAGTTCTCATTATGTGGATATTTGTTGCATGCAACTCAATGAAATTGCAGGCAGCAACAAATTACAAATTATAAACTGGTAAAGCTTTAGAGATCATTGTTGTGTTTTTGTCGTTTTATCTATCTGCTTCTGTATGTATGTTCTGTGATTTCCAGCTGTGAAAAGGCACAGTTTGTGTAGTTCATAAAGCTGTGATCCACTAGAATATGAATTTTAAATATTGTATTAGAATGGGATAACAATATACAAGTTTTTCTAAATAGTTCTATGTGGAATAGAGGAAATTATACTACATAGATATTCATTGCCTTGAGACACTAGTTCTTGGAAAACGGGAAATCCTAATTAAGTACAAACTTATTTAACACACCATGTGAACTAAAACTAGCATAAAAGTTTAGAAAAATACTACATGTTACTTCCCAGTTCCCATCACTATGGCCAACAGGTTTAATGGAGGAAGCCTTTATTTCCACACTAAACAAAAGAAGAACAAGAAAATACAAAATCCAAAATAGAAAAAGAAAATGCAAATTACAATCAATAAGGTTTCCACCTTATAGTTCTATACCTCTGTCTTCCATGTTGTTCATATACAAAATCAAGCTGAGGGATAATCCTGCAAAGCATTTCATCCACATGCTTGGAATACCACATCCTCCATCTCCTCCAGAAAATAAGGGGGAGAATAAAAATTCCAAAGCCAAAAGTAAATCCCAACTCTGCACTTAAGAAATTCCAATCAATTGAACTCTCAGTATGAGAATAAGGTGTTTCAGATGCAGGTGGTGACAACCCTTTCCAACCTTCACTACTCCAATTTTGAGTCAGTGGAGGTCCATATAACCCTTCATTGCCTGTAAATGAATCTGCTTCAAATGTCTGAATTTGTGAACCTGAGGGTATTTTCCCCACCAGATGATTATATGAGAGGTTCATGACTGAAAGAAATGACAAGCTTGCAAGCTCTGTAGGAATCTCTCCACTTAAAGAGTTGTTTGACAAGTCTAAGGACTCAAGAAGTTTTAGATTTCCTAAAGAAGAAGGAATGGTACCTGAGAAAGCATTTTGTGACAAGTTAAAAGCATGCAGTGCTGTGAGATTCATAAGCTCTTCTGGTATTGACCCTTCAAAGTGGTTGGACGAGAAGTCCAAGGAAGTGAAGGCAATGAGGATTTTCACCAAATTCAATTGTCTACCTTTATTGACAATTGTGACTGAATCCTCATAACTTCGAATACCAACACCCTCTTCAAAGATATGGGAGATTATGTGATCTATCAAAAAAGGTGGTTCTGCTGCTATAGTTTTGGCTAACTTAATTTTAAGGTCATTATTGAGGTCTACTATTGCAGTCAGAAAGTTCACAGGATTAAAGTTATCATAGAGATCAAAATATAAATGGCCAAACCTCCCACCTTCATCTTCTGCCAGCATCAATGCTGGCAAGCTTTGTAAGAGTGCTACTGGTAATGTACCAGTGAAATTGTTGGAGGCTAAATCAACAATTTGAAGCTTCTCCCATTTGCCAATGTTATAGGGACATCCAATATCCCCATGCAATTGGTTTGACCTTAAGATCATGACTCTGAGGGTGGAAATATTCTTCAAGAAGCAAGGAAAACTATCAATTAATTGATTGTTTCCGAGGTTTAGAACTTGCAAGTTTTGGCAATTAGCCAAAGATTTCGGGATTGTTGCCCTCAAAAGATTTGCACTGAGATCCAAAAACCTTAGAGCACATGAGGTTGAGAATGTATCTGAAATATGGCCACTGAGTTTGTTTCCACCAAGATTTAGTAGCCTGAGAGTACTACTCCTTCTTGTCAAACACATAGGAATCATGCCATTGAAGCTATTATGGGAGAGATCAAGCGCTCGAAGAGCTGAAATGTTGCAGAAGGATTCAAGAATTCTGCCATGAAAACTGTTGTTTGAAAGGGAGAGAAAATATAGGAAAGGAATGTGACTACCAATATCTGCTGAGTTAATAGAGCTGAATCTATTGCTTGAGTAGTCCAAATAAATGGCATTTTTTAAAAAGGTAGGAGCAGGCCCATGTAGATTGTTAGAATGAAGGTCAAGTTTGAGCAAATTTGAACTCAGATTGTGGAAAGGCCCTTCAAAATTTGTTAGAGAGTTGTAGGACAGATTTAGGACAACTAAGTCATTGAATCTCCAAATCCAGTTTGGAATTGTTCCTTCAATCTGGTTGCTGGATAAGTCTAGGTAGAGTAATGCTGATTTATTTATCAGAAAGTTAGGGAATGATCTCAAATTGCATGAACCCAACCAAAGAGTTTTCAAATTGGGAAAGGATAATGCATTATGGCCATCCCTAATATTTGCATCAACTAACAAGTTGTTATGGGAAAGATCCAGTGTGGTCAAATTTTGCAGCCTTCCAAACATATCAAGTTGTATAGTGCCATTGAACTTGTTTTTGGAAAGTTGAAGCAAACGGAGCCTTCTGAGTTTGGAGATGGACATAGTAATAGGCCCTTCAAAATTGTTGCCACTTAAATCAACCATCTCTAATAATGAAGAAGGAGCATTTGGAAATTCTTCCAATATGCCATCAAATTTGTTGTAATAAAGCATGAGTTGTTCAAGAGATTGAAGTCTAAACAGAGATGAGGGGACTCTTCCTTCAAGGGAGTTATCTCCTAAATCAATGCTCATGAGATTTATAAGGCCCTCAAAATGGGTAGTTGGAACTGTACCACTGAAGCCATTATGATTGAGGGATAAAACTGTGAGGGCCTTGGACCTATTAAAAGATGGAAGAGAACCAGAAAAGTTATTGAATGACAAATCTAGATGAACAAGTTGGGTGAGACCTGACACTGAATTAGGAAGTGTCCCATTGAACTGGCAGTTTGATAAATCTAGTGTTGACAATTTCCTCAAATTGTGGATAGAATCTGGCAGAGGTCCTGAAAAATTTGTATGGCTAAGGTTCAAGTTGTGCAGAGAACTTTGATGAGGGAAGTTTGGGAGAGAACCATGAAGACCCAGATTATAAGACACATCAAGCACCTGCAGTGATGGTATTTGGAAGATATTTGTTGGAAACACTCCACTCAATCCACAGCCACTGAGTTCCAAGGTTGTTAAGTTAGACAATTTCCCAAAGTACTGAGGCACTGGACTTGGTATGAAGTTATGGCTCAGTCTAAGTATTGAGAGAGACTGAAGCTTTGCTATTGAAGAATCAAAAGGACCAGAGAGATTACATGATGACATGCTCAGAACTTGTATATTTATTAGTGAGGATAAAGCATGGCTCCACTCCTTTCCTTTGGCTGATATTGCTATGCCATCCAGATATAGCTCCTTGATTTCTGTGAAGTTCTGCACAAGCATTGCAATAGTTGGCTTCTCAAGTCTTAAAGCATGTTGTGAGGTAGATAAATCAATAGTGGCCAACTTTTTGAGGTAAGAGATCTCAATTGGAATTTGCCCCTCAAAGCCAGCATTTGACAAATTCAAATACCTCAAGTTCTTCAGCTTTTGAAACTCAGAATGAATCCCAGAATGGAATTCATTATAAGCCAAATTCAAACTCTGCAGATATTGCAATTCAAAGAGACTGCTTAAATTTTCAACCGACCCAGAGATAAATTCATGGCTCAAGTCAAGAGCTATAACACGTCCCTTGGTGCATGTAACTCCATTCCAATCACAGCAATCACCACTTTGGTTCCAATGAGTCAATTTTTTGGACTTGGTTGGGTTGAATATGAGGTTGTTCTTCAAATTAAGCAACAAAGATTGTTGATGACTGTGGCAAAGGCCAGTCACCAAATTGATATTGATGCTCAAGTTTATGAGGCAGAAGGATAGCAAGGAAAGCCATGATAAGATTATTCTCATTGGAAATGATTATGAGAAGCAACCTTACTACAACAAATGGTTTAAGGTTGAAGATGGTTTTTGCCTTTGAGCATATGCTATCTCTCCCTTTTATAGATTCTGACCCACTTATGAGTTTACTAGATCCAACCTTACTTGAAAGTCTAAAATTGGACCTGTATTTCAACTATGAACTTTTGGGTGGTACAAATTAGGCGTGACTAAAAGTATGCACAAGTCATAACATAGAGAGAAAAGAGATCATTTCCCTACTTCAACGTGAAAAAACAAGATAAGTAGATTCGTTTCAAATTTCAACAGCAAAGTAAAAACTTTACGGTAATTGTGAATAAATTCAAATGAAAGGTTATTGGTCATTTTCTGTTTTTTTGTAATCTTGTGGTTTCTGTCGTGTTCAATTATATCAGATTCAAATTTTTTTGAAAATTATACTATCATTGCATTAATCATGATATGAATTTAGATTCAAATATATATTCAGGTTATAAATTATACAAATGGAAGGAGAAAAAAGGGAGGAGAGAGAAAGAGTATGAGAGAGAAACAAATGAGAAAATGGTTTATTTTATTCTACAAATCTTCACCGTTGGATGAGATTGTAATCTAACGGTATTGAGAGCGGTAGCTAAAATAAGAGTAGACAGAATAACCTATCCTTTAATAAAATTTGAATTAACTTGATATTATAATAGAAAATATAGGAATCATTTTGCAGGACGAAATTTTTTTCCTGTAACATTACATGTCACAAACCCTATTATAATTTACTCTGTTCAAATTAATATGTATTTTTTTTAAAATAAAAATATTAACCTTTTCGTCTTCTTCTTGTATAACATGATAATTCGGTATAATTCAATAGTAATAATAACATATAAATGTAAAAAAATTCCTATTAAACACTACCAGCGTACCATTAGTTAATATTAAGGCCTTGTTTGGTGTGACGTATAAGGCATGATAGTATAAGCTTATACTATATGTTATGACATTTTCAGTTGTTTGGTGTGACCATCGTATAGTATAAGCTTATACAACATAATCTCTTAATACATCAAAACGATGTATAACTTAATCCGGCCTAAGGATGAGGGATAAGGCCTGATAAGATATTGATGTATTAACATCGTTGACCAATGTAATTCTCAAAAATTAATATATTATTTTAATATTAATCTATTAAAATAAAAATTTATTTTTCAATATATTAATTTTTAAAATATTCAATATTTTTATTTTTATAAAAATTAATTTATATTTTGGACACACTGATCAATAAATTTTTATAAAAATTAATATCATATGACATTTTTTGAAGAATTATATAAATTCTTTATTAAATGATATTTTTATTAAAAATATTTATTTTTATCATATATAGTATTATACAGTGCATTACCAAATACTAGATAATATTATCTTATACAATATATTATTTTATACAATATCGTGCCAAACGCTGGATAGTATTAAAATTCAATCAGGTCTTATACTAGCAGGTCTTATACTATCAGGTCTTATCCTATACTATGCACCAAACATGCCCTAAAGCACTTTCTTTGAATGAGAATAACCATCCAAGCACATCATTAGGGGTGCTAAACGAGCTAGGGGCCTTACAGGAGCCTTTGGCTCAGCTCATGAAGGCTTGAGCTTATATGTCTAAAATTGATTGTTGGAACCAGGCTTGGATCTGTATAAAAGCTCGTTTAATAAAAAGGCCCCAGGTCTAATTCAAAAGCTCGGCCTAAGAGCCTCTCAGGCTGACCTAATATATTAATTTTTATTTTTATTTTTATTTATTTTTTATACTACTTGTGATAGCCATTTCTCTCTCCTCAATCCATTTTATCCCATTTTATTAATTAAACAGACTTTTTGAATGATTTTGTTATATATTATGCTGTTTGGATATACATTAAATTTATGAATATTTATGGAATTACTAGTGTTGTTGATTGTATGTTTTGTTTGGATAAATTTTTGTTGTCTTAATTTTTTTTAAACAGGCTAACAAGCTAAACCAGACTTTTATTTTTTGTAAATCAGACAGGCCACAGGCTGAAATTATATTCATAATAACAGGTAACAGGCTTGGTCAGTCTCACACATTTAAATACAGTCTTAGCCTTTTAAGACCAAAGCTCGGCTCGGCTCGGTTCGTTACCACCCCTACGCGTCACCCCACCCTACCTCGCTCTATGATTTCACGGTTCAAATATTGAAATGCTATTTCGTGGATTTCTTACAATTCGGTTATTCGGCCAGAAAATTCAACAAGTATGAAATTTTTAACATGTCCGTCTTGCACGGTGATAGAGAAAACTTATTCCCAAAACGCCACATATTATTGGAGTCAAAAGGAGACTGGATTGTGAACCATTCACGAGAATCAACAAAGCTGGGTGGACAAACGCTCCCATGTATCTTTCACTTTCATCATCTTTAAGCTTAGAATTAGTCTTTGACATAGAAAAGAAAGAAGAAGAAAATAAAAAGTATTTTCTTGCATCATAGTTAAGCAAGAAACATGACAAACTTCATCTTTTCATAAAGAAATCCTACTCATAGTCTATTTGGTGTTGATTGAGATTATTGGTGTTATTAACACATTTCTTGATTTTTGAAACGGATTCAAATCTACCTAGTGATAATGCTCACGAAAAGTAATCCCTCAACTTTTATATCATCTAACTCTACACCAATATTGTTAAAATTTATTAATTCCATTGACAATTACTAATTTTTGTATCAGTTACTACTATTAATTTTATTTTAATGTGTCAACTATGTGGTTGGGAATTGCGATGTATATATATATATATATATATATATATATATATATATATATATATATATATATATATAGAGAGAGAGAGAGAGAGAGAGAGATATGATGGTTATATTTACAAACTAAATTGTTTACAAACTCTTATAATCAAATATTAACTGTTGATTTCCGTCAATCTGACGGTTATTGTAACACCTCGTGTACACCCAGTTTGTTAACATGTCATTGTATTAATCTACGCTTAATTAAAATTGAGGAATAACTTTTTCTTTTCAATTATGACGTCATTAATCTTTACCAAGTTACGTACTTAGTTCTTTTTCAAAACATCGCCTGTATGTAATTGCAAATAAACAGCTATCTACATTGAATAACCTCATGATATAAAAGTGAGTATCTAAGTCACGGATCTACAACACGTAGTCCGGACAATATCCTGATACATTAAACACTAGAATCTAAACAACACAGTCAAATCAATGTGATATGGATAAACCTCATGCTCACCAAATAAGGCAACAGAGCCTAATAGCGTCTCAACAACAAACATAAATAAATAGCATCCAATATCCAGTCATGTCAGCATACAACATATATCAATCAACTAAGCTCCGGCCTCCTGCCGCTAGAGGTCTCAACCCCTAGGTTACCTGAACCCAAAATAAGCGCCCCAAGCGTAGGGTGAGATCTCTAAACAGAAATCTCAGTAAGGCAAGGGGTCCTCAAGGTATTTTTCACCCCAAGCTCACTTACATGTGCAATATAAATTCTAAAAACAATATATCATATCAGTTCCAAAATCAGTGCAATATAGCAGATAATCATGTCATGTGTGTCAATACTATTCTACTTGCCAAAGAAATGCAGGATTTATATACGTCTATTACCTACATTAGTGCAAGACGCCACTTGCACCCACCCACAGGATCACCATATTGTATGACGCCACATACTCAGGCTCACCGTCTAAGTGGAACAAAACATACATATTATAAGCAATTGCACTTAACAGCTCAACAGCATTTCAAATTATCAAAGCATGTAAACACAGCATGCATATAAACCACTCCCCCATGGGGTATGGTGGAACCACACAATGGCTAAACCGAGGACACGAAAGCTTACCTTGCAAGCTAGCTATCCAAGCCAAGAGTCCAACCAAGCTCAAAGTCCACACACAGCACAATCACAATCTGTTTGGACCAACAATCAAACACAACAAGCATATGACATAAAGACAACGCCTTTCCTTTATGTTTCATGACCTTAGGCTTCTCACAAAGCCCCAAACCCTTAATCACTTAGATTCTGACTTAGCTATTCATTACAGAGGTTCAACTTAACCAATCCAGGGTCCACAAACCCATAACTCAGTTCTGTATGAACAGTACAGATATTGTCCTCGAAAACCCAGAATATCCGGATATATGTCAGGGTCATATCCGGATATCCATATGCGGATATCACAAGACCCCATATCCGGATATTTCGCGACAAAATGCAGTTTCTGCATTTCGCGAGATATCACTCCAAAGGTTCAGTTTTTAATCCATTAAAACGTCCAAGCATGCATTTTTAAACCCATTTCAGCCAGTTATCACGTTTGTTACTTGTTTATCTTATTAACATGTCAAGACTCAACCTTTAAGCAATTAAAACTCATGATCAAAGGTTCAACAACTTACCCAAAGCTTAAAACAGCAAAGAATGATGCTCTTGGAGCTCGCAAGTCAGCTCCAAGGTGCTAACTCCAAGGGTGCATGAAAATGACACCCATGCAAGGTCCTTTCTCTTCAAAGATCACACCTTGAAGCTCCCACACTCAAGGAAATGGTTCCCACATCAAGTTTCATGAACTCAGCCCCTAAACTACACTCACAGAGGCCAAACTCAGAAAAATAAACACTCCCACACCTTCACAAGACCCACTTACACAAGGCTTTGGTGTTTAGATGAAGAAAGAGTGGGGAAAGGTGATCACTTGGGCTTGTTCTTGAAGAAAATGGAGGTGGCAAGCTTTGGAGAGCACAAACTCAGAAGTGGAGGCACAAGGGACACGTAGGAATGCCAAGTTTCTGACCTAGGATCATGTGCCACCCCTTAAATAGCCCACTTAAGTTTTAAACACACAGTATTAATGCTAACAGTTATGCTTAGCATTTTAATCCCAAACTTAGGATTCTGAACCTAGCCATTTTTCTAAGATTTGACATATTTTTATATTAATTTTCGCAGCACCTTTCCGGTACGCGCTTTTATATAGCCAGTATCAGTTTTGGCACCAGCTCTCATTATTTTGACTTTAAACTTGTTTTACCAGTCGTATATATTATTCTATGAATATTCATGCACTTATACCATGAGCAGAACCGATATCTGCACTTTTCGTCAGAAAAACGACTTTCAACATTCTTAATCACTTACTATAATTATTTAAGTCTTCTCATAATTATTAGGGTCAATTATGGAATTATCTCATTAATCTCATAATTATTTAATTAAATTTCTTAATTAACGGTGGTTCTTACAGTTATCATTTATTGCGAATTAATAATTAATTAATAAATTTGACTCACTAAATTATAACCGTTAGATTGACGGAAATTAACATTTAAGATTTGGTTGTAAGAGTTTGTAAATAATTTATTTTATAAATATAACCCTCTTTATATATGTGTGTGTGTGTGAGTGTGTGTGTGTGTGTGTGATATGATCATTTGACACTGGTGTCAAACAAAAAGTTTGAAAACTCATATAAGAGTCGTTGATAATGTCTTAATCTAAAGACTTTGATTTGTAAGCATGTAACTGTTGGATTTGTGATCTTTTACTTATAGCTCATTTGAGCTTAGTGTATGAAAAGAGCCCAAGAAGCCTAGAGTCTAAAATGCTTAGGGTTAGGATTTCTTAGTGTGTGTGTGTGTGTGTGTGTGTGTGTGTGTGTGTAAATATATCACACTTTAATCATCAGGTCCTTAGTGTTGTTACTGAGGTAAGTCTAGACCTGAAAAAAAGAGTGCTCACAAACTGCCCATTCCCCCTTGAGGATAGTCTGAAAGGTTTGCCAGAAGCGCTATGAGATCTGTTTATGCTGCGTTGTAGAGGAGATCAATTCATGAAGGGAGTTCACACACAAGGAGGTTCATCACAGATCTATGCTACAAGAGGTATGTTGTGTGAGATTGAGAGACGATGATGATTCAATAAGCATACAAATGTACTAGGTTCGCATAAATCCAATAATTCCTACAATTGGTATCAAAGCCTTGGATGTACATCTGTATATGAATCTAGTCTCATTATGATATAATTAGTTTGGTCATATGATTTTATGTGTATCTTTTATAATTCTTCTCATAAAAATCGATGCTTTTATTTTGGTTTTTGGTTTTAATCCATGGTGTATTCTGTGTATTCATTATAAGCCAAATTCAAACTCTGCATGTAACATCCCCGTCTCGAGCCGGTTCAGTTAACGCACATATGATACTAAACAGAAACAACAGAAGACTTAACTTATGAAAATACGAGCTAATTTTTTTTCTTTTATCCTTTCCACATGACATATAATATTGCATACTTCTACTAGTTTATTTTTTATTTGACGGAGAAAAAAATCGGACAGAGTAACGTCTGTAAATCGAACAATGAGGATTTGTGAACCCCCCTCTCAAGATATCCTGATAAACAGTTTATATAATCTAAGATTACAGAATATCATATATCCATCACAAATCGCATACCCAACCATGAACTCATATATAACGTGGCTTCGTGCCACTATGTCTAACAGCATGCATAACCAACATGTAAACATATAATTGAATCCTACATCATAATATAGACATGCCTGAATACACAAATGTACATGCATCAAAGCAAAAAACATGTACAAAACATATACAAGCCATATACAAGATAACAGATCAGACATCATGATCCACCAAAAGAATGGAATACAAAATAACCAGAATATACTCCAAAATAACAGTAGCCTATAGCTACTCCAAAATCTGGTCTGTCGTAGCACCTCTAACCACGGGTCGTGTCCCTGCCTAGCGAGGGCTCACCGGGAATCTGAGAACCTGAAATGATGTCCCCAAAAAGAGGTGATATAACAAATCTCAATAAGCTCCGGGTTTATCGAGAATTCTCCATACCCCTGGGCCCACTCCTACATGAAAGTCAGATACAGAGTATACAAAACATCATATAACAGATATCATAACTGAACAAAACATATATACATATCTTATTAGAGGCGTACGTAGTCATTCCCAAGGGAGGACCCCAAGCGGAAATCAACGCATGTGTTCCTAAGGGAGGACCCCAGCGAAACCAGAACATATCAGAGATGTACACAATCAGTCCCGAGGGAGGACCCCAAGCAGACATCAGTGCACGTACAATCAATGGCCAAAGATCATTTACAGAAATCACATCAGAACAAAACATATCATATTATCATATAGCTCTATATGAATGCATCTATACAAAGCATTAAATACAATCATACAATCCAACTATAGTTCACTAACTATGGTGGAGCACACAAGTAGGAATATACTCCTTAAACATAGAGCTTACCTCTTGAAGCTTTACCAATTTGCTTACTTGTAGCACAAATTACTTATATAGCTCCCAAGGAATCCAAATACTCTCAGTCCCTAGGCACTAGAGAAAGAATTTAAAACAAACTTAATAAGTGATATAATGCCATGTAATTATACAAGACACACACTTGTTTTCTTTCATATGTACTTACAAAGCTTATGCCAATTATATGCCATACACACAAGTCATAACCAATTTTGTTTTTTTATCTAACCCAACCAAAGATTTACAACACGTATCTAATATACCCAAGTGGTTCCCATAACCATAAGGCCCAAAATAGTATTTTCATATTTTTCCAACTTAAGTTACTTTCATTCAAACTGAAGCTGAGAATGAAATATATATTGATAAATTCCAATATTTTAGTATGATATTCTAGACTTCCTAGGCTTTCCAACAAGGTATCATACACCTCAATCAGAACTATATAGCTCAAGTTATGATTTTTCGAAATTCAACTCACAAAGCTGTTTTTTTACAGTGCAAGGGATCCCAACCTCATTCATGGTTTTTGTCACTGTGAGAGTTTAACAAGTCTGATTTCTCTTAAATTTTAATATGTTGTAATAGACACCTAGGGCTTTAATTCTAGGTATCATAATCTTAAATTGGGTAAGTAATGAGAGATACATGAATTTTTGAAGTTGGACTTTTGGAATCGCCCTTGCACTTCGCAATTTTTGAGCAGTCAATACTGAATTTGACTTTGGGGATAAACCACAACACATAATCATCTCAAATTTTAGGGAAATATAGATGACATCTCAAGCTTTAAAATGAGGTATCATGAGTCTAATTTGACTAAGGGATTAGGGAGATATCACCCTCTAAAGTCAGAGGTACATATCCAAAATTTTCAGAATTTGGCAACTCATTTTTCATTTAATTCATCATAGTTTTAATTCTAATTTTAAGATTCCTCTTGGACACTTTTACAAACACTTGGTGTGAATATTTTTATACCCCATGGCTGAACCAAATGTGAGGGATTCATGATACATGTTCATATCACATCCTAACTTCATTAACAACACTAATCCATCATAAATTTCAATTTTTAAACTCAATAACATTTAACAAAAAGTGCTCATAATATTTTACTTTAATTTTTATTCCCTAAGGAACAATATTAATAATTCACAGTAGGGTTTCTGCACCGTTTTTGACAAAATGCACTGTGAATCACTAACTGTGCACCGTTTGCATACAAAAACTTATAAACTTATCATTCTTGGGTCTATTATGACTTGTTTGGCATATATTGGACTTCCTTATTCTTATTTCATCAATTATTTAGTTCTGGACTCTACCGGTTGCTTAAACAACGATACAAAATACCCGGCAGAAAATATTATTCATGAGATTTTCACAAAAAGTGCTAGACTTTACAATTTTTCATTCTGAACTCATACTTGGCATCAAAATTTCCAAATTAGGTCTCTAACTTTATTTTGCTCATTGCATGCTCTACCGGTTGCTACACACAGTGTAGAGTATCCGGCAGAAGACACTGTTCATGACCTACACATGATTACAGTCAGAACACTCAAAATTACGTTCTGAATCTAATTATGATATTTAAATTCTTAAATTAAATCTCTAATTAAGATTTACCATTTAGGATTATTATACTGCAGATATTGCAATTCAAAGAGATTGCTTAAATTTTCAATCGACCGAGAGATAAATTGATGGCTCAAGTCAAGAGGAGATAAATTGATGGCTCAAGTCAAAAGCTATAACACGTCCCTTGTTGCATGTAACTCCATTCCTTTCACAACAATCACCACTTTGGTTCCAATGAGTCAATTTTTTTGACTTGGTTGGGTTGAATATGAGGTTGTTTTTCAAATTAAGCAACAAAGATTGTTGATGACTGTGGCAAAGGCCAGTCACCAAATTGATATTGATGCTCAAGTTTATGAGGCAGAAGGATAGCAAGGAAAGCCATGATAAGATTATACTTATTGGAGATTATTATGAGTAGCAACCTTACTATAACAAATGGTTTAAGGTTGAATATGGTTTTTGCCTTTGAGCATATGTTCTCTCTCCTTTTTATAGATTCTGACCCGCTTATGCGTTTACTAGATCAAACACTATGTGTACTTCTCCTTCAAGGTCTAAGATCTCTAACCCCTTGTCAACCTATTCACAAGAAGAGCAAATTCTTCCTAATATTGGGTTATTGACCAACAAAACTGTAAATACAAGTCAGAGAGAATCTAAAATTATTGGACTTGAACCTAATCTTGAATCAGAATTTAGTCATAGTTAAAGCTCTTCATCCCTTTTTATAAATGTTTTTGGTGAAAATTGAACTCTAGTTCTCTCCCCACCTAATCAGCGTGTATTATCTAGTGAGTTACACCCATTGGGTAATTATAAAATTCTGTGGCACAAATTAGACTTGACTAAAAGTATGCACAATTCATAACATTAATAAAAACTTTATTAATTTAATATTATAATTTACTCTATTCTAATTAATGTGTTTTTCTAAAAAAATAATATTCACCTTTTCTTCTTCTACTTGTAAACCATGATAAATGAGCATAATTCAATAGTAATAATAACTTAAATATAAAAAAACTTATTAAACGCTGCCAGCGTACCGCCATAAGCTAATAGAGTTAAAACCACTTTCTTTGAATGAGAATAAACATCTAAGCTCGTCACCCCATCCTACCTAGCTCTATGATTTCACGGTCTAAACATTGAAATGCTATTTCGTGGATTTCTTACAATTCGGTTATTTGGTAAAAAAAAATCAAGAACTATGAAATTATCAACATGTCCGTCTTGCACGGTACTAATAGAGAAAACATACTTCCAAAAACCACATTTTCTTGGAGTCTAAAGGAACATTACTAAAGGAGACTGGACTTGTGAACCATTAACGAGAATCAACAAAGGTCAAACGCTCCCATATATCTTTCACTTTCGATCAGCATCTTTAAGCTTAGAAGTAGTCTTTGGCATAGAAAATAAAGAAGAAAAAATTAAAAAGTATTTTCTTGCATCATAGTTAAGAAAAAAACATGACAAACTTCATCTTTTCATTAAAAAATAAAAATAAAAATCCTTCTCATAGTCCATTTGGTGTAGATTGAGATTATTGGTGTTACTAACAGTTAACACATTTCTTGATTGTCGAAATGGATTCAAATTTACCTAGTGATTATGCTTAGGAAAAGTATTCACTCAACTTTTATATCATCGAACTCTACACCAACGCTGTTAAAAACTTAAAATTCATTAATTCAATTAACAATCATTAATTTTTGTATCAGTTACTATTATTAATTTAATTTTAATGAGTGTTCATTATGTTTATATATATATGGGAAAAATATTTCTACAGTTACTGCAGATAAATTATCTGCATTTATTCTCAAAACGACGTCGTTTTAGTATTGAAATCTTAAAAAATTATAAATATAAAGACTATTATAATCCTGAAATAAATTAAAATTACAAAAACACCATGATTTTCGTCCCAAAACGACGTCGTATTGGGCTTACTGCAGATAACTTATCTGCAGTAACTGCAGAAAAAGCGAACCCTATATATATATATATATATATATATATATATATATATATATATATATATATATATATAGGGTAAAGGATTTCTCCAGTCACCGGAGATAAAGTTATCTTCAGTGAGCTCAAAACGACGTCGTTTTGGGGCGGAAATCATAGTATTTTTGTAATTATAATATATTGCAGGGTTATATTAGTCTTTATCATTATAACTTTTTAATCTTATAACCCAAAACGACGTCATTTTGAGCTCACTAGAGATAACTTTATGTCCGGTGACTGGAGAAATACTTTTTTCATATATATATTCTTTTGTGTCCTTAGTTTTCCGAATTTTTTAATTTTAAGCTTACTCTTTAAAATTGGGGAAGTATCAATTTACATTGGAATATAAATTTAAAGGGTCAGGATCATTTTACACCAGTGTAAGTTACACTCTCAATCTTATCCATTGATCCTACTTATATCTAAGGGTTCTAATTTTTTAGTAATGTGAGCCATTGGATACAAGTAGATCAATGGTCAAGATTGAGTGTAAGACTTCTAACTCTTACACCGGTGTAAGAATATCCTGCCCCAAATTTAAAACGTCTTGATATATTCTTAGTCGTTAATCCAATTGCTTCTCTAATTTACAATTGATCATGTGAGTCACTAGATGGAAGTGGGATCAATGACTAATAATAAATATAAGACTTTTTATTATTAGAAGGTTATAAGATGTTTTAGACTTACACTATGATAAATGGTAAATTGATTCTTTCCTTTCGTTAGATGCAAATGAAATTAACGATTAATAATAAGCACGTATAAGACATTTTTAACTAACATAGATATAAGTTGAGCCTTTTTCATTTTGGTTCTTTTTATACTGTTACGAGAAGTTTTACAACTTTCTTGTTTAACATGTTGAATATGATTAATATCCTACGATGCTAGAATAACGATAAGAGTAGGATATGATATGGAGCTGATAAAGATAAGATATGATATGAGGCTGATAAGCCTATATCATATCGTGTGTTTGATGAGCACCTGATTAGCAATATGATAAGATTATGTAGAAGGAGAAAGAAAAAAGAAAATATAATGCAATAAATACAAATATATTGGGTAGGTGGGGATATATTGGGTAGCGTGGGAATTTATTGGATATTTAATATTGATATTCTATCCTATTGAATCCTAACTCAGCTCCTCTCATAGGATAAGAAATCATGCATTGTATAGGATAAAATGAGACAATAAGATAAGATAATCATATCCTATTGACCCACCAAATAAGAGATAAGAGTAGGATATGATAAGTTATCCTATCATATCTTCCTTATCAGGTACTCCAAACGAGCCTTTAAGGTTGCCAAGCCAGTTTAAATATTAGGACAGGTTGACAGCGCAGCTTTTCTTACTGCAACATAATTCTAATAAAGTAGGGTTATATTGATAAATTTAATTTTTACAAACTTATAAACTACACTATGTTTTATCGGTAATACACTCTTGAGACATAATGTAATTTGTAAAAGTTTGTAAATATAACTTTCTCCATTTTAATATATTTGTTTAAGGGAAATGATCCGTTCATAAATTTTTTATATATGACCGGTCATATACTCTTGATTGAAGTATGACCGGTTAGACATAGTGTAATTTCTAAGAGGTTGTAAACAAAAAAATTGTAAATATAACCTCTCCTTTGTTTAAAGTTGATTAATTCATTCATAGTTTTAACCTTAAATTTGGCAATAACGACTGTATTAGGATATAATTCCAAACTTAAAAAGTGTTATTTGAATCATTTTAAATGAATTGGACTACATAATTAACAAAAATAGAGTGGGGGTGAAAAAACTCATCTTCATAAAACTTTTTTCACTAAGTGGAGGAGAATTTTTTATTACACGCCCTTCATGAGACAACCACACAAGCACGTTTCCCACCCTCCCTCGATCTATAATTTCCGGTCTAAACTTTTAAATGTCATTACGTGGATTTTAGAACTACCAAATTTTCAAGTTACTCTTGCCACTTAATGACCAGATTTTTTTGTTTAGTCAACACTCTAGAAGGAAAAGAATGATATTTCTTCATTTGACGCATGAATACAAGACAATTTGATTCAGGTAGCAAAACACTATATTCACCCTGCAGGATGGGTCCGTATCATTTAAACTGTCATAGAAATGAATTCTTTCGTATGTTATTTAACCTTGTCTTGAGAAGTAATCTCAATTATTTATAAATAAATTAATAGTTATTTTTTTTAACTTCCTAGTCAAACATATTTTCTATTTATTCTCTCATCACTATTGATTTTGTCTATAAACGGTTAAGATTCTTTCAGAGGTGACCTATTCATATTAAATCATAAATAAAAGTATCCATTCCCATACTCCTTTAACAAAAGGAGCAGCATGAAGATTCTAGGGACTCTCAAGTCACTAGCAGATTGAGATTATGGTTAAAAGCAGATTGGACTATTCATCTTGTTCATACCAAGAGAGAAAACAACAAATGTGCTCATTGGTTAGCTAAAGCTGGACAGACTAATAATCTCCATTTCAAGATTTTTAAAGATCCTCCTCCTCAGTTGATGGAACTTATAGTTGCTGATGCTAGAAATATGTCTAGCTTGTTAGTTTCTGATTTGTAATTTCTTTCTGTTTCTGGGGCTTAGCCCCTCTTTATTTACAAAAAAAGAAAAAAAAGAAAAAAGAAGAAGGAAAGTGAAACTCATATATAGGACAACAACTATAAAAAGATGGGGAAGGATATTGTAATAACCAAGTTGTGTTACTATCATGTTACTACCAATCAATCTCACCGTTAGATCGATTATGTTGATTCAACAGTTATATTTATTTTCATCTTTATATGGTTATGATTCCCCATATTTAAAGTGAAAGCATTAAATATGGAAAATTATAACCATACAAATGTGAAAATAAATATAAAGTATTAAATTTGAGAAATCATGACCATACAAAGATGAAAATAAATATAACCGTTGGATCAACATAATCGATCTAACGGTGAGATTGATTGGTAGTAACATGGTAATAACACAACTTGGTTATTACAAAATCTTTGCCCTAAAAAGATTGGGTAAAATAAATCAGACAGGTTTTTTTTTCAACTTTAATAAATGAAAACTCATATATGACATTAACTATAAAAAGATCGGGTAAAATAAATTAAATAGGTTATTTTTTCAATTTTAATAAATGAAATGTTGAGTCTTCGATGCTACAAAAATACTAAAGATAGTTTCATTAAGTGATATGGAAGAGGATTTTAGAATTAATGTATTTTCATCAAACAATGTGGAAGAGGATAACATTTTTTTCTTATAACTGTTTTTATTATGGTTGGATCAAAATTAAATTAATGGCTTTTATTTAATATAATTTTGTAACCGTTAATTTTGATTTTAATTAAATAATAAAATAATAATTATAAGATTGTAAGGGGAAAATATGATAAATATAATGTATCTTCAAATTTGAATAGAAAACCCACGCTTGAACTTTGCGTGAAAGACATGTCCATCCAGAACCGCATTTTAAAAACAAGACAATGAGACTGGACTTGTGCACTATCCAGGAGAATCAACAAAACTTGGTGGACAAGTGCTCAAGCTAGAATTAGTCTTTGGCATCGGAAAAGAAGAAGAAAATAAATAGTATTTTGTAGCATCATAGTTAGGGAAGAAACATGAAACATCCAATAATGATAGCTCAGACGGATGAGAGCTGAGCAGGTAGGGTAAAAGCATGTATTCGATCTTCCTCAGTACCATCTTTAGAAGAGATTTAAAGCTTTAATCCTGCTCCGAACTTCAAATTAGTCCATAAAAAATTTATGGGATTATCGGGAGAGACTCTCTGAAAAAATAGTTAGGGAAGAAACATAACAAAGTTCATCTTTCTGTAAAAAATCCTACTCATACTCAATTTGGTGTAGATTGTACTGTTATTGACATTTTTCTTGATTGTCCTAGTTGTAAACCCGTTCAATTTTTGTAAATAATAAATTTATTTTTTTCCGCATTGAATCTGTGAATTTGCAAATTACATCTTATACATATAGAAAATATTAAAAATAATAGATTGATTTTATAAAAAAATTAATTTAATTTTTGCGTAAGCATAAAAACATAAATACATCGGTAAATATTTGAGCATAATTAAAATTTGGGTTCGAGTAGAAATTAATAAACAAAACTATTTAAAATCTGTTTGAAAATTTTGGAAGTAAGTATCAGTTGCCTAATATTAAACTGCAAAAAATTAACACAAGGTAACATTTTATATATATATATATATATATATATATATATATATATATATATATATATATATATATATAAAGGTAATTTAGGCCTTTTGTTTACAAAAAAAAATAAAAAAATTCTAAAGTTATTTTAGATAACTTTATTAATATTCGCCAAAATAAACACAAAAAAGTGTATGGGATCCACGTGGACCTATGTGAAAAAATCCCATGTGCATTGCATATGATGTTTTATAATATTTTATTATTATATTTACTATTACAATAATATATTAGAAAAATCATGTAGTACGTATGTTATATATATATATATTAAAAAATGTTATTATATTATTTTATAATTACAATATTATACTATATATACTCTATATAAATAAATAAAGAGGAAAGTGTTATAAATAGTATTATTGTGGATGTCCATAACTCCCAAAGAAATAAAGTGTATAGATCTTGTATAAAAAAAAATACAAGACAATGGAAAATGCGTTGTGTCTCGGAGCCCGGCAATTCTTAGCCCGGCCTTGGATTCAATTAGTCTGGCCTTCTTCAGGTTAGCCTGCGGAAGCGTTAGTGCACAATAATAGCAAATCAAATTAAAAAGTTAGTGCACAGTAATAGCAAATCAAATTAAAAATAGAGATAAGGAGGAAGAGAACATTATGTTGCTAATGATCATACTCGAAATAGTTTAGTAGATTATTTATTAAATGTCTCCAATTAATAGCTAGATCATTGTCAATGAGAACAAAGTTCCCATTTCGGTTTGTGAATATACTATTTTACATGAAACATTGCTTGTATGCATCATGCCAACAATTTATCATAAATTCCCTCCATTACAATTGGCTTGTGTTTAGGAGCCAAACCACAACGCATAAAGAAAAGTCTGCAACGAAAGTTGAAAATATATGTTGGATATGAATATCCTATAATATCTTGAGATAATGACTAGAGATTTAGTTAAATCAATATTTGATTATTGTTATCAGTCTCTCCAACATGAAGGGGAGAGAATAATCAATTGGAAAAATATATTGATTAGAATGCATTATTATAATCTTATATAGATCCTCGCACAAAGCAAATATGAGAAAAAAAATATTATGCATCAATTGCCAGATGGTTTTACTGACCAAAAAAGTCTAATATTCCAATTGTAAATGCTCCAATTCAAATTAATGTCCCAGCAGGACAATCTTTGAGTGCAAATGAAACTAAACTATTCTTAAAATATGAAAAAATGATTGGTTCCAAGGATAAAAATCATCGATAGAGAAAAAGAGCAAATGATCAAGATGGACATAATATGGAGACAATTAATGGTTAATCCTAAAGACATAACTTTCATTAAAACTCGAGGGAGGTTCAGGTACCTGAAAATAATGAAAATGAAGAGATCTCTATTAGTTATGTCATTACATGAAAAAGTTAGAACCGTAAAGATATAGTTGTCGATAACATTTTCGTAAATAATGAAATAATGAAGTAATACGAGGATCTTTTTTTGTGTGTGGAAGTTACAAGGAATTGAACACAACACCCTACACTACACACATTCTTAACACACACTTGAAGCTAAATTTATTGATGAAATGTAAATAAAAAAATAATTGGCCAAAATATAAAAGACGTAATTCAATTTCAAGTTTCTAGACCTATAATCCAAACACATGAAGGAGTAAAGCCAGTGGGCTACAAATATGCAAAAATGTAATAAGAAAAATGAAGTCGTAAGATATAAAACACAACTTGTAGCACAATGATTTTCGCAAAAGCCTGCCATTTAGAGCCCGTTTGGATGGGCTTTTTTTTCTTCAAAAGCTGCTTTTTTTAAGAAGAAAAAAAGCACTTCTCGAAAAAAGTCTGTTTGGATGTCTACTTTTAAAAAAAAGCAGAAGTCATAAAAAAAGCCAAAAACTTACTTTTTTCGGAAGCTAAAAATTTTAGCTTTTAAGAAAAGCAGAAGTCAAAAGTCAAATATTTTTTTCAAAAAACAAATATTTTTTTAAAAATCTAAATAGCTGTAACTTTTATAAAAAGTACTTTTAAAATAAGGAAGTGATAAAAATGACTTTTTTCAAAAGTCCATACAAACAACCTCTTATTATATGAAATATATTCTTTTATTGTGGATCTCATTACCTTCATATATCTTATTAGTTTGGCATTGGCATGCGTATAATGGATGTTAATACATCCTATTTATATGGCTCAATCAATCGATAGTGAAATTTGTATGAAAATTCTATAAGGATTCAAAATGCTTGAAGCATATAAAAATTCCCGAGAAAATTTGTTGAAAAAACTTCAAATATCATTAAATGAATTAAAGAAATAAAGACATATGTGGTATAATTGCCTTAATAAAATATTTATTGAATTATGTAGAAAAGATTTTAAAGATATTTTACATGGATAAAGCACACCATTGAGTATCCCAATGGTTATGACTCGATTGACATAATTAAAATATTCATTTAAACCCGATGAAAATTAATGAAAAATTTCTCGATACCATATCTTAGTTCAATCGAGGCAATCTTATAAGCGGATAATAAATGGTGAACATCCAAGGGGGAGGAATAAATTTTTAAAGTGAATGTTTGACTTTTGAACTTTATATCTTCTTCCATTTATTCTTTCTTATTTGTAAATCTGTTATCATGATTTAATTCTTCTCCAATATGAAGATACATGGATAATACATGATATTTACCTGAACCACACAAAGGCATATCCCAAACAAGATTTCCATCACAAGTGGAAGCACAACTATTTAACAACGTTCAACAAATTTGTAAAGAGAAAATTTGGCAGACATTGCTTAATTGAATTTTTGAGAATCTTATGGATGAGAGTGAGATTTGTAGACTGAGAGACATTAAATGATGTTATAATCACGGAGAGTGAAATATGTGTTGACCTCTATTTTCCTTTTCCATGGTTTGTCCCATTGAATTTTCCTGGTGAGGTTTTTCATGAAGCGGCTTGCGATATATATTATTAGAATGTATACTATTTCTCCTTCACTATGATTTTTTTCCCATATGATTTTTTTCTAATAAGGCTTTAATAACGTACATTATCTCAATGGACATCCAGGAGAGTGTTATACATAAAATTATTATAGATGTCCATAACTTCCAAAGAAATAAAATATGTAATTAGGAGCATGATTGTTATATCACATGCAACATTGTAAGATCATATGATCTTACAATTTTTTTGATTCAAACGAGCTGGGTCGCAAATAGAATAATTTTCTTCTCAGATTGGTTGGGATCGACGTTTATACTCGTAAAATCGATGGGATCGGACGATCCCATTTGTTTCAGCGATTCAAAGAAAAAAGAAAGAGAATGAAGATGAAGCTCGAAGGCGCAACTAGATCGAGCGCGACTAGGCTCCATGGGAAGAAATCCTCAGCCGAAGGCCGATTTCGTTGTGCAGGAGTCTTAACGAAGGTGAAGAGGTTCCTCTACGTACTTTGGAAGCCATTGAAGCGTTCAAGATGCTGAATCATAAGTCTCGGGAGAAGAAGATGGAGGAGATGGGATTGACCGAGGATGATTACTACCCCAAGCAGTTCGAGATCAAGGGAGAGATTCCTGAGCCACTGGTGACGCACAGGCAGGCACCGCTAGTGGTGCGTTTGGTTCCGTCGTGGGATTGGTCGCCGCAAGAGTGGAAGGAGGACCAGAAGGAGCTGACATATGCATTTGCATGTGCATTCAAGTCGACGCCACGATGCAACGGTGAATCTCATGTCTTGCATGTGCATTTCTGGCGGCGGTGAATGGTGATGATAAGAAAACAAGCTGGTAATCATGCACTACAAGAAAAACGATGCATAGGGGCGGTTTTCCCGAGGCGGTTGGATTAATCACTTCACATTACTATGAAGCCTCTTCATCTCTCGTATTATTTTTTCACTTATTAACTACATTTTTTAAAAACAATAATGTCGCGAAACGATGAGTGTTATTTTCTTCTCATTCCACTTAATTCATAAATTTTTATTCGTTCTTATACTAATTTCCCTATACCTAATCCTTCATTTTCCCATTCTTTCTTATTTTCATTTGTCAAACCCAATGCAATTCATCGTTTACCTTTGATCCTAGTGGATGGTGAGCAAGGATAACAATAGTGGTACGCGGGGGCAATTGAGCAATGTAGAATTTCAATTGTTCGACGATGCTCTATTCAATGGTTCTGCAGGAGATCGCTTGCATGGAGGAGAAGTATGGTGTCTCCACCAAAGATAAAGAGCAATTTTAATTCACCATCCTTCATAGGGTTCTTACTTGTGACTCTTTATTATGTTAGGATGTATGAGAAATTCGCTCTGTATATCTATGGTGTGTGCTTTGATGTTGTCTTGGGTAATTTTGGGGGAAAATTGGACCAATTCAATATATGCAATATATGAATATTTTGTATACACTATGGTTGTATTGAAGGTGTTCGACCATTGTCCTCAATAACATTTTTCCACATCCTGTGGTGTGGTGTGGAGTGGAGTGAAGAAATATTGAATTTATTATGATATGCAATCAGAAACTAGTTATTTTTAGTTTTCACTCTTCTTAATTTTCGCTAAGTTTTCCTCTTTTTGTCCACTCCTTGCTTAGGATTTTCAACATTGAAAAATGAAACTGACTCCTAGAGAGATCGAGAAACTAGCCTTGCACAATGCTAGCTTCCTTACTCAGAAACGCCTTGCTCGTGGTTTGAGACTCAATTATACTGAAGCTGTAGCTCTCACAGCACTGCAGGTTTGTTTTTGTTCTTTTTTTTAATTAGAAGATTGGTTATTTAATTTGATTTGTAAGTTTATGTTTTTCCTATTGCATAGATTTTGGACTTTGTTCGTGATGGTGAAAAGACTGTTGCAGAGTCGATGTCTATTGGGAGAGAACTCTTAGGAAGGTGTTAAGTTAATTTTCATCATTTGATTCCGATGGAGAATTCATCAATTGTTGATTTGCGTGCCAGAATTCATATTGCTTTCTTATTGCTTTCTTGGTATTGTACGCTTGATGTGCTTTAATTAACTGTATGACTTATATTCAAAGTTTGCTTAATGGTGTGTGATGATTTTATGAGATTTTTATTTTCTTATTAATATCATTGATGTGCACAACGAAATATAATCCTATGAAAACAAGTCCAAACAGAACTTTGGTTCTAGAATTACATCTCCATGGTGTATGACATTTTTTCCAGGAAGTCCACGTGTGGCAAGCATAGTCATGTCTGCTGCTGCAAAGAATTTAACTCCTGTTACTCTAGAGCTGGGTGGAAAATGCCCTGCCATACTTGATTCCCTTTCCAATCATTCAGATTTGAAGGTAGTTTACATGAGTTATATTATACTTGCCATATTCAAAGTTCAAGGTCTAATTTAATTTTCTTTTCTGTACATTTGTGAGCATTAAGACTGCAGTGAAAAGAATTGTAGGAGCGAAGTGGGGATCTTGCGGCGGACAAGCATGTATAGGAATAGACTATGTGCTTGTTGAGCAGAAGTTCTCATCTGTTCTGGTATTCATTACACATCACAAGCTACTATTTACACTAATGTTTTATTTTCTAATAGTAAGTTGTTGGTTGGTGTTCTTCTAGATAGAACTATCGAAGAGTATAATCAGAAAATTTTATGGTGACAACCCAGTAGAGTCAAAGGCCATTTCGAGAATAGTAAACAAGCAGCATTTTGAGAGATTATGCAATCTTCTTAAAGATCCTCTTGTTGCGGCTTCCATTGTTCATGGTGGTTCAGTTGATGAAGAAAACCTGTAATAATAGTCTCTTCTTATATCTTCTACTTCTAATCTATGTTGTTCTATTAAGTTTAGAATGTGATTTCTAAACTAAATATTGAAAGACTCAGATGAGGCGCATAGAGAACGCCACAAGCAGACAAGTCACTTTCTCAAAGCGGCGTATGGGTTGCTGAAGAAGGATTTTGAACTATCTGTTCTTTGTGATGCTGAGGTAGCTCTTATTATCTTCTCTCCAAGAGGAAAACTTTACGAATTTGCATGCTCCAGGTATGGATCCTCAACATTTATTACAAATTCTTTTATGTGAGAGTTAGTTTAATTTTGTCGGCTAGTAAATTTCATGCATACTTATATCTATTTGCTTTTACACCATTTATATACGAGACTCAACTAGTCAAGATTCTCATCATAGCCAAAAAGTACAATGGTGGATTAGATAGGAGATAAGGACTTTATTATTATTATTATTATTATTATTATTATTATTATTATTTTATAATCTCTTAAGTACGGTGGTACAGGGAATTATGGATAGAGGCTAGAGCATTTAAGGATTATATTCGACGTTATATTCAATGCATTTAAGCTTTAAACGTTAAGCATTTAAGGATTATTTTTAAATTTCAAAATACTTTGTTTGCAATATTATATATTGCTATCGATTCTGAAGAACTTTGATGTCTTGTCATATGCTTTGCAAACAGACTTTTGGACTTGAATATGATCTGGATCTCTTCAATGTTGTGGTTGTCCCATATTTTAACATGTAATTTCTACCTATCTGTTTCTTTTTTGTGAAATTTCAATCACGTCACCTGACATATATTGTGCCTTTTATATTATGAGATAACATGAAAAGATTTGGGTACAAACTAATAATGTGGCATACTTGTTTTTGTATTGGTCAGGGGAGCTATGGAAAACAAGAACTTGAATGTACGCCCCCTTCTTCTAAGCTTGTCTTCGTACTGTAAAACGGGTTGCTGATGTTTCAAAACTTAGAAACTACCAGTTTCCACAGGTTACTTATCTTTTCTTTTATCCATTTCTGGTTATTATTTAGTGCAAGTTCTGCAGTGATTGCTTCCTTGTTGTGATGTTACTGTAACTGATCATGTCCTTATTACTCTCATATACATTTTCTACTATTCTTTAACGTAGAATTAACATGATGTCGGGTAATATTCTGATTCTTGTGTACTGATTTCCCAGGATGCAGGTCCCATGGCCCATCCAGTGCGACCACACTCTTACCTCAAGGTTAGCATTTGGAAATCCTTTCCTTTATCCATTTGCCCCCAACACTCAATTTTTTTTTTCTTAATCTGTGTGCTTTTGATTTTTGTATTTATATTTTTCTTCCTTCTTGACAGATGGACAATTTCTACACAGGTAAGCTTTAATCTTTGAATTTTTTATTGAAGTATGTATAAAATAGAAAGGTGGAGAGTGGCCACGGATTAAGTTTCAGCCTTTCAGGACACACTGCATTTAATTTTAGAAGAGCATGCTCCCCTTTGGTGGGTTGGTGCCCATTTTGCTTTTTGGTTGTTTGTTTGCTTCGTAGGTTTCAGCTTTTCTTCATTTATTGCCCTGTTGTTATTCTTATATTTTTTTTGTAAACTTTTCTATGGTTCTACATTTAGCACGGATAGATGTTAGTATATCTGTATATGTCATTGAAATTTTAATGTAAACGAACTTGTTGATTCAAGTTGCTGGGTACGTACGTTAAATTAAATATATTATATATATGGACTATATGTGTGGACATAACATATCTAATTGTACTCTTTAATTTATTTGCTGCAGGTGTTTGCAAGCATATGATAACGAACTCATCTTCCTCACTGTCAAGGTGAATCATAAAATTCACTATAACTTACATGTCTCATTCAACTTTTTACATCACATCTCAAGTCGAATTTCAAAATTAATTATAAACTAATATTTTTGTTATGTTTTGCACGCACTTGATTATGTTTTAACTTTAAATTTCATTTTTTTTATGATGTGTAGGCTTCTGGGAGAGAAGGCACAACTAGTTGTTATTAAGAATGCAGGGCATGCACTCAATGTAGAGAAGCCCAAGGAGCTTTACAAGAATTTTAAATCCTTCCTTATTGATCCCATTACTCCATCTATGCAAGAAAACCATAGTAATGGTCGCATGGTGGACTAGTAGGGTCAAGCTAGAGAAATGGAAGAGATTTTCAGATATGTTTGTGTATTTATTTATTACAGTTATCAGCCATGTGATATTTTTTTCTGGAATAGGATGAGGAAGGTGTAGTTTTAAAACCGCTCTTCAGGAAAAAAGAAAGAGGGCATCATCTGCCAATCTGTAGTATTATTGATATTTTGATTCTCTTTGCGTTAAATTATTTGGATCTATTAATTTTTAATGGTGAGAAATTTTTAATTTGTTATCACTATTTGTATTTATTTTGGATTATATTCAATTATATATAAATTTAATGATAATAGATTCAGAGGTTTAAATATTTGATGAGTTAATAATATGTTATTTTGTAATGATATAAATAATTATAAGATAAAAATTAAAAGGTGAGGGAGTGAATATTGCAAAAAAAAAAAAGCAGCAGCAGCAAATATAAAAAAAAATGCAATGTAGATTAGCGGCGGTTCAAAACCGCCGCAGTAAATATTCCAATTTTATTAAATTATTTATTATAACGTCGGTTATGCACATCTAACGTCGGTTTTGCATTTAACGTCGGTTATTCCGGCGGTTGTGTTAAACCGACGCTAAAATATTTAACGGCGCCAATTTCCATGTCAGTTTTAAAAAGGCCACAGAATTTTTTAGCGGCGGTTCAAACCGCCGCTAAGATTAAAAAAAACCGCCGCTAAAACACGTTTTTGTTGTAGTGATGCTAGCATGTGTAAGTTGCAGCCCAATTTGTACTTTATTTGCAAGTTGGAGTGTCGTACAAATAAATGGCAACTTGGGTAATATGTAAGATGTTAATGATCACACCTATTACCATATATATTACTATTATATCCTAATTTATAATTTTAGAAAAGTGTGTGTCATTTTAAAAAATGTAAAATTGTGTTATTTTAAAAGAGAGAAATAGATAAATAAAGGAGGAGAGAGAGAGAGTTGACAAAAAAAATAAAGTCTGAGTCTCACCTCTTTATGAGAGTGAAAAGATATAAATTGTATCATTTAAAAGGATAAATATTTTTTCCTTATAATTTATATGCAAGTTGCTACGATCCACAATTTTGTCCGGTTGCGAATAAAGGACATATAGTGTTCCACAACATATAATTAAAAAGAATATTGATTTAAGATTAACTATATAATAATGGTATATTAAAGGTAATAAAATTGTAACAATGGAAGAGAAATATTATTATTATTTTTTACTTAACCAGAAAATTAAAAAATTATCAATTAAGAATTATGTGACAAATTATTTTTTACTTTAAATAAAAAAGCTTAATATAATGTTATTATGTGATAAATTATTTGATCATTTATGTAATTTTAATATTGTATATATACAATTACAATTTTACGATTTGTGTCAATTTTACTATTTATAATCTTTTTATCCCTTCCTATTTTAGATAAAATCTCAATCCTAAAAACATTGATTAGGAGGATTCAATATAAGTTTTAAGGTATGGAAAAATAAAATTAATATACAGTAACCGTACACTCTTACATTTCTAATTGTTATTGTTATTGTTATTGTTATTGTATTACACAGAGTCATAGACCAGTACTGCATCCATTTACTCGGGAAAAAAAAAAAAAAAAAAAGCACCTACGTTTTATCCCGTGGCATGTTGTCCCTAAAATAGCAACAACTCCAAAAACTCGCATGCAACAGTGACATAAAATGATGGGATCTTTAAAACCCTAGCTAGTTTAGAACTTGTAAATGTATTAGAGTCATTTCCCAATTCTTATAACCGTAGTTTAGAATCTTAGAAATATTAAGAATCAATTATAATATTAAAAGGATTTTATTATAATTATAATATTATGATTCTTGATATTACCCATTAAACGTTATATGGCCCAATTAATTACTTATACACTTAATCTCAATCATTGATTTGATTTGGTATATGATGGACCTACCAGATTATGAGTTATGGAATATATATATATATATTAGGAATGATCCTCTCTACCCTTCAACCTTAATGTCATTCTCTCCATCAGAATACATATCAAAGTAAAGAAGGCTTAGAGAGAGAAATTATCCTAACACAATTGCTCACAAGATGATGACTGCTGTTAATCCTTCATCATTGTTTTCGGGTATGTCTTTATCTCTTATGTGTATATGAAAATCATGTATTCCCAAGATCCTTTATCATGTTCTTATTTTATGATTTATGAACATGATATATTATGCAAACTAACATGTGGTATGATAAACCTTTAGTTTATCTTGTTTTATAGACTAAAATAATATAAATTATCAAGTTGAACAAGTCAAAAACTAAGGTTTTAATATGATAATCATGAACATGATCTAATTTTGAATTAAATGAATTATCTTTGCTATTTTGAAGGGATTTTAAGATAAAAGGAGGCAAATTTGAAGATTGGAATCACAACTAGAAGAGATGATAGATGAAGATCAAAAACAAGAAAATTTGAGGATCTTTTCAAGTTGTTAGAGAGGAGGCTTAAGCCCTCACCATGAAGCTTAAGCCTCCTAAACAAGCAAATAGCCTCTGCCTATGGGAGCTTAAGCCCCCATTTCGAAGCTTAAGCTTCCTAAAAACGCAAAAAAAGCCTCTGCCCTTGGGCGCTTAAGCCTCGAAGGGGAAGCTTAAGCGCGATGCAAGGAGAAAATTCCAGCTCGAGGAGCGCGCTTAAGCGCCCTCCAGCGCGCTTAAGCGCGAAACGCGAATCCTGCATGCACCGTTCCAGGGGGCTTAAGTACATTTTTTACCATTAGAAAGAACTTGCTTCACTTGCACATCATAAGGAATTCTAATGAAAGCCGATCTCGGGGATAACCAGAAAAAGGAAATTCTACTCCCCCCCTCCCCAATTGTTAAAAAACAAAAGTGAATGACCAAGCTTAAGCGCCCCAGAAACCCAACTTAGGCCCAATTCGAAGTATCCATCTAGGGCACGAACTCTTGGCTTACAAAAACACATTTTGGGCCAGAATTAAGGAACTTTTCATATTCTATGACAATTCTTGGTGCTTGGAGGCGGAAGGAAGGCGAAAGATTCATCGGTTCATGTTCGTGAGTGTAAGAACCCGCACCGTTAATTATGGAAATTAATTAATTAATTATGTGAAATTAGGAAATAATTCCATAATTGACCCTAATAATTATTATGAGGCTCTAATAATTATAGTAAGTGAGTAAGAATGCTGAAAGTCGCTTTTCGGAAGAAAAGTGCAGATACCGGTTCTGCTAGTCAGTATAAATGCGTACCGGAAAATTATAATAAGTGCATGATAATTACTAGAATAATATGTAGGACTTGTAAAACGAGTTTCAAGTTAAAATAATGAGAACTGGTGCCAGAAACTGGTACTGGCTAGAAAAAGCGCGTACCAGATAGGTGCTCCAAAAATTATAAGAAAAATATGTTAATTCTTGTAAAATTGAGTAGGTTAAGAATCCAAAGTTTGGGATTAAAATGCTAAGCGTAGAAATTAAAGTTAATACTGTGCGTTAATTGGTTAAGTGACTATATAAATGAAAGTGGCACCCAACCCTAGGAGGATTCTGATGTTTTGTGTGTGAGTTGGTGGCTGGTCAGGGGTGTGTTCATTGTTCCATTGCTTGTTCTTCATCTCTTGTGACCAAACCACCATTTTCTCTTGATTTTCCTTTTCTTTGACCTTGCAAACACTTGGGTAGGTGCATTGTGAGGTTGGGTTACAGCTATTGCTGAGATGAGGGTGCTTCTAGAGTGTGTTTTGGTTCTGACTTTGGGTTGTTGAGAGAGTGTGGACCTTTGGCTTGGCATTGGTGGTGCCAAGGAGTCATCTTTTTGTGCAAGAACCAACCTTTGTGAAGGCATTTTCGTGCACCCTTGAAGTCAGTACCTTGGAGCTGTTGTGTGAGCTCCAAGAGCACCCATCTTGCTGAGTTTAAGCTGTGGTAAGTTGTATCCACCTTGTTCTTCAGTTTTGTTGCTTAAAGATGAAGTCTTGGTATGTTTAATGAACTAAACAAGTAACCAACTATCATATGAACCTCAATGAACCTTAAGATGCATGTTTAAGCTTCTGGAAGTGTTAAAAATGGAACCTTGGAAGGATATCTTCGCGAAATGCAGAAATTGCATTCTGTCGCGAAATATCCAAATATTTTCCCGTGGAATATCCAGATATTGATATCCGGATCTGGATATCTGGATATTGATATCCGCATCTGGATATCTGGATATTGATATTGTAATCACTCAATTTTGTCCTCACATATAATAAAATAAAATAAATAAAATGTGAACCTTCTATTTTGGAGTATATTATTATCATTTATTTTTTGTTTTATATAAAAAAGGGAAAAAATAAAAGAAATTGATAATTAAGGATTATTTTACTCTTTAGTTACAGTAAGGGTTTTGTCAATATTGTAGGCTCATCCATCATCCATTTCCCTGCCATGCCATGCGTATATTGTCTTAGGCAATTATAGTGTAATTTTCCTTTTAGCAAAGCTAGTGCAGCTAGGAAGACAATATAAAGGGGTTTACCCCAATTTATGATGCCGCCAAGGCACATGACTTTGGGAAATATGTGATTCACAAAGAAAGAATTGGCAATAGAAGTATTAGCCCTACATCAAGGCGGTGCTGAATTTCTTCAACGTGAAGAAACCAAATGCTAGAAGCAACCAATATTAGTGGACCACACGTCTGCAACTGTTGCTGCCAAAGGAAATTCAGCCGGCTATCCATATGTCATATTTTTGCAGTTAACATGTGAAGATGGCAGCTGCATATGATGTTTTTTTTTCTTAGCCGACAAGAGCCTCCTATATAAAGGTGTCCATAAGAGCCATAAAAAAGGGAGAGGGGGGAGAGGACGAAATCCCAAATTTTCCATGGTCATTCATCTAGAGGCATGGAACTAGATACAAATTTGATTTTCAGCTCTAATCTTCAACTCTCACCATAACCTTAATTGCCAACCCAAGAAACTGCCTATAGTTTTATCTACTGCAAAGTTTCGGTAGCAAAGGGAGGGTCTCTTTTGCCGCTGCCTAGGCTTCATTCAGCTCTGCAAGCTACAACCAGAAGATCATCCCCTACTGCACCTCATCGCTCAAAACTCACAGACCATTTTGTCATCACCATCGTGAAGGCCTCACGTGCGTGGAGACTGGTATGTTGCTTTGGTTCAAATCATTATTTATTGCCAATGCACTGTTAATTGATTCAAAAAGTCTCAAAAATAATAGCGGATGAGTGTTATGCTTACTTTTGATTGTGGACCGTAAGCATATATCTGGTGTGTGTTTTTAACGTTAGAGAAACGAGTTGCACAGCTCAGTTTCAATTATATGTGATGTGGGTGCATATTTTATTTATTCCATTTGATTTCGTTTGTGGCATGAAGATATCATGTGATCAATAAAGATGCATGAGTTTGTCTGTTTCGTTTCTTACCGTCTTTGTGATATGAAAAAATTAATTAGTGTGCAATTCTTTTCATGAAATTATGGTAGACATCAATTAATGTTCCAGGCATGATTAACATATTATAGCTAAATAATATCACATGCAAAATTCTCTTTTGATGACTCTTGCGGGTGTACAGCTACCTTTTTACAAAGAGTTTAATATTCTAAAATATTAATATTGATGTGTTATTATCCATCTTTTGGATTCAAGGAATATATTAATATCTTGTGCATTAGCAAACTTCAATTTTTTTGGCTTAGATATACGATACATGTTTCATGTTTCAAATATTTAATACTTTAATATTGCATGGTTGATTGGTATCGTACGATCCTTGTGATAATGATGATAGCAGGGTACTTTGTCTTATTATAACATGATTGGAATATTTTAATATATATATTAACCAGCATCGTTGGTCTGCACATTCATGAAACAACATTACAAATTTTTCAATTCATCTCTTCTTTACATAAAACCCATTTAGATTTTTTCAATATTGCTAACTAAAAATTATCATATTAGATTTACATGGATAATTTAACCGTGACGGTTCGTTAATCTCATAGATTTTGTTTTGGATCATTTTGGCCGAGACAGCTTGGTGATTCAAAATTCATTTAAGGTTATCATAAAATAACATGAAATATATGTTAAAAGGATTAGCTGAGTTGTGACAGCTTGTTAATTCTTTTATTCTTTAGAATCATTTCGACTGTGACAGTCCGATGATTTTAAACCATTTAGTAATAATAAGCGAACAAACAAACAATCATAGTTTTTTTTATTTAATAGTGTTAATTCAGAAAATAAAAAATAAGAAGATCAGTCTAAATGGGAGTCAGCTAAGCCGTGACGACTTGTTAACCCCACACATCTTGTTTTGACTTATTTTTGCCGAGACGGCTTGGTGATTCAAAATTAAATCAAATTTTTCATAAAATTTACGATAACAAAAAATAATAATATGAATATTATTATTCTTTTTAAAAGAAAGGATTAGCTGAGTTGGGACAACTTGTTAATCCTGCAATTATCATTTTGGATTATTTCAGCTGCGACAGTTTGATATTCCGAAACCATCAAATCCAAAACTTTCAGATTATTTTCTTTAAAACTACTTTCAAAATTAAAATCAATCAACACACAAATATTTTTTACAGAACGACGTAGCTTTGAGTTCCCTATTGTACCGAGGGATACGTCGGAGCGGGACCATCCCGTCAAGCACAAAAATAAAATTTCAAAATTACTTTTCTTTTCCAACGATCAATTTTATTTATTTAGGGTGAAATAAATATTTAAAATATTATCAATAATTTGCACAATTAATATAAGGTAACCATTTTTTAACGGACGATGTAGGGTGCTAATACCTTCCCTACTCGTAATCGACTCCCGAATCCATTTCTTTTGTTTTCAAAGACCAGTTGTCTTAAAAAAAGGTTTTTCCAATGTTTTCCTAAATAAACTTTGGTGGCGACTCCATTGTTTTAACCATTCAATATTCTTTCGCCGTCACGTCGCGATATGGTTGCGACAGATATCCGGATATTGCCAGAGTGATATCCGGATATTGCCTGTGAGATATCTGGATATTGCATATCCGGATAATGCCCCCGAGGAATATCCAGATATTCTGGGTTTGCGAGGAACAATAGCATACTATTCATCCAGAACTGATCTATAGGTTTGTGGACCCTAGTTGGAGGAAGTTGAACTTCTGTAATTAATTAATGTAAGTCAGAATCAAATGATTAAGGGCTTATGGCTTGTGTGAAGCCTTAAGACGTAAAACGCAATGGAAAGGCGTTGTCTTAATATTGTATGCTTGCGGTGCATGTTTATTGACATATTATTGGTCCATAACAGATTGTGAATCTACTGTGTTTGGACTTTGAGCTGTGGACTCTTGGCTTTGGGTGTTAGCTTACAAGGTAAGCTTTCGTGTCCTCGGTTTAGCCATGTTGTGGTTCCACCATGTCCCATGGGGGTATGGTTATATGCATGTTGTGTTACATGATTTGATATATATGAATTGCTGTTGAGCTTTATGTGTTAATGGCTTTTAAAATGCATGTGTTGTTCCATCTTGACGGTAAGCCTGAGTATGTGGCGTCATACAATACGGTGATCCGGGGTGGATATAAACGGTGTCTTGTACTTATTGTGGGGTTGTAGACGTACATCCTGCATCTCTCTGGCCAGTAGATTAGTATTGACACACATGACATGATTATCTGCTGCATTGCACTGATTTAGAACTGATGATGATAAACTGCTTTTAAACTTATATTGCACATGTAAGTGAGCTTGGGGTGGAAGATCCTTGAGGACCCCTTGTCTTACTGAGATTTCTTGTTTAGAGATCTCACCCCACGTTTGGGGAATGCTTATTTCAGGTTTAGGTAGTATGGTGACTGATGCCTCTGGCAGCAGGAGGCCAGAGCTTAGTTGATGATTTTACTGCTTATTTGCTAGCATGACTGGACTGGATGTTGTTTATGTTTTCCGCATTATGATTATTATGTTGCTGTTGAGTTGAGACTATGTTGGGCTTTGTTGCCTTATTTGGGTGAGCATAGGAGTTGTCCATGCCACTATTTAGTTAGTACCTTTGAGTTGAGTTGTATAAACTGATAGTTGGTCCGGTCTACGTGTTGTAGTCCCGTGACTAGAGCCTTACATTATGTTATATTAATTAATGAGGTATTTAAGTTAGCTATTTTATTGCAATTGCATACATGCGATGTTTTATTAATTGATTAATAAGCAAGTTGGTAATGATAATGACAGTATAATTGAAAAGAAAAAGATATTCCACATTTTTAATTAAGCGCAGCTTAATACAATAGTATGATAACATTACTGGATATATACGGGGTGTTACATTTATGGTATCAGAGCAATAGTTCGAGGGAAAAGCCTGTATGTATTGCAATAGCTAGGATGTTTTGCTGTGTCTGTCTTGTGTGTTTACTCCGTCGAATTTTATTATGATAATGCATATGTAATCACATTGCATGGGCCTGATCAACTCATAATTTGTGTAACTTGTGCAAAGTCATGGTAAGGTCTGGGAGAACACGAGAGACTTCTGAGGATCAATCTGATCCTATCCTGACTGCATTGGCTGAGATGCAGGCGGCTAGGTTAGCCGATCAGGAGGCCACTAGATTGGCCAACGCGGCAATGATGGACGTTATTCGCGAGGCGAACAGGTAGCCGCAGAAGAGGTTCGTGAAACGAACTGGAGGACCACTGAGGATGTCCTCGAGGCGAACAGGATGGCGAACATGACGATGATGAGAGTCATGTTGGAGGAGATGAGGCTTGATCCTGCTGTAGGTCAGTTTCCACCGCCGCCGCCTCCACCTAGTGTTCAGGATGAGAGCCTGAGTCACATTGGCAGTGCTGCTCATGTCGCTGAGACGATGGAGACTCTTGTAGAGCCTGCTGAGGATCGTGACGTGATAGATCGCCGGCTGAATGCTTTCAGGAAGCATAAGCCACCTGTGTTTGAAGGGTTTTTGGATCCTATTGCTGCGGCAAGATGGCTGGAGTCGCTAGACAAGATATTTCGGGTCATCCAGTGTACAGACCCACAGAAGTTGATGTTCTCGACTTGCATGCTGGAGGGCGATGCCCATGAGTGGTGGACGAACACCTCTCGTGCTTTTGAGATGCAGGGTCGTGTTTTGACGTGGTCATTCTTCGAGGAATGCTTCTTGGGCAGATACTTTCCCTACGATGCGCAGGAGAGGAAGCAAGGGGAATTTGATAGATTGGTTCAGGGCTCGATGTCTGTTGATGAGTACCTGGCCAAGTTCAATGAGCTTGTGAAGTTTGCGCACTTCCGGATGGTTCCTCCTACTCCGATGTTTCTGGCTGCTAAGTTCTGCAGAGGACTTAGTGAGGTGATTGCTGAGCATATTGCTGGAGCTGCTTCGAGGGATTTTGGTACACTGGTTCAGCAGTGTAAGGACATTGAGGATGTCTGCATAGCGAGCATGGCCAAGAGGGCCAAGGTTGACGAGACCAAGGGGACTGTTAGTTCCACTCCTGCTCCTACGTCCTGGAAGGACAGGAAGTTTGCCGGGAAGGGCAAGGGTAAACAGTTGGCGACTAGGCAGGCGCCTGGTCAGTTCAAAAGGGCTGCTTCACAGCAGGGGAGTTTTGCTAGGCCTCCTTCCACTCTGAGATGTGCGGGGTGCGGAAAGGAGCATGCTGGTCATTGTGCTTCGGGTCAGTTGATCTATTTCCAGTGTGGCAAGGAGGGCCACTTCTCTAGAGACTGTCCGTCGTCTACGGCGAGAGCTGCAGTTGTTCAGGCAGTTCCTTTGCAGATGGTTCCGATGACTTCTACTTCGGCACCTGCGATGCCACCTTCTGTTGGGCGTGTGTACACCTTGGATAGGCAGCAGTCGGACCGCGTTCCGAACCTTGTTAGAGGTACTGTGTCTATTGGTGGTATTGTTGTTGATGCATTGTTTGATTTCGGGGCTACGCATTCATTTGTTGCTACCCCGATTGCTTTGGGGCTTGAGTTGCCAATGTCTGTGCTTTCTCCACCGTTGTAGGTGACTACCGCCACCGGAGAAATTTGTGATTCTACCACTGTACATCGCGATGTGGCGTTTCAGTGGGATGGCCGTGAGTTCTCGGTAGATCTGATAGGATTGCCGATGGCCAACTTGGAGATTATTCTGGGCATGGATTGGTTGTCTAGAAACTGTGCACTGATTGATTGATGTGCAAAGCGCATGGTGATGTCTCCGTGTGATTCCATAGCTAGTTCCTCGCCATATATTTCATTGCTGCAGGCTAGGAAGGCCTTGAGAGTAGGGGCATCTGGTTATGTCATGTTGGGAGGTTTGGTGAGTGGGACACAGAAGGATATCACTAGCATTCATGTGGTGGGGGAGTTCCTCGAGGTGTTTCCTGAGGAGATTCCTGAGTTTCCGCCACAGCAGGAGATAAAGTTCTCCATTGATTTGTTGCCTGGTGTGGAGCTGATTTCTTTAGCTCCATATCGGATGTCGCCACCGGAGTTGGCTGAGCTGAAGAAGCATATTGAGGATCTTTCAGCGAAGAAGAAAGACGAGACAATGCGATTGTGCATCGACTACAGGCAGTTGAACAAGGTGACGATCAAGAACAATTATCCCCTTCCTCGGATAGATGATCTGTTGGATCAGCTCAGGGGTGCTTGCGTGTATTCCAAGATTGATCTCTGTTCCGGATACCATCAGATTCGGGTGAAGCCGGAAGATGTCCCTAAGACCGCGTTTCGTTCGAGATACGGTCACTTTGAGTATTTGGTGATTCCTTTTGGACTCACCAATGCGCCGGCAGTGTTCATGGATTACATTAACAGGATTTTCCAGCCGTATCTGGATCAGTTTGTGATCGTCTTTATTGATGACATTCTGATTTACTCCAAGACTGAGGAGGAGCATGCGGAGCATCTGAGGATTGTTCTGCAAGTGCTGAAGGAGAAAAAGCTTTATGCTAAACCTTCTAAGTGTGAGTTTTGGCTCAAATCAGTCAAGTTTCTGGGGCATGTGATTTCAGCGGATGGAGTTGCAGTGGATCCCAACAAGATTGAGGCCGTGCTGGATTGGGAGAGGCCCAAGACAGTTATGGAGGTGAGGAGCTTATTAGGTTTGGCAGGTTACTATCAGAGGTTCATCAAGGGTTTCTCCACGATGGTTCTCCCTTTGACTCGCCTTACCCGAAAGGAGACTCCATTTGTGTGGACTCACGAGTGTGAGGCGTGCTTTCAGCAGTTGAAAGAGAGATTGACTACTTCACCTGTGTTGATCCTTCCTGATCCTGAGGAGCAGTTTGAGCTTTACTGTGATGCTTCTGAAAAGGGGTTGGGTTGTGTGTTGATGCAGTCTGGTAGAGCTGTTGCTTTTGCTTCGAGGCAGTTGAAGCCTCATGAGGAGAACTACCCGACTCATGATTTGGAGTTGGCTGCGATTGTGTTTGCTTTCAAGATTTGGAGGCATTACCTGTTCGGTATGCAGTTTACGGTGTTCAGTGATCACAAGAGCTTGAAGTATCTGTTTGATCAGAAAGAGCTGAACATGAGGCAGAGGAGATGGATGGAGTTTCTGAAGGACTACGACTTTGAGTTGAAGTACCATCCTGGCAAGGCCAATGTGGTAGCTGATGCTTTGAGTCGAAAATCCGTGAGTCTATCCAGTTTGACGATGGGTGATTTCGACCTCATAGAGAAGTTTCGAGATCTGAAGGTGACAACCTTGTTTGGGGGTGCACTTCTCGAGATGGAGGTTGTGAGAGTCAGGAATGAGCTTATGGAGAAGATCCAAGAGGCGCAAGTGCAGAGAGAGTGTCTCGACTACGTGAAGAACCAAGACGGTGTGTCTTGGAATGAGGATGGACTTTTGTTGTTTCAGAAGCGTGTCGTGATTCCTCGAGGTCCTTTGACCGAAGAGGTTATGGCGGAGGCCCATAAGGGACAGTTTACTGTTCACCCTAGTGCTACAAAGATGTACCAAGACCTGAAAAGGAATTTCTGGTGGCCAGGAATGAAGAAGGACATAGTTGTGTATGTGTCCAAGTGTTTGATCTGCCAGAAGGTGAAGATTGAACACCAGAAGCCGTCTTGTAAACTTCAACCTCTTGAGATTCCGGAATGGAAATGGGAGAGCATTTCCATGGACATCGTTGTGGGTTTGCCGAAGACTCAGGTTGGCTGTGACTCGATATGGGTCATTGTGGACAGACTGACAAAGTCTGCCCATTTTCTTCCAGTGAAGGTGAGCTTCATTACTGAGCAGTTGGCCAAACTATATGTTCGCGAGATCGTGTAGCTTCACGGGGTGCCCGAGAGTATCATCAGTGATAGGGACCCGAAGTTCACATCTCGGTTCTGGGAGGCGCTGCAGGGAGCTTTTGGTACTCAGTTGAGATTGAGTACAGCCTATCACCCTCAGACTGATGGACAGACTGAGCGGACTATCCAGACCTTGGAAGACATGTTGCGGTCTTGCACGTTGGAGCAGGGCTCGACATGGGATAGGTACCTTCCGTTGGTTGAGTTTTCGTATAACAATAGTTTCCATGCTAGCCTTGGCATGGCACCCTACGAGGCGCTCTGCGGTAGGAGGTGTCGCACACCTACCTGCTGGTCTGAGGTTGGGGATCGTGAGTTTTTTGGCTTGAATTTTGTCCAAGATACCACCCAGCAGATCCAGGTGATCAGGGAAAAGCTGAAGCAGGCGCAGAATCGCCAAAAGAGTTACTACGATGTCAAGCATCGTGCACTGGAGTTCAGTGAGGGTGGGCACGTGTTTGTGAGACTTTCACCTGCCACCGGTGTAGGACGGGCACTCGGAGTGAGGAAACTGAGCCTGCGGTTTATTGGGCCATACCAGATTCTTGGTAGAGTAGGACCTGTTGCCTACCGGCTTGCCTTGCCTCCGAACCTAGCCAACATTCACGACATGTTTCACGTCTCTCAACTTCGCAAGTATGTAGAAGATCCTTCGCACGTGGTGCAACCGGATGATGTGGAGGTTTGAGAGAACTTGAAAACTCCCGTCGGACCACTCAAGATTCTCGATCGTGGCGAGAAACAACTGATGAGCAAGATCATTCTGATGGTCAAAGTGCAATGGTCAGGAAGGACTCCTGAGGAGTGTACCTGGGAGCGAGAGCATGAGCTTCTCCGGCATTATCCCGATTTCCGAGACAGGTATATTCTGATTTTGAGGACAAAATCCTAAAAAGGTGGGGTGAACGTAAGAACCTGCACCGTTAATTAAGAAAATTAATTAATTAATTATGTAAAATTAGGAAATAATTCCATAATTGACCCTAATAATTATTATGAGGCTCTAATAATTATAGTAAGTGAGTAAGAATGTTGAAAGTTGCTTTTCGAAAGAAAAGTGCAGATACCGGTTCTGCTAGTCGGTATAAATGCATACCGAAAAAGTATCCCGGAAAATTATAATGAGTGCATGATAATTACTAGAATAATATGTAGGACTTGTAAAACGAGTTTCAGGTTAAAATAATGAAAACTGGTGCCAGAAACTGGTACTGGCTAGGAAAAGCGCGTACTAGATAGGTGCTCCGAAAATTATAAGAAAAATATGTTAATTCTTGTAAAATTGAGTAGGTTAAGAATCCAAAGTTTGGGATTAAAATGCTATGCGTAGAAATTAAAGTTAATACTGTGCGTTAATTGGTTAAGTGGCTATATAAATGAAAGTGACACCCAACCCTAGGAGGATTCTGATGTTTTGTGCGTGAGTTGGTGGCTGGTCAGGGGTGTGTTCACTGTTCCATTGCTTGTTCTTCATCTCTTGTGACCAATCCACCATTTTCTCTTGATTTTCCTTCTCTTTGACCTTGCAAACACTTGGGTGGGTGCATTGTGAGGTTGGGTTACAGCTTTTGCTGAGATGAGGGTGCTTCTAGAGTGTGTTTTCGTTCTGACTTTGGGTTGTTGAGAGGGTGTGGACCTTTGGCTTGGCATTGGTGGTGCCAAGGAGCCATCTTTTGGTGCAAGAACCAACCTTTGTGAAGGCATTTTCGTGCACCCTTGAAGTCAGTACCTTGGAGCTGTTGTGTGAGCTCCAAGAGCACCCATCTTGCTGAGTTTAAGCTGTGGTAAGTTGTATCCACCTTGGTCTTGAGTTTTTTTGCTTAAAGATGAAGTCTTGGTATGTTTAATGAACTAAACAAGTAACCAACTGTCATATGAACCTCAATGAACCTTAAGATGCATGTTTAAGCTTCTGGAAGTGTTAAAAATGAAACCTTGGAATGATATCTTCGCAAAATGCAGAAACTGCATTCTGTCGTAAAATATCCGGATATTTTCCCGTGGAATATCCGGATATTGATATCCGGATCTGGATATCCGGATATTGATATCCGGATATTGCCAGAGTGATATCCGGATATTAGATATCTAGATATTTCCTGTGAGATATCCAGATATTGCATATCCAGATATGCCTTCGAGGAATATCCGGATATTCTGGGTTTGCGAGGAACAGTAGCATACTGTTCATCCATAACTGATCTATGGGTTTGTGGACCCTAGTTGGAGGAAGTTGAACTTCTGTAATTAACTAATGTAAGTCAGAATCAAATGATTAAGGGCTTATGGCTTGTGTGAAGCCTTAAGACGTAAAACGCAATGGAAAGGCGTTGTCTTAATATTGTATGCTTATGGTGCATGTTTATTGATATATTATTGGTTCATAACAGATTGCGAATCTGCTGTGTTTGGACTTTGAGCTGTGGACTCTTGGCTTTGGGTGTTAGCTTGCAAAGTAAGCTTTCGTGTCCTCAGTTTAGCCATGTTGTGGTTCCACCATGTCTCATGGGGGTATGGTTATATGCATGTTGTGTTACATGCTTTGATATATATGAATTGTTGTTGAGCTTTATGTGTTAATGGCTTTTAAAATGCATGTGTTGTTCCATCTTGACGGTAAGCCTGAGTATGTGGCGTCATACAATACGGTGATCCGGGGTGGATACAAGCGGCGTCTTGTACTTATAGTGGGGTTGTAGACGTACATCCTGCATCTCTTTGGCCAGTAGATTAGTATTGACACACATGACATGATTATCTGCTGCATTGCACTGATTTAGAACTGATGATGATAAACTGCTTTTAAACTTATAATGCACATGTAAGTGAGCTTGGGGTGGAAGATCCTTGAGGACCCCTTGTCTTACTGAGATTTCTTGTTTAGAGATCTCACCCCACGTTTGGTGAATGCTTATTTCAGGTTCAGGTAGTATGGTGACTGATGCCTCTGGCAGCAGGAGGCCAGAGCTTAGTAGATGATTTTACTGCTTATTTGCTAGCATGACTGGACTGGATGCTGTTTATGTTTTCCGCATTATGATTATTATGTTGTTGTTGAGTTGAGACTATGTTGGGCTTTGTTGCCTTATTTGGGTGAGCATAAGAGTTGTCCATGCCACTATTTTGTTAGTACCTTTGAGTTGAGTTGTATAAACTGATAGTTGGTTCGGTCTACGTGTTGTAGTCCCGTGACTAGAGCCTTACATTATGTTATATTAATTAATGAGGTATTTCAGGTAGCTGTTTTATTGCAATTGCATACAGGCGATGTTTTATTAATTGATTAATAAGCAAGTTGTAATGATAATGATATTATAATTGAAAAGAAAAAGATATTCCGCATTTTTAATTAAGCGCAACTTAATATAATAGTATGATAACATTACCGGATATATACGGGGTGTTACAGTGAGCGGTGGAGACGGATCGGAATCAAGTTTGCACTGGAGATATTGAAGATTCACCAATCATCTATGGAGTTTGGGGGAGATTTTATATTGTCGTTTGTTCTTGATTTTGCTATGTCCGGCTAAATCTTTAAGTAGTTAGGGTTATATGGAATTTAATCAATTTATTATGCTTTGAACAATTCGTTATGTTAATTTTCCTTTTTATCATGAATGAAGCTATCTGTTTTTAATGCTTTAAATAGGCTTGAATATTATATATTGATCTTAGGTGAATGCATGACAATAGCAATGTTGGTGTGTGATCCTTATCTGATAATTTTATCGTACGCTTTATGATTCTAGGGATAGACATAGAGTTTGCGTAATCTTTAAGATTCTTGAACTTAATGCTTGCATTCTTGGGGAATAACCGGGGAACTAGGGTTCTTTCAAGATTGTAAAGGTTTTAGGATAACAAGGGATTGAGTCCTAATTACATGCGAAAAAATTGATTAGATTGATACTAATGATGATTAACGTAAGGAAGGAATTCAAACGTAATAAAGAGATTGAAGGAAATTGAAACCCTAGCTACGTTTTTATTTTATCAGTTTATTCAAATCTTTACTTTCTTGCTTTTAATTCTTGCAATCAATTAGTTTTAATATTTTAATTTTTCAACTCAAATTTTGTTTCCAAATACAACTTTGATTGTCCAACTAAATTTGCGATAGTGAATTAGTGCTTCAGTATAATTCTCGTAGAAACGATCTCTTATTCAATCATTATATTACTTATACGATTGGTGCACTTGCCGTGAGTAGCAACATGGTATCAGAGCCAAGTTTAGGAATTCATGTTTTTCCCTAATGATTTTTATATAATTGCATGAATTCATGTTTCGGTTTTTCCAATTATCGTTTACGGATCCAATTCTAATTCTATTCACAAGAAGACAAAAAAATATGATTTCCAGTGTTATGTTTTTTCATGTGCGTTCCTAAACATATCAATAATTTATTTAGTTTCTTTGTATAGGGATTATGTTCTTTCTGTTATGTGTTGGATTCAAAAATATTTGAATGAAGACAAAATCATAATCATATCTTTGCAATTGACAAAAAGACAAAATCTTATTTTTGCAAATCTTATTTTGCAAATTACCGTTTCTGAATCCATGAATCATGATTTCATGTTTATGATTAAAATTCGTTATATATATATATATATATATGACGTGACTATACAACTTTTATATTTGTGAATGCTGATGTATTTCTTCTAATGAATTTCTTACATACAATGTACACGAAAAACTATCACGAAGCATTATGTATGTATATGAAATTATACAAATTTATAGTTGACAGTGAACTTGTATATGAATAAATTAGAACTGTTCATATTGATGATGGAATGCATACATCGTTTTCAGGATTACGTATGATGTTTTATATATAAATAATAAATAAATAAATAAATGCATTGTTTATGTTATGAATATTGCGGTATGTATTTATGGGCATGATTTCTACTGCTGCTGAATGATTTATTTATTTATATATATATATATATATATATATATATATATATATATATATATAGTAATGAATTTGAAATGTGTTAGTGATTGGATTAAAATTGAATATTAAATTTTAATCCTATAACTATTTAAAGAGTAAACACCCTTTTTAGTCCCTGTTAATATCTGAAGTCCTTTTTAGTCCCTGACAATAAAAAATGACCAAATTGGTCGCTGAAATTACAAAAAAAGGGGGCCATCTTAGTTCTTATGTCAACTCCCAAATATGTAGAGTGGCCCTTTTCTTGTACTTTCAGAGAAATTTGGTCCTTTTTTATTGTCAGGGACTAAAAAGGACTTCGTAGATATTGCCAGGGATTAAAAAGGGTGTTTACTCTTATTAAAATAAATAAATAAATGCATTGTTTATGTTATGAATAATGCGGTATGTATAATGGCATGATTTTTCGCTGCTGCTGAATGAATTTATTTTTTTATTTTTTTATATGGGCATTAGTATGAAGATTTGCATCATTTATGTTTATAAAAAAAAATTACAATATGTATATTTGAAGTATGGATTGTAAGGTCTTATATATACTTATTGTTAATTTTTATTGACGCAACATATTGTGATTATGAAATGAAATTGATCTGTTAGTTATTTTCACACATTATGTTATAGTTTGTTAGTCACCAAAGTGGCCAAACTAATAGTGTGTAGATAACATAAAAGTTATTTATTTGTCCAGGACAATGTCCAGGTCCATTTGCAAAATTCCTCGAAGAGCATGGCATATGTGAACAGTATACTATGCCAGGCACACCACAACAAAATGGTGTGGCGAAAAGGCGTAACCGGACATTAATGGATATGGTTAAGAGCATGATGAGTAACTCCTCATTACCCAAAAAAATTTGTGGACTTATGCGCTTAGAAGTGTTGAATAGGATCCTAGTAAGGCAGTTCAAAAGACTCCTTTTGAATTGTGGACAGGAAGGAAACCTAGCTTAAGGCACCTGCATGTTTGGGGTTGCCCAGCTGAAGCAAGGATTTATAATCCACATGAACGAAAGTTAGACTCTCGAACGATTAGTGGATACTTTATTGGTTATCCTGAGAAGTCCAAAGGATATGTATTTTATTGTCCGAACCATAGTCCGAGAATTATGGAAACTGGTAATGCAAGATTCATTGAGAATGGCGAAGTTAGTGGGAGTTCTAAAAGGGAAATTGTGGAAATAAAGGAGACTGGGGTAAATGTTTCATTGCCTATAATTTTTACTCCATCTACCAAATTCCCTAATGTTGTTCCAGTTGTTGTAGAACAAGATAACAACACTGAACAACATCTGAATGAAGATGTACTCCCAGCAGATGCTAACTTGCAGAATGCTAATGCACAAGAATCACATGAAATAGAATTAAGAAGATCCCAAAGGGAACGTAGGCCAGCTATTTCGAATGATTATGTGGTTTACCTGCAGGAGTCAGATTATGACATTGGAATCAATAAAGATACAGTTTCGTTTTCACAGGCCATAGAAAGTATAGAATCCGATAAATGGATTGAAGCTATGAAAGAAGAGCTAAAATTCATGGATCAGAATGATGTCTGGGATCTCGTCGAATTACCTGAAGGTTCCAAAAGAGTCGGTTGTAAGTGGGTCTTTAAAACGAAACGCGACTCTAATGGTAATATCGAACGATATAAAGCTAGACTTGTTGCCAAGGGTTATACTCAGAAAGATGGCATTGATTATAAAGAGACATTTTCACCTGTCTCGAAAAAGGATTCATTAAGGATAATTATGATTTCGAGCTACATCAAATGGATGTGAAAACTGTCTTTCTTAATGGTGACTTAGAGGAGGAAGTTTATATGGATCAACCTGAAGGTTTTTCCATGGAAAGTGAAAGAAAATTAGTGTGTAAACTCAAGAGGTCAATATATGAACTTAAGCAAGCATCACGACAATGGTATATCAAGTTCAATACCATTATTACATCTTTTGGATTTGAGGAAAACACTGTTGATCGGTGTATTTACCAGAAGATCAGTGGGAGTAAGTTTGTTTTCTAGTTCTTTATGTTGATGACATCTTACTTGCTGCAAATGATTTTAGTATATTGCGTGAGACTAAAGATTTTCTCTCAAAGAATTTTGAAATGAAAGATATGGGAAATGCGTCCTATGTGATTGGAATAGAAATATTTTGTGATCGATCACAAGAATGTTAGGACTATCTCAGAAAGGATATATTGAGAAAATTCTAGAGAGATTTAATAAGAGTAAATGCTCACCTGGGGTTGTTCCTGTACAGAAAGGTGATAAATTTAATCTCATGCAATGTCCAAAGAATGATGTTGAACGGAAAGAGATGGAATCAATTCCATATGTCTCTGTTGTGGGCAGCTTAATGTATGCTCAAATCCGTACTCGGCCGGATATCAGTTTTGCGGTCGGGACGTTGGGCAGATATCAAAGTAATCCAGGAATCGAACATTGGAAAGCTGCAAAGAAAGTTTTAAGGTACCTTCAAGGCACGAAGGATCACATGCTCGTGTACTAAAGGTCCAATGAATTAAAAGTCATTGAATATACTGATTCAGATTTTGGTAGATGTCTTGATAGTAGAAAGCCAACCTTTGGCTCCTTGTTTATGTTTGCCCAAGGAGCCATATCATGAAAAAATGCAAAACAGACTATCATTGCTTCATCCACTATGGAGGCAAAATTTATGGTATGTTTTCAAGCCACAACTCATGCATTATGGCTGCAGAACTTTATTTCAGGGCTTGTGGTTGTCGACACCATTAGCAAGTCGCTGAAAATTTACTGTGATAATTCTGCAGCAGTATTCTTCTCTAAGAACGAAAGATACTCTAAAGGTGCCAAACGTATAGAGTTAAAGTATTTTCCGTTAAAGAGGAGATTCAGAAACAGAGAGTGTCAATTATGCACATCAGAACTGAACACATGATGACAGACCCTTTGACGAAAGGGTTACAACCAAAGCTATTTAAAGAACATGTTGAAAGTGTGGGCCTTGGTTGTATTAAAGATTATTGATGTGTGACACTCTGAGCTCACCTATGTGTTTCTGACATACAATATGTTTCCTTGTTTTTTTATGGTTGTATACGCATTATGAATTTTGACAAGAAAGTCTTTGTAAGACATTACGTGGACCATTATGTTTCCTATATTATGAATTTTATGTGATGGATTGTTGGTGGTGTAGTATATAGAAGGGAATGTACTGAATTAATAGCGCACTACCACCATAACTCACACTTAACAATTTATCGTTTATGATGACTAACATTAGAGATGCATGTATATTAAGATTAATCGGGCCAAGTGGGAGAATGTTAGAAATATTAAGAATCAATTATAATATTAAAAGGATTTTATTATAATTATAATATTATGATTCTTGATATTACCCATTAAACGTTATATGACCCAATTAATTACTGATACACTTAATCTCAATCATTGATTTGATTTGGTATATGATGGACTTACCAGATTATGAGTTATGGAATATATATATATATATATATGAGGAATGGTCCTCTCTTCCCTTCAACCCTAATGCCATTCTCTCCATCAAAATACATATCAAAGTAAAGAAGGCTTAGAGAGAGAAATTATCCTAACACAATTGCTCACAAGATGATGACTGTTGTTAATCCTTCATCATTGTTTCCGGGTATGTCTTTATCTCTTATGTGTATAAGAAAATCATGTATTCCCAAGATCCTTTATCATGTTCTTATTTTATGATTTATGAACATGATATATTATGCAAACTAACATAGAACTCCTCTTTGACCTTTAAAAATCAGAAAATAAATGAAATAAACTTTAACATCACATATAACAAACTTTTTTTTCAATAATTAAAAAAAATATCGCACATACCATGTAAGTTTCAATTATATTTTATAATAAATACACAAAATTTGGTTCCTGTTGGGATCTCCCCCAACAGATGATTGAAGGAGAGAGGAATATAAAACTTGAAAGCTGCACAGGAATTTCTGCCCCCAAAGACTGCATGATGACATTTCATGTAACATCCCGGGTGCTGACGAGGGCAGGGAGTGATCGCCGGTGCGCAAGGGCACGGACAAGGAGCTGCTCCTGGCAGGCTTCCAGCGGCGGGGTACATGAATGAATCGAATAACACCGAAAAGATAGGGATTTCAGAGATTGTGCTGGTATAGGACAGCACAACTAAGGATAGCTTGTAAGAATTAATTGGTACTACCTATACTAACAAGATGCATCTACTTTTCGGTAGCCCAGAACGGAAGAACTCCATAGTTAAGCGTGCTTGACTTGACAATTCTGGGATGGGTGACCTCCTGGAAAGTTTTTCTTGGAATTGTGCGAGTGAGGACAAAGCACACTGAAAAGTCTCGTGTTAGTGTGTGGGGACAGTCATTAATCCTTGCAAGTTGTCAGGCGTTACATTTCAGAGAGCATTGTTTGAAAAGTTTTCTATTAAGTGTTTCTCTTCCGTAGTAGAAGATACAAAAGAGATACAAAAGAATTCCAGTTGCGCAACTCCATTTGCATCTGCTTCAATCTCTCTCTCGCTCTCACCTTGCTTAAAAATATATATTATTATTATTATTTTGTTGTTGTTGCCTTAAAACTATATATTTATTAATTTATTTAAAGGTCTTCTTATAAAAATAACTTGTTAAATAAGTATTTAGGTTAGAATAGAGTGCGAAAGTGAAATGGATTCACTTATGTGTTATTTGATATAATTATATTATGTGCAAGTAGTATTATTATTATTATTATTATTATTATTATTTTGGTGATATATATATGTGAGAAAAGATTTTAATCATCAATGAATAAATAACCGTAATGGTTTGTAACTTACTATCCCGATAATTTTTGGGTCTTTCTTTATTATCATTTATTCATCCTTATATGATTAGGATTTTTCCGTTACCATAATCATATTGAATAACACATGATAGAATCTATTAAAAAAAAGAAAAGTCAAGCTTAAGTCATTTGAAAAATAGATCAAGTCCATTTAATTTATCTCATTTCCACATGTAATATTGAATACAACGTGAAGAATTTACCTTTCTCAATTATAGAAGCAATGCTTAAAGACTAAAGAGAGTAATTTGGAGGTACACTATACTAATTAGAAAAAAGTTATACAGTTTGACAGTGAAATAGGTTTCTTATTTCAACCCTTAGATAATGAAAGTATATAAGTGCATTAATAATCATAAAAAAAATGTACATATGATCCAATAGTTACCTATCTATAATTAAGGAGGTCGTATATCTTTTCTGAACTGTACTTTGTATACTTTTTTGCCTTTTTTTTTTTCAATTTCTAAATTGATGAACTGCCATAATTTTAAGTCATTATTATCTTTCGTTGCGGTGCATTGAAAATATAAATATTAATTGTAACATAGATTGTAAACTAGGGTTCTTATTTGCGTATTTCAATAAGATGTGTATTGTTAGTGTAGCTCATATTGCATTGATGATTGTAAAATGATAGTTTATAATGTAAACAGCAAGTCTCTTTATTGAATGCTTCTCCAAACTGGAATTCTGCAAACTGAGGTCAAACCATTCCGGCAAAGCTTCAAGAATTTTGCTAAAGAGAAAGTGCTCTTGCTGATGTGTATTAGCAATGGCAAATGGAAGGGGGTTAGGGGTGGCCATCGCCCCTGGAATAATAAACAAAAAACAAAACACTTATATGCAGATGTGGAGGCAAATGGAGGGTGCCAAAGATTCTTATTTGTCACATATAGGATAACTATTGATATCTCCTTATTTTCTATAGACTTATATATCCATATAGAAAGCCATGATTTGTTACAGCATTTTGCACTATGTTGAAAATTATCCCTTGATTCTTAATCTTTATCAAAGTTTCTGGTTACTTTTGGCTGTATAGGCATGATCTCTTGCTGATGAAACATCAAACAAATATACTAGTTTGCATACAATTGCATGTCACTTTTCTTTGTGATGTTAATTTGTTTAAATAAAGTTAAATTATACTTTTTTTTAACCCAACCAAAATCTGAAGTAAATTTCAATTATCAGTCTTGTAATGCACATGTGTAGTATACCCTTCTCACAACAAAACATAAAATGATAGAACAATGAAACAACGTTAAAAACTTCTTAAAACTATGTAATGCTTTGATTTATCACTAGGCTACGCTTTGCTGACTCAACCTCACTAATGGATGAAGTCCTTATTGTGACACTGCTTATAAAAAAAGAAAGATAAAGACATACAAAAACCCCAAAAGTAGAAGTGTGTGCTAATTGCAGGAGCTAAATCAGTAAGGCTTCCACCTTAGAGTTCTATAACTCTTCCCTCTATGGTATTCATACACAAAATCAAGTTGAGGGATGATCCTATAAAGCAACTCATCTAGCTGTTTGGAATACCAAAGCCTCCATCTCTTCAAGAAAATAAGGGGGAAGATGAAAATTCCCAAGCCAAAAGTAAATCCCAACTCTGCACTTAAGAAATTCCAATTGATTGAACTCTTCGAATGGGAATGAGGTGTTTCAGATGCTGGTGGCAACAACCCCTTCCCTCCATCATTGCTGCAATTGTTGGTAAGTGGAGGTCCATATAACTTTTCATTCCCTTTAAAGGAATCTGCATCAAATGATTGAATTTGAGTACCCTTAGGAATTTCCCCCACAAGATGGTTAAAAGAGAGATTCAGATATTCAAGGAATGATAAACTTGCAAGTTCTATAGGAATTTCTCCATTCAAAGAATTGTTTGACAAGTCTAAAGACTCAAGATTCTTCAAATTTCCTAAAGATGATGGTATATGGCCCAAGAAGGCATTATGTGACAAGTTAAGAGCATTTAGTGCATTCAAATGCATGAGCTCATTTGGTATTGGCCCTTCAAAATAGTTGTTTGACATATCAATGTAAGTGAAGGACCTTTGAATTTTGACCAGTTTCATTTGCCGACCTTTGTTGACAATAGTAATTGAATCCTGATAACGACCAATATCCGCAGCATATTGGTAAGAAATTCCCTGGTCAAGGATAGAGGGAGACATATTTATAAGCTTAAGTAGTATTTCTGCAACATCTTTGTTCATCAGTGACAATATATACTCAAAACTCACAGGATTGAAGTTATCAACAACATCTAGAAATAAGTGGCCAACTTCATCATCATCGCGCATCATAGCTTTCCAACTGTTTAACAATGCTCCTGGTATTGAGCCACTGAAATTATTGGAGGCTAGATCAGCAATATGTAGCATCTCCCAATCACCACTGCTATTTGGACATCCAATAGAACCATGGAGTTTGTTTGACTTTAAATCCATGATTCTTATGGTGGAAATGTTATTCAAGAAACATGGAAATCTGTCAGATAATACATTCTTTCCAAGGTTTAGGACTTGTAATTTATGGCAATTGACCAAAGATTCGGGGATGGTACCATTCAAGAGATTGCCATTTAGATCCAACAACTGTAGAGCACATGAAGTTGGAAAAGTATCAGGAATATAACCTTGGAGTTTGTTTCCACCCAAATTTAACACCCTAAGAGTGCTACTCAATGTTGCAAAACACTTGGGAATCTTCCCAACAAAGTTATTGTAGGAAAGATCTAGAAGGTGAAGAGCTGTAGCATTGCAGAAAGATTCTGGGATTTGTCCTTGAAAACTGTTGTTTGAAAGATACAGTAGAAGTGCAAAAGGGAGGTGATTTCCAATGTCTGGTGGAATGACAGAGCTGAATCTGTTGCTTGAGTAGTCCAAATAATTTGCATACCTTGGTATGAAGGGAATAGGCCCTTGCAGTTGATTAGAACTAAGATCAAGGGTAAAAATGTTTGAACTTAAGTTCCAGAAACTTCCTTCCAAATTGGTGAAAAAGTTTTTGGAAAGATTCAAGGAAACAAGAAATTCAACTTGCCAAATCCATTCAGGTATTGGTCCTTCAATCTGGTTGTCAGAGAGGTCAAGAGATAGTAATGTAGACTGGTTGCTCAAGAAACTAGGGATTCCTCTCAGCTTGCAGGAAGACAACAACACATTTCTTAAATTAGGATAGGGTGAAAGGTCATGATCATCCCTAAAGTTTATATCAACTGACAAATTGTTATGTGAGAGATCCAGTCTAGTTAAATCACTTAGCCTTCGAATCATGTCCAATTGTATTGTGCCATTGAACTTGTTTGAAGAAAGTTGAATAACACTGAGTCTTCTAAGGTTAAAGACAGACACAGGAATAGGCCCTTGTAAATTATTGCTGCCTAAATCAATCATCTCTAATACTGAGGAAGATGCATTGTCAAACTCACTCAAAAAACCATTGAATTGATTATGGGGAAGCTGAAGTTCTCGCAAATATGGGAGTTTGAGTAAAGAAGAAGGAAGACTCCCACTGAAAAAGTTGAACCCCAAATCAATGCTGACAAGATTTATGAGGCTCTCGAAATGACTGGATGGTAACACCCCACTGAAATGATTATGGAAGAGGGATAAATATGTGAGGTTCTTGGACATATTGAAAGAAGGAAGTGAACCTGTGAAGTTATTAGAAGACAAGTCTAGATGAACAAGTTGGGTGAGTTCTGACATTGAACTGGGAAGTGTTCCATTGAATTGGCAGTAAGACAGATCAATTGTAGACAACTGCTTCAGATTGGAAATAGAATCTGGTAACTGTCCTGAGAAATTTGTATTGCTGAGGTTCAAATTGTAAAGAGAACCATGTGGTGAGAAGTTTGGCAAAGTACCACAAAGATCTTGATTGGCTGATATGTCAAGGACTTCTAATGTTGGTATTTTGAAGATACCCTTTGGAAAAGAACCACTTAAGCCACAACTTCTGAGCTGTAGTATGGCCAAATTGGAGAAATTTGCAAAGGAATCAGGCACTGTGCTTGACATATTGTTGTCGTTCAATTTTAGAACTGAGAGTGACCGAAGCTTAGCTAGTGAAGAATCAATAGGTCCAGACATATTGCATGATGACATGCTCAGAACACGTAACTCCTTCAATGAAGATAAAGCATGGCACCACTCTTCTCCCTTGGCAGATAATGCTACTCCATCTAGATACAGTTCTCTGATATCTGTAAGGTTTTGTACAAGCACTTCTATATTTGGCTTCTCAAGTTTAAGTCTGTGATGTGAGGTAAGTAATGAAGAAGACAAATCAAGAGTAACCAACCTTTTAAGGTGAGAAATCTCATTTGGAACCTGCCCCTCAAAGCCTGCCATAGACAAGTTCAGATACCTCACATTCTTCAGCTTGTGAAGTTCTGGAGGAATCACAGAACTCAACTCATTAAAAGCCAAATTCAAGCTCTCTAGATATTGAAGACTGAAAAGAGTGCTTGAATGAACAAGTCCTCCTGAGATAGACTCATGACTAAGGTCAAGAGCTATAACATGTCCCTCATTGCATGTAACACCAGGCCATAAGCAACAATCATCACTTTGATTCCAAAGAATCAGCTTTTGGGATTTTGTAGTGTTGAATATGAGGTTGTTTTTTAAATGGAGCAACATGGAACGTTGATGGCTAAGACAGGAGCCATTTGCAACAAAGATGTTATTGGTGATGGAATTTATTAAGCAGAAAGGTATCAAGAAAAGAAGCAAGACTATGTGTACCCTCATTGTGAATTATGAGAAATGTGTGTGTTTAATGGCTTGAGAAATGGTGGAGAGTTATTTTGTCATTAAACTGCTCTTATAGACTACAAGCTTCGACTCTTGAGCAACTGAGTCTAGCACACAATTGAGTCTTCTCGGGACCGCAGGGTCAAGCCATCAAAGCTTAGATCCCAAATTCTAAGGCCTCATAATACTGACTTTGGAATTCTAAATTCAAAATATGTAACAGCAACCTCCAATACATAACTTTACGTATTAAATACGGGTGAATGGTCAGAGTAATACATTTTAAAAAAAATAAATTATCAAAGTAATATAGTTCAAAATTATTTATCAAAATGATATCATTTAATAAATTTTGATGAACTCCACAAACATAACACGTCATCCTCATGTGACTTACACATGTCACGTTGAAGGATCCATATGCTTTTTAAAAAAATAAATAAACTGTATTACTTTGATAAAGCTCGGCATGTAATACGTAACCATATGGCCTACTTTGATTCAGCCTTTCCAATCAGCAATATTCTTGAATTATACATATTACATTTGTTTAGTGTCTAATTAATGTGTTTTTCTAAAAAAAAAAAAAAATTATCACCTTTTCGTCTTCAACTTGTCAACCATGATAAATGAGCATAATTCAATAGTAATAATAACTTAAATGTAAAAAAAATTATTAAACGCTGCCAGCGTATCATAAGCTAATAGAGTTAAAACCACTTTCTTTGAATGAGAATAACCATCTAAGCTCGTCACCCCATTCTGTTGGTACGCTCCTCTCTCAATCGAGTACCCCAACTCGTCTCCTAGCCAATTATCAGGCTAGTTCGAGCACAATTCGGCTCTGATACTACTATTAGGCCGTGCAGGGAGAGCTCATGGCGGAGAGAGACTGTCAATCATGGGCCAAGTGAGCAGCAATATTAAGTGGGCTCGGAACACCACAATCAAACCCAAAACCTTAAGGTATTAGGTGCATGGGTTCTGGTGCTCACTTAGTTCATTCTTAACCAATGTGGGACTTTTTTTTCACTCAATCCACATTCTTTCTTCGAGTATTTATGGGGTTCCTTATCAAGGCTTGGCTATCCATCAAGACTTTGGCTTCTCATATCAAGACATACTCGGATCACCACAGGCCAATCTAGGGGTGGCAATTTGGGTTGACCCGCCCCGCCCCGCCACCAACCCGCCAAAAACGGGGCGGGGCGGGTTGACCCGCCAAAAAATATGGATTGTAAAAATGAACCCACCCCGTTTTATGGTGGGTTGGCGGGTCAACCCACCAACCCGCCAATTGAAAAAAATTTAATTAAAATTTAAAAATAAATTATATTTTATGAATTTTTTTAATATTATTCTATTTTATTTCACATTTCTCAATATTTTTTTTAGTCTCAATCTTAAATGTATACTAATATTTGTCAAACATTCTTTAGGAATTTATAAATAGATAACATTTATCATAAATAAAATTGTTATTCTTTATTTTTTCTAGAAAGTACTAAGATAAAAAAAAATTGAATATCACAAAAATTTAAGTACTAATGAAATACTACCTAATTGTAAAAAAATAAATAAAAAATAAATAAAAAATTTTAAAACCCGGCGGGTTGAACCCGTTTTGACCCACTTCTAGACGGGGCGGGTTGAGGTGGGTTGGTGGGTTGAAAATCTTAACTCAACCCGCCCCGTTTTGGCGGGTTGACCCGTTGGGCTCAACCCATATTGCCACCCCTAGGCCAATCCACCATTAGCTTTGATACCAATGTTGGGCGGGTCCAGGGGAAGCCCGTGGCGGGGGGCCACCACCAATAGGCTAAAGCTACACCAACCGTAGCAAGTGGATCCGACACATGTCTCAACTCAAAACCTTAAGACATTGGGTTCATGCAGGGGCGAACGCACGTTTATGCCTGTGTCTGCACTTGCAGACACAAAAGTTTGAGAATATTTTTTTTATTTAAAAAGTGAGTGATTTAGGTCAAGTAAAAAAAAAAGATTTAAGAAAATTAAAAAGAAAAAAGTAAACATAGGTCCAACCATGGTAGTTAAAATCGAGATCTTGCCTAAAATCAGAAGGAAGATAAGATATCGTAAAACATAAAATCCTAACGTAAAAGAAATCATCAAATCGTAAAAGTGTTTGAAATTTTGATGAAATCGTTTTGATTAAAAAAAATCGCAAAATCACAAATTTAAATCGAGATTTTAACTAAGATGGGTCTAACCCAACCCAACCCCTATTGTAACATCTTACTTGACTCTTGATTATTATTTTTTTATGTTAAGTTAAAAGTTTATTTAAAAAAAAATCTTCAGGCGCGCTGCCCCCGAACCGCCGCTCTAAGTGTGCAGATATAAAAAAAAATTTTGGGTCCGCCACTAGGTTCATGGGTCCCTTCCACTTATATACTCTTCATTTAGCTTATTACCAACCAATGTGGGACTTATCACACTTGAATATTCCAACAAAACATTGAAGTGCTATTTCGTGGATTTCTTACAATTTGGTTATTTGGCCAAAAAAATCAAGAACTATGAAATTTTCAACATGTCCGTCTTGCACGGTGATAGAGTAAACATAATTCCAAAAACCACATTTTCTTGGATTCAAAAGGAACATTACTAAAGGAGACTGGACTTGTGAACCATTAGCGAGAATCAACAAAGGTCAAACGCTCCCATATATCTTTCACTTTCGATCAGCATCTTTAAGCTTAGAATTAGTCTTTGGCATAGAAAAGAAAGAAGAAAAAAATTAAAAAGTATTTTCTTGCATCATAGTGAAGAAAGAAACATGACAAACTTCATCTTTTCCATAAAAAAAAGTTCCTTCTCATAGTCCATTTGGTGTAGATTGACATTATTGGTGTTAACAGTTAACACATTTCTTGATTGTCGAAATGGATTCAAATTTATGGAAAATGCTTTAGAGGCAAAATTTACTTAGGTGATCTCTATTTTTAGAAAAGATTAGTCTTCGAATGTCAGATGGGGATATGTTGAGCAAACTCAAAAATAAAATTCATTAATTCCATTAACAATTATTTATTTTTGTATCCGTTACTATTATTAATTTGATTTTAATGAGTGTCCACTATGTGGTTGGGATTATTATATTCAATTATGGGATAGGATATTATGACAACCAAATAATGTTATTACCATATATATATATGTGTGTGTAAAATCATACCTCTAGTTAGTTACTAGAGGTCTAGCAATAGATCTTACACCGTTGATTGGTTATGATTTTTCGCATTTAATGCTCTCATCAACCTTTTTATGGTTATAATTTTCCGAATTTATTTGTTGGACGTCAAGCGGCTGGAAAAAAGTAATATGTAAAGAATCTTGAGATACACCACCCCAAAAGCTAGCTCAGAGGGTGGGAGTGCCCAAGGCCTTATAAACTCCACATTAGTTGCACATACAATCAATGTAGGACTATATATCTCAACACGTACCCTCACACGAGAGCCCATTGGGCTTGAAGAGTGGATGATGCAACAGGCCCAGCCTACCTGTGCTAAGAAATTCCACAAGAGAAAGTAGGGTGGGCGGCGAGACTCTGATATCATGTTAAGAACCTTGGGATACACCACCCCAAAAGCTAGGAGTGCCCAAGGCCTTATAAACTCTACATTAGTTGCTCATACAATCAATGTGGAACTATATATCTCAACATATATATATTATTTTCTCCAGCCGCTTGTCGTTAAGCAATGACAGTTGTATGGATATAATTTCTCACATTTAATGTTGTCACCTATATATATGGTAAATAATTGACCATTGGACATCAAGCGGCCGGAGAAATACAAATCCCATATTTTCTTTTGTAACCTTACTTTTCCAAATTTTTTAATTTTAAGTTTACTCTTTAAAATTGGGGAAGTATCAATTTACGTTGAAATATAAATTTAAAACGTCTTGATATATATTCTTAGTCGTTAATCCAATTGCTTCTCTAATTTACAATTCATGTGAATCACTAAATGCAAGTGGGATCAATGACTAATAATAAATATAAAACTTTTTATTATTAGAAGGTTATAAGGTATTTTAGACTTACGTACGCTTTGATAAATGGTAGATTGATTCTTTCCTTTCATTAGATGCAAATGAAATTAACGATTAATAATAAGTATAAGACATTTTTAACTAACATAGATATAAGTTGAACCTTTTTCATTTTGGTTCTTTTCATACTGTTTCGAGAAGTTTTACAATTTTCATGTTTAAGCACATGTTGAATATGATTGATAACCTATGATGCTAGAATGTTAAGGTTGTGAGCACCACCGATATCGACATGGGATATGATATGATATTCTGACACGTTAATTTAAAAAATTGTTAAATTTTGATATATTAATTAGAATATATTTTGATATTAAATAATATTTTTAATTTATATAGTGTATATTATATATAGGGGTAGATTATTTTTACAAATTTTTTGTTTACAGACTCTTACAAACTACACTATGTACTATAGGTAGTACATGCTCAAATAATATGTATTACGCATAGTATATAGTGTAATTTATAAGAGTCTGTAAATAAAAAAGTCGTAAATATAACTTACTCTCATATATAATATGTCTACCAAAAAAAATATTATATGTAAATATTTAATATTATATTTTCAAATTAAAAATATCTTATACATTTTAACGAGATTTATTCGATATTTATTTTTAATTTTTATTATATCAGTTTGGTAAAATATCGATCAATTTTTTTATGATATGTAATAAAATTTTAAATATTATAAATGTCGAAGCGTGTCAGAGTATCATAGTATCAACAAATGTCGGACACAACACTTTAATTTTTTTGAAATTATAAGCCAAGTCAAATCAGTTTAAATATTAGGACAGGTTGACAGCGCAGCTTTTCTCACTGAAACAATTTTTTAATATATTTGTTTAAAGTTGATTAATTCATTCATAGTTTTAACTTTAAATTTGGCATTACCGACTATATTAGGATATAATTCCAAACTCAAAACCACCTACAAGGTGGTGGTATTTAATTTGCTGATAGCTGGGAAATATGAAAAGGATTATTGTCGAAATCTAACCAAGAAAATCAAAATGATCCTAATGTTGGAAAAAACTATATATTAATTTTCCATTTTATTTTATTCACGGGTTATTGTGATAATTTAATCATATTTTTTACATATATTTTACCTTCAACCAAACATAGACTTAGCAAACTAAAATCAATTTTTTCTGTAATATTTTGGCCTATAAAATAATTTTTTTTAAACTTTCCTATCAAACTCAATTTCTCATCATATTTCTAATAATTATATTTTACTCATAAAAAAAAATTCTACTCTATCAAACGCTCCCTAAGCGAGTTTTGATAGAGGAATTATTTTTAGATTCCTATGAAAATGAAGGTGAATTTCTTATAATCCCATATTTGGTAGCACATTGGAGAAAAAATTTTCTCGAAAATTATTTTGTCAGGATTCCGTTTTATGTGTATTTTCTAAATCCAAATACCGTTGAAAAATACCATTCAGAGGGAGAATTTTCAAGAATTTCAGACAATGAAAAAATATGGATTAAATTTTTAGACAAAAATAACTAAATATAGTATAAGAAAAATTAACTCAATATTTTTAAAAATATTTTGACCTATTAAATAATTTTTTTTAATACTTTTTTTTTTTTTTTTCATAACATTCTCGAAAATCGTGATTTCTGATTATTACACGCCTACTTCATGAGACAACCACACAAGCACGTTTCCCACCCTCCCTCGATCTATAATTTCACGGTCTAAACTTTTAAATGTTATTGCGTGGATTTTTTTTTTTATTCGGTTATTGGCCAACAAAATCTAGAACTACCAAATTTTCAAGTTACTCTTGCGACTTAATTAGGGGTGGTAAACGAGTCAGGGGCCTTTGGCTCGGCTCGTAAAGGCCTAAGCTCGTTTAATAAAAGCTTGTGTTGGAATCAGACTTGGACTTGTATAAAAGCTCGTTTAATAAAAAGGTTTCAGGCTCTAATTCAGAAGCTCGGCCTTAGAGCCTCCCAGGCTAGCTTAGTATATAAATATTTATTTATACTTTTTATACTACTTGTAATAACTCTCTCTCATCAATTTATTTCACCCCATTTTATTGGTTTAACAGACTTTTTAAATGATTTTGTTCTATATTATGCTATTTGGATATATATTGAATTTATGTATATTTATGGAATTACTAGTGCTCTTCTATATTATCCTTCATCCTCCTTCACACAAACAAACCCACAAAAACTCATTTGTTCCACTGTGCACTGCTCGTTTGTGTCAATTTATTTTTTATTTTATTTATTTTATTTTTATTTTTGTTGGCACTTTTTTTATAATGGGCTAAGATAATATAACTTGTTATCTACCTTCTCTCACTTTAATTTTTTTATTTATTATAGACTTTGTAAATTATTGCTGCAAATTGGAAGCTAAGGTTTCTATCTGAAAATTAATTTTTTGTGGAATTCTGTTCTCTTATTTTTATTCTTTAACATGCTAACAGGCTAAGACAGGCTTCACACAGGCTTTTATTTTTTGTAAATAAACCAGGCCACAAGCCAATATTATATTTGTAACAGGTAACAGGCTAAGATCAGTCGGACACGTTTAAATACAGGCTTAACCCGTTAAAATCAAAGCTCAGCTCGACTCAGCCCGTTAATACCCCTAGACTTAATGACCAGATTTTTTGTTTTGTCAACACTCTAGAAGGAAAAGAATGATATTTCTTCATTTGACGAATGAATACAAGACAATTTGATTCAGGTAGCAAAGGACTATATTCACCTAGGATGGGTCCGGATCATTTAAATTGTCATGGTAACGAATTCTTTCATTATTTAGCATGACGTGGTGTTAAGAAGCACGGACAATGACTATATTGTCATTTCTTAAGCAAAAATTTATTGGATTGTTATGTTTGAAAAAAAAATTATCAAAATTTCACGTCATATTCACACTGGTCTGACAAGCGAAAATGAACTGGATACGTGGCAGTATCTGAATGGTCAACCATTCTAGAGCAGCCCAGTGCGAATGACAGAATGTTGACACGTTATAAAAATACAGGTATCCTGTACTTTTGCAGAGAATGCCTGCACTTTTACCACGTGTCAGCATTCTGTCATTCGTGTTAGGCTGCTTAGATAGAATGATTGACCATTCAGACGCTGACACATATCCAATTCATTCTCGCTTGTCAGACCAGCGGGATTGTGACGTGATATTTTGGCAAAAAAATTCTATTTTGGCAAAAAAAAATTTGACGTGACAATCCGATAAATTTTTATTAAAGGGATGTCAGTTTGGTAAATGTCTCTAAGAAGTAATCTCAATAAATTAATATTTATTTAATTTTAACTTCCTATTCAAACATATTTTCTATTTAATCTCTCATCACCATTGATTCTGTCTACAAACGGTTAAGATTCTTTCACGTGACTTGCTCATATTAAATCATAAATAAAAGTATCCATTCCCATACTCCTTTAGCAAAATTAATAAAAAGTGAAACTCATATAGGACATTAATTATAAAAAGATTGGGTAAAATAATCAGACAGGTTTTTTTTTTCAACTTTAATAAATGAAAATTCATATAGGACATCTATAAAAAGATCGGGTAAAATAAATTAAATATGTTATTTTTTCAATTTTAATAAATGAAGTGTTGAGTCTTCAATGCTACAAAAATACTAAAGATAGTTTCATTAAGTGACATGGAAGAGGATTTTAGAATAAAGATATTTTCATTAAACAATGTGGAAGAGGATAACATTTTTTTCTTATAACCATTTTTGTTATCGTTGAATCAAAATTAAATTAATCGCTCTTATTTAATATATTTTTGTAACCGTTGATTTTGATTTAATTCAATAATAAAATAATAATTATAAGATTGTAAGGGAAAAAATATATATGATAATTATAATGTATCTCTTCAAATTTGAATAGAAAACCCACGCTTGAACTTTACGTGAAAGACATGTCTATCTAGCACAGTGATAGGGAAAAGTGGAAAACTTACATCCAGAACCGCATTTTACAAACAAGACAATGAGACTGGACTTGTGCACTATCCAGGAGAATCAACAAAACTTGGTGGACAAGCGCTCAAGCTAGAATTAGTCTTTGGCATCGGAAAAGAAGAAGAAGAAAATAAATAGTATTTTGTAGCATCATAGTTAGGGAAGAAATACTAAATGATGATAGCTTAATTGACAGATGGGAGTAAGTGGGGGTGAGAGTATGTGTTCGATCTTTTTCATTATCATTTTTAAGAGAAATTTAAAGTCTTAATCCTATACCTACCCTGAATTTCAGATTAGTCCATACGAAACCTATAAAATTATTGGGAGAGACTCTCCAAAAAAAAAAATAGTTAGGGAAGAAACGTAACAAACTTCATCTTTCTGTAAAAAAAAAAAATCCTGCTCATACTTAATTTGGTATAGATTGAGATGACTGTGTTATTGACATTTTTCTTGATTGTCCTAGTGGTAACCCGTTCAAGTTCCGTAAATAATAAATTTATTTTTTTCCTCATTCAATCTGTGAATTTGAAAATAACATTTTATACATATAGAAAATATTGAAAATAATAGATTGATTTTATAAAAAACTAATTTAACCTTTGCGTAAGCATAAAAACATAAATACTTCAGTAAATATTTGAGCATAATTAAAATTTGGTTTCGCGAAGAAATTAATAAAAACACTATTTAAAATCTGTTTCAAAATTTTGGAAGTAAGTATCAGTTACCTAATATTAAACTGCAAAAAATTACCACAAAGTAACATTTTATATATATAAAAAGGTTTAAAGTTTCTAAAATTGCTTTAAATAACTTTATTTAATATTCACTAAAATATACTCAAAAAGTGTGTGGGATCTATATATGGAGACCCATCTGAAAAAATCACATGTGCACGGCATGATTGATGTTTTATAATATTTTATTATTATATTTACTATTACAATAATATATTAGAAAAATCATGTAGAACGTATGATAAATATATTTTAAAATAATATGTTATTATATTATTTTATAATTAGAATATTATACTATATATACTTTTTATAGATAAATAAAGAGGAAAATGTTATAAATAATATTATTGTGAATGTCCAGAATTCCCAAAGAAATAAAGTGTATAGATCTTGTACGAAAAAAATACAAGACAATGGAAAATGTGTTGTGTTTCGGAGCCCAGCAATTCTTAGTCCGTCTTTGGATTCAATTAGCCTGACCTTCTTCAGGTCGGCTTGCGAAAGCGTTGATAAATAGTAATAGCAAATCAAATTAAAAACAGAGATAAGGAGAAAGAGAACATCATGTTGCTAATGGTCATACCCAAAATAGTTTAGTAGATTATTTATTAAATGTCTCCAATTAATAGTTAGATCATTGTTTATGAGAACAAAGTTCTCATTTCGGTGTGTGGATATACTATTTTACATGCAACATTGCTTCTATGCATCATGCTAATAATTTATCATAAATTCTCTCCATTACAATTGGCTTATGTTCAGGAGCCAAACCACAATGCATAAAGAAAAGTCCTCAACGAAAGTTGAAAATATATGTTGGATAAAAATATCCTATAATATCTTGAAATAATGACTAGAGATTTAGTTAAATCAATATTTGATTATTGTTATCAGTCTTTCCAACATGAGGAGGAGAGAATAAACAACTGGAAAAATATATTGATTAGAATGTGTTATTATAATCTCATATAGATCCTAGTACAAAGCAAATATGAGAAAAAAAATTATTATACATCGACTGCCAGATGATTTGACTGAACAAAAAATCTAATATTCCAATTGTAAATGCTCCAATTCAAATTGATGTCCCAGCAAGACAATCTATGAGAGAAAATGAAACTAAACTATGCTTAAAATATGAAAAAATGATTGGTTCCAAGGATAAAAATCCTTGATAAGAGGAAAAGAGCAAATGATCAATATGGTCATAATATGGAGACAACGGTTAATATTGAAGACATAACTTTTATTAAAATTCGAGGGAGGTTCAGGTACCTGAAAATAATGAAAATGAAGAGATCTCTCTTGGTAATGTCATTACATGAAAAAGTTAGAACGGTAAAGATATAGTTGTCGACAATATTTTCGTAAATAATGAAATAATGAAGCAAGACGAGGGTCTTGATGCTAAATTTGTTGATGAATGTAAATAGAAACATAATTGGCCAAAATATAAAGATGCAATTCAATTTTAAAGTTTTTGAACCTATAATCCAAACACATGAAGGTGTAAAGTCAGTGGGGTACAAATGTGCATAAATGTAGTGAAGTCGTAAGATATAAAACACAACTTATAGCACAATCATTTTCGCAAAAGCCTGACATTTATTATATGAAATATATTCTCTTATAGTGGATGTCATTACCTTCAGATATCTTATTAGTCTGGCAATACATGAAAATTTGGCATGCGTATAACGATGTTAATATAGCCTATTTATATGGTTCATTCGATCGATAGTGAAATTTATATGAAAATTCCATAAGGATTCAAAATGCTTGAAACATATAAAAATTTCTGGGAAGATTTGTTGAAAGAACTACAAGTATCATTAAATGAATTAAAGAAATAAAGACGTATGTGGTATAATCACCTTAATAGAATATTTATTGAATTATATAGAAAATATTTTAAAGATATTTTATATGAACAAAGCACAACCAGTGAGTACCCTAATGGTTGTGAGCTCGATTGGCATAATTAAAATATTCATTTAAACCCGATGAAAATTAACAAAAATTTCTCGGTGGCGTATCTTAGTTCAATCGAGGCAATCTTATAAGTGGATAATAAATGGTGAACATCTAAGGGGGGAGTTATAAATTTTTAAAGTTGATGTTTGACTTTTGAACTTTATATATTCTCCCCTTTATTCTTACATTTTATCTTTCTTATTTGTAAATCTGTTAGCATGATTTAATTCTTCTCCGATATGAAGATACTAGGATAATACAAGATATTTACTTGAACCACAGAAAGGCATATCCCAAACAAGATTTCCATCGGAAGTGGAAGCACAACTATTTAATAGCGTTCAACAAATTTGTCAAGAGATAATTTGGTAGACATTGCCTAATTCAATTTTTGAGAAGCTGATGGATGAGAAGATTTGTAGACTCAGAGACATTAAATGATGCTATAATCAGGGGAGAAAAATATGTGTTGCACTCTTTTTTTCTTCACCATGGTTTTGTCCTATTGTTTTCCTGGTAAGGTTTTTCATGAGGCAGCTTGCAGCACATATTATTAGAATGTATACTATTTTTTCTTCACTATGATTTTTTTCCCATAGGATTTTTTCCTAATAAGGTACATTATCTTAATGGACATCCAAAGGGGAGTGTTATAAATAAAATTATTAGGGATGTTTATAACTCCCGAACTCCCAAAGGAATAAAGTGTAACTTTTGTAACTTCTAATATGTAATTAGAAGCATGTTTGTTATAATCACGTCCAACATCGTAAGATCATATTATCTTACGGTTTTTTTGATTTAAATGAGTTGGATCGCAAATTGAATTGTTTTCTTCGCAGATTGGTTGGGATCAATGTTTATACTCATAAAATCGGTGGAATCAGAAGATCCCACTATTTCAGCGATTCAAAGAAAAAAAGAGAGAATGAAGATGAAGCCCGAAGGCACAACTGGATCGAGCGCGGCTAGGCTCCATGGGAAGAAATCCTCAGCCGGAGGCCAATTTCTCATGCAGGAGTCTTAACGAAGGTGAAGAGGTTCCTCTCCGTACTTCGGAAGCCATTGAAGTGTTCAAGATGTTGAATCATTAGTACCAAAAGAATCCTGAGCCGCTGGTGACACACTGGAGGGTGCCGCGAGGGGTGCGTCTGATTCCGTCGCGAGATTGGTCGTCGAGAGGGTGGGAGGTGGATCATAAGGAGCTGACATGTGCATTTGCGTGTGTGTTCAAGTTGACGCGAATCTCGTCTCTTTCGTGTGCGCTTCTGGTGGTGGTGAATGGTGATGATAAGAAAATAAGTTGGTAATCACGCTCACATGTGTGAGTTGCAGCCTAATTTGTACTTTCTCTCTTTTTGGTAGAAAGTCGAATTTGTACTTTATTTGCAAGTTGGAGTCTCGTACAAATAAATAGCAACTTGGGTAATTTGTAAGTTGGTAATCACACCTAATGTTATATTATTACGAAAATCTTATATTTACAAATTTTTTGTTTACAAATTACATTATGTCTTAATGTTAAAACATTCTTGAGTAACAGTAAGATATGTTATATTTACAAATTTTTTGTTTACAAATTACATTATGTCTTAACATTAAGACATTCTTGAGTAACAGTAAAACATATTATAAAAAAGAAAATTGTCAATATAATCCTCCAATATTACTATTATATCCTTATTTATAATTTGTATGCAAGTTGCTACAATTCACAATTTTGTCCCAGTTGCGAATGAAGGACATAGTGTTCCCCAACATATAATTAAAAAGAATATTGATTTAAGTTTAACTATATAATAATGGTATATTAAAAATAATAAAATTGTAACGATGGACTAACATTATTATTATTAAAAAATTATCAATTAAGGATTATATGATAAATTATTTTTTACTTTAAATAAAAAGCTTAATATAATATTATTATATGATAAATTATTTATTTATGTAATTTTAATATTGTATATATATATATACAGTTACAATTTTACTATTCGTGTTGATTTTACTATTAATGATCTTTTTATCCCCTCCCAGTTTAGATAAAATCTCGATCTTAAAAATATTGATTAGGAGGATTCAATATGAGTTTTAAGGTATGGAAAAACAAAATTAATATACAGTAACAATATACTCTTACATTTCTAATTGTTATTGTTATTGTTATTCTTTTACACATAGATCAGTGCATTCATCTACTCGCGAATAAAAAAGAAAGAAAGAAAGAAAGAAGCACCTATGTTTTATCCCGTGGCATCTTGTCCCCAAAACCGTCACAACTCCAAAATCTCGCATGCGACAGTGACATAATCCTGAATGAAAAGCTCGAATCCGAAGATGGACATCGACGTGGACGAAGCTTCTGGACCCAAAGGTTTCCTTCTAGAACCTTCATTAATTTGTTGGTGAAATGAATCATGGAAATTGGAACCCTTTTGATAACTGTGTCTCTGTGTGTGTGTGTGTGTGTGTGTGTGTGTGTGTGTGTCAATGTGTTAGACGCAGAGGGAAAGACCCTTTTGGTCATCTTAGTGGGAGCACCGGGGAGCGGGAAGTCCACCTTCTGTGAAGAGGTTATGCGTTCCTCTACACGCTCTTGGGTTCGCGTTTGCCAGGTTTAGTTTCGTCCCCTTTTACTTGTTTGATGAAATGTCTCATTGAGTTTGAGAATCAGCATTCTAGCTTTTGTATTCATTATGGTAACTGATAAGATAACTGTGAATGGGAGCAAGTATGGGGCGTTAGAGTGACATGGGAAATTTATGGAAGTTGGATGAATTTTACCATTTTAGTTTGCTTGATAACTCTGAGATGAATCGAGGGTGTGTGTTATGCCTTTCGATCTTCATCTTGATCTTGGACATGTTAAATATGCGCTTGTATTTGGAAGATTCTAGGCAAATGATGTATTTTCTTGGGTGTGCCAGTTCTTGCCTGCTTTGAGGGCTTTAGGGTGTGTTTGGATGCAGGATAAGGGAAAATGTTCCTACCGTGTGGGAGATTTTATTAGGAAGGAAAATGAGGGACTTTCGCTAAACCCTCCAATACCCATTTTTGTTGGTTTTCTCAATTTGGAGGATTTGCAAGAGATTGCTATTGTACTCTAAATCATGTTTCCATATTTCATCTAAATATCATTGTTAAAATATACTTTTAACATATTATATTTCTTGATAATAAGTAGTAAATTTTTAAGATTTATTTGAAATTTTAAACATCAGAAGTAGAAGAAGGAAAGTTATCATTCAAACTTGAACCCCGCAGCCCACCTTCCCTTTCCCCTCCCCCTCAACTCAGACATATCTACTGGAGGCTCATCTTTTGCCTCAACCCCTCCGCTAAAGGATGGGATAAAAATCACCCAAAATGGTTTTGAATCTTACCTAACGTTAGTTATACTGACTTTTCTTTTGCTTTAGGACACCATTGGAAATGGTAAAGCAGGAAATAAAGCTCAGTGCCTAAGCAGTGCAGCTACAGCATTGAAGGATGGGAAGAGTGTATTTATTGACAGGTGCAATCTTGACAGAGAACAGCGCACAGAATTTGTAAAGCTTGGTGTTGGACCCCATATAGATGTCCATGCTGTTGTACTTGATCTTCCGGCTAAGCTTTGTATTTCTCGATCTGTCAAACGGACTGGGCATGAAGGAAATTTGCAGGGCGGAAAAGCTGCTGCGGTTGTGAATAGAATGCTTCAAAAGAAAGAGCTTCCCAAATTAAGTGAAGGGTTTAACCGGATAACTTTTTGTCAGAGTGAGAGTGATGTCAAAGATGCTATTAATACATACAGCACACTTGGGCCACAAGATAACCTTCCATATGGCTGCTTTGGCCAAAAGAATCCAGATTCCAAAATTCAAGTTGGTATAATGAAGTTTCTAAAAAAGGCAGACGTCCCCGCTGATGCTGCATCTAGGAAGAATGGCATTGGAAACTCCACTTCCCAGACACCTGGGAAAAATGATTCCTGCTGCAAAGATATGGAAAAAATTCCCTCGATTCCAGATAATGCCAACTTAGAGTCAACGGAAGTGGAAGGCCAGGCAGTTGACTCTACTGGTTCCCATGCCAATCGAGTTTCTCTGGGTGATACTCCCACTCTGGCATTTCCATCTATTTCAACATCTGATTTTCAATTCAACCATGAGAAGGCAGCTGATATTATTGTTGAGAAAGTTGCAGAGTTCTCGAGTAAGACTTGGAATGCCAGACTTGTCCTAGTTGACTTGACTCATAAGTCAAAAATTCTCTCCTTAGTTAAAGCCAAAGCGGCAGAAAAAAATATTGACGCCCAAAAGTTCTTTACCCATGTTGGAGACATTACTCACCTTTATTCCGTGGGAGGTTTGCGCTGTAATGTCATAGCTAATGCTGCCAACTGGTAAGCTTCTGTGATTTCAGTATATACAAATAACGTAATTCCATTTAAAGATTAATCCATAAAACTGAAGTAGAAATCAATAAATATACAAGGAGATATCCCTCACCCAGGTGAATATGTGTAGCAATTGTTAGTTAGATTGTAAGCCATGTCGTATCTCTTAGGATTTCCTTAGTCTCTTGTTATATGAACCCTCATAAGGAAATTTATGTTGACTGTAGTTTTATTATGAAATTCTACATTAAAGCTTATCTAGCAGTTAAGAATATACTGATTTTTGTTGTCTTATGTCGTGCAACTTCAGCTGCTAATCGATCAATTCAACTCCATTTTGTTTTGGCCATAGATTCTTAATTATTTCACTTGATACCAATGCTTGCTTCCTGATTGATGTGGATCACATTAATTCTGACTTATTTCCTGGGTCCCACTTGTTTTCTTAGAAACATGTAATAAATTCTGATGGAGAATATTTTCATTCAGATAAACCTGTCACTTTTCACATGTTCTCTTGGTTAAACGAACTATCCTTTGCAGGCGGTTGAAACCTGGAGGTGGAGGTGTTAATGCAGCAATTTTTGATGCTGCAGGTCCTGAACTGGATTCTGCAACCAAAGAAAAAGCAAAATCTCTTTCGCCTGGGAATGCTGTTGTTGTCCCTCTACCTTCATCTTCTCCGTTGTTTACTAGAGAGGGTGTAACCCATGTAATACATGTTCTTGGACCTAATATGAACCCACAAAGACCAAATTGTCTAAAAAATGATTATAGTAAAGGCTGCAAAATTCTCCAAGATGCATATGCTTCACTATTTGAAGGTTTTGCATCAATTGTGAGGAACCAGGCAGACCAACCTGGGGGAAGAAATGAAAACCTTAGAAAAAAGTCTTTGGAGTCACAGGATCAGTCTGAATGTTATTCGAGAAATCATTTTACAAATTCTGATCAAAAGAGTAAGAGAGATGCTGATCATGGATCAGAAAAGAGCAAGAAATACAAGGGAAATCAGGATGATTTTGGATCTACCTTTACTGATTCAAGGGATGAAAAGGTAGATTTAGGGCCTGGAAGAACTGATGGTAGCATGATTAAGGCATGGGGATCATGGGCTCAAGCTCTTCACCGTATAGCAATGCATCCTGAAAACCACAAGGATGACTTGCTTGAAATTTCAGAAGATGTTGTTGTATTGAATGATCTTTATCCTAAGGTTGAATTTGTCCCTTTCCTTTTTCTTTCCTCTTCATTTTTCGTGCCATGCGTGACTCTGCAAATGTAACAAACTGAATTTACTTGTGTTTTCTAGGCACAGAAGCATATTCTGGTTTTGACACGAACTGGAGGTCTTGATTGTCTGGCAGATGTCCAAAACGAGCACCTTCAGTTATTGAAGAAGATACATGCTGTGGGTTTGAAATGGGCTGAGAAGTTCTTGCATGAGAATGCTTCTCTGGTATTTCGTCTTGGATATCACTCGGTATGCAGAGTATATATTAAAGAAATATTTTTCCTCTTCACCTACCCAGAAAAAGAAAAGAAAATAAAATAAAGATGTGTGATTTTGGCACATGTATGTTATCAATCAAAAAACGCCATTGAGTTAGCTGGTGGCTGAATTGGATTCATATTAAAATTTGGAAGTTTAAAAGCGACTTCTTTTGTGGTTAAGCATGTTTTTAAGTCAATAACTCAAGACGAAGGTTTTAATTCACCAAGGAAAATGGTTAAAAGAATTATATTTGACATTGTGGAAGAAATAAGCTATTATAAAATATACTCAATCATGTTAATGTCGGGTTGAGGATGTGCTTCTACAAGTTACTGCAATACCATGGTTAAGCTTTTTAGTTTTGTTGGGCATTTTTAAGGTGTCTCATTTGTAAATTGAATTTTTGGCAGCTGGTGAAATATTTTGCTTGATACATTATACATACAATATTGAACCTTCTGGACGTATCTCTCTTCTGCAGGCTCCATCAATGCGACAACTACATTTACATGTCATTAGCCAGGACTTTGAATCAAAACATTTGAAGAATAAGAAGCACTGGAACTCATTTAACACTGCTTTCTTTCGTGACTCGGTAGATGTAATGGATGAGATCTCTAAACATGGGAAAGCAATATTGAAAAATGATGACAAGCTGTTGACTATGGAGTTGAGGTGCCACAGATGTAGAAGTGCGCATCCAAACATACCACGGTTAAAATCACATATTAGCAGCTGCCATGCTCCTTTTCCAGCTTACCTACTTCAAAACGGACGTTTGGTGCATGCACCAGGTCAACCGCACAACAATTTATAGTTTTATAAGTTTTTGACACTGCCACTATGCTTGACTAGTTTTGATCTAGCCTTTTGAGTAGAGAGGTAGAATCCTCATTGTATAGTTAAAGAATGAAGTATTTTTGCCATCTAAGAGAAAGAAGTTTATTTTCACCTTACATTAACGAGTGGTGGCACTAGATGGTTTGACTTGAAATCCTGTTGGAACGACTATATATGGCTTGATGGACTTGGCCATTCTTGCAGGCTGCAATTATATATGTAAAATAACATTTGCTTTAATATTTGGTGAATTTGAACCAACCACCCACCCCCACCCCCACCACAAAAAAGAAGTTACATTTTCAGCTGGAACCACCTCAAAGATATAATTTAATGAATTTGAATCCGGTGTATCCATCGTTTTCTAAGAAAATTTGTTAGGGGGTAAATGGATTAGGTTACAGATATTAGGCCGGACTTAGAATATTACAAATAGTAAAATAGAATAGGTCTAGACTTTTAAAAAAATCTATTTAGAAAATAGGTCATAAGTTTTTTTTGTACATGTCGGGCGTATAAGTTTACAAGTCGGTCTATATAATTTTATTTATTTTAAATAAAATAAATAAAATTATTATTTTAATAATTTTGAATAATAAAGTAATATTATTTTAGTTATTCTTTTAATTGTTGAATGTTTAATAGGTTTAAACAGGCGTAGGCTAAGACTTTTATTTTTTAAATATAGGTTATGTCAGACTTGTAATTTGGAGCCTACACAGGCTAGACCAGGCCAAAGACAATATTTTTATACAGACCTGACCTATTTAATCCAAAGCATAGCCTAGGCTATTTACACCCCTAGGGATCTTATATAGTTTTTTTACTTTATTAAATTGAAGCTTTTTTTCCACTTAAACCCATCATCTATTATCAAAATCTTCACTCGATTGATTATAAGATGCAATGCTTTATTGTAATAGTTTTCATTTATTAGGTTAAGAGTGTGTGTTACCAAAGTTTAAGAAAAATAATGAAATTTTCATATTCTAAAGCCAAGATTTGTTGCAAGTTTAATAAATGTTTATAATATCATTTATTACTGGGAAAAAAACTCTTCTAGAGTGAGTTATTTTTAAGATGAACAAATTAGAATATATACTCTTGTTTACCAAAAAAAAAGAATATATACTCTTAATTTAACCTAAACATATTATGATCTTGAATTACTTAGCAGTTTAAAAGTAAATGCATTCCATTTATTCATATTAGAGGCAAGTTTTATTTTTTATTCTTTGATATTTTGATACAAGAAAATGACTAGAAAAGTTGCGAATAGCGAGGGAAATTTGTGAGGGAAAAATTCCCTTGCAAACTGTGACGGAATTTGTGAGGGAAAGACAATTGCAACGGAAATTTCTTCAATTTTCTGTTACTACATCATAATTTGCGAGGGAATTTTCTGTCGCAATTTCAGTTCGGGCGCAGAACCCGTTGCTGATCGGTCGCAGAATTCGTCGCAATTTGCGAGAGAAATTAAATCCCTTACAAACATCACAAGTCTGTTACGGAAACTAGTGAGGGAAAATATTGACGACAGAAGTTCCCTCGCAAGATCTAGGACAAAAAATTACAACTCAAAATTCATAATTTCCCTCACAATTTCCCTAGCAATTTGCGAGGGAGTATATTCCCTCGCAAAATTCAAAAATACACTCATTATACTTCATATCTAACGGTCAGTTTGTTGATTGAAGCTCTTGAGGGATTCGTTCAACTGCAAACAGAGGATGTTAATATTTCTGCTCTGTTTCAGGCAATGTGGTACCATTGGATTGTCCTCAAAATTAGTCAGTGTCCTCCTATCTTGTATTTAATTAACTTGACCACTGTGATTTTGAGTTGTAACTTCTGGTAGTTGGAATACATATTGGACAGGAGCTTGTTACTCTTCAGTTTTTGGTATAACTTATTGTTGAGTTATTTATTTAATGTTACTATTGGGATTGTGTTGTCTCTTCATATTCTTCAATTGTTTACATATTCTGGAGTTATGCAAAAGAACATCATTTAGCACGTGCAATTGTACGAGTGTGAGTGAGAATAAGAGGGAAATGTCTGAAATAGACATGCTCCATCCACCCTTATCGTCATCACTGTACAAAAGAATGAAAAGTGACACTCATATATATATAGGCAGGATATTCTTACACCGGTGTAAGAGTTAGAAGTCTTACACTCAATCTTGACCATTGTTATATCTAATGGCTCACATTACTAAAAAATTAGAGCCCTTAGATATAAGTGGGATTAACGGCTAAGATTAAGAGTGTAACTTACACTGGTGTAAAATGATCCTTACCCATATATATATATATATATATACTTTGAATGTGTGTGAGTTACATTTTGATTACAAGAGTAGAAGCGAAATCAATCACGACAAGAGAAAAGAGAGAGAAAATATCCTTTCAGAAAATAGGCTAATTTAAGAAAGGAAGAAGCAGTCTTTGATCATTGTTCGATATCTCCTTCATCTATCGTCGGATCGAGCTGAGATTTTGTTGGCATATTCCTGACTCATGATTCTTCATATTTAACGGTGGCTTTTCTGGTTGGAGGTCTGTAGCATCACCATAAATTCCAAACCGTAGTGATTTGTGTGCAGAATTCTGCTGTAGGTAGTAAAAAATATCTACATGCATAGGTACAAGAAATTCAACGTTATTATAAAATTATAAAAGTCTACATGTTTTGGTAAGAATACGATATTTTTTATGAAAATCATTTTAATGATAAAATTATAAATGGATATTCTGAAACTAAATAGAGATAAAATAAATTAACAAGGAAGCATTAATAATGGTAAATTATAATTAAAAGGAGTTAAAGATTCTGCAATATTTATATTGTTGATAATCATGTTTCAAAAAAAAAATGTGTTCATAAGCACAATAACAACTTAATTTGAATAGCATTTATATATTTTAAAAAGCTTGGAAAAAAATAATTCCATAACAAAAACGCGTGGTTTGTTGGTCATGTAATATATGTCAGGGATAAATTATATATAATTTTAATTTTTCATTTGGCTATCCAAATAATGTTAATAACATCAGTGTAATTGGTAAGTGAAGTTTATCTATATATATATATATATATATATATATATATATATATATATATATAATTTTAATTTTTTGTAATCCTATGTTTACCAACAAGAAAATTGGCGAAACTTTTAAATTTATAAATTTCTTAGTGAAGTGGGAGAGAAATTAATTAAGTTTGGAGGGAAACATAATGAGCCTGTGAATTTTAAAAATATGAAATATATATATGTAGGCACACTTTTGCAAGGGAAATGTAAAATCCCTTGCAATTATGATCGATTTTAATGAGACTACGAGGGAAAAATGTATAGTCCCTCACAAAACCTTCATTAATGTTGTGACGAAATATTATATTTTTCCCTTTCAATGGAAGAGTTAGGTTAAAAAATTTGACTCTTCCCCTTTTCGTTTTCACTTTCACTTTTCACCCCCTTGCATTTCTTCTTGTTGCCCTCCATCCTTGTCTCTGAAACGTCGACCGTTGTTTCCCTCCATCCCCGTCTTTGCACCGTTGGCTGTTGTTGCCCTCTTCTTCCTATTGCCCTCCATCCTCGTCTCTGCACCGTTGAAGGTTCGACCTTTTTTCTCTAACTTTTTGTTTTTCTTATCTCTAACTTTCATTGTTTCCCTAAAGAAGCCGAAGAGCGATAAGCTCGTGAACTCAAAGCTGGTCTTCACCCACTCTAGGTTCCTCTCTTCCTCTTCCATTTCTCTCTCTGCTTCCAATTGTTAATCACTACCAAATCGGTCAAACAATACAATAATCCTTTTTTAATTATTTTTTATGTATTCATTCATTTTTTAGGGAAAATTTTGACTTTGAACCTAATTTTTTTTGTGGCAACAAAACAGCATGCAATGCTTGAATTGAAAAGGCTAGGGATTAACGACCTCAGATTTTTTTTCTTTATTTCTTTTTTTAAAAATATTTGGGAAATTTAAGGGTATGACTGAAATTTGCACTGATATATGTGATAAGATATATTCTAGGTTTTGGGTATCTATTATTTATCCAGGAAGATTCTGAAGAAATCAAAATTTGGGATTTTTTTTTGTTTAAGGTTTTGAATAAGAGTAGCTTGCATTTTTATATCAATATGACTTAGACTCTTTCAATTGACTTTAGAAGTGATTTTAATGTAGGAACAATTGATTTAATGTTGTTATATTGGTTGTGTTGGATTGTTCTTAAAGCAGATATATGAGAGATGGTTATGCACTTTTGTGTAGATTCAGGCTCTTAATGATTTGAAATTCTTGTTGATTCTTTCTGGTGGTTATGTTTATTTCCCTATCTCTTTTTCCCCTGGTCAGAGGCTATTTGGGCAGTTTGACATTTTGGTTGTTTTATTTTGTGTTGGTTATTTCTATGAGCAGCTTTTGATTATGTCAAGTTGTTTATTATGTCCAACTATTATATTTTGTTGATGATTATTTTGTTATGTTTATTATCTCTTTTAAGTCTAACTTAGTGATGAAATGCACTACAATTCTAGAACGAAAGTAGTGAAATTGGAAGTAACAAGAATAGCTTGTAAAAACCTTCAAAGACTATAGTACATCTTGATGATCAATCAAACCTCGATATACATCAAGTAGGAGAGGCACATCTTCCAAAAAAAATTGATATCTATGAGAAGTTAGTTGATATCATTCAATTGGATTACAAGTCGGGCAAGTCAGTTACTCTGATTAAATGCGATTGGTTTGATAACACCTCACGTGGGACAAAAGTGGACCAGTATGGAAATATTTAGGTTAATTGGTCGAGGAGTTATACAATGGGTTATGAACCATTTATACTTGCTCAACAGGCATAACAAGTTATTTACACATTATACCCTACATCCCAACAAGGATAGAGAGGAGTTATAAATACCAAAGCCCGAAATATTATCCGCAAGTCCATCGAGTCAGACTCAAATGACGTGACTGATCCATTTCAAGATTATAGGGAACATGAACTTCCCATAAATGTTGCAGAGGATGATGTGTCAAGCAATCTTTTTGATTCCATTGCAGAGTTACAATTAATTCCTGTTGAATTGGACAATGAGGAATCAGACGATGAGGAACCAGAGATGTATTCAGATAGTGAGCTTGAATTCGACGATTATGAGACTCCAGAGGAAGGTGGGCAAGAAGAATTCGCAGAACAGGAATCGTCCGACTGATTTGAGTTATTGTTTCTTTAAGCTCTTTTGTTGTACTAAAAACACAGACCGGGAGTATATGGGTTCGTCCTTTAGGCACTACGGAGTAAGTTTTAATTATTACTAATAATGTATTAATATGACTTCATGCCTGTTCAATTGTTATAATAAAATAAATTGATTTAATGTTGTCAGGTTTGAGCCATATGATGAGATCAAGGATTTCATAGACGATCAAATATTCCGTAACTTTACTCAGCCATGGAGCACCTGGAAAGAAATTCCTGAGCCCGTTCACACTGGTTGGTTGAATGAATTCTTGGTAAGTTATGTATATCTCATTATTGCTAATGTTTTATTACAAAAATATATATTAACTACACTTTTGTCACCAAATTATGCGCTAATCAAAACAATTGGCAATTTACAGGATCATTATAGGTGGCTGACCGAGGATCGCCAAAACCTGGCGAGAGCTTGGTATTCAAAAGCCACTACATGGTTCCCTGATAGAATGCACAAAGTAAGATATGACATCGGAAAAAATGAATGGTGTCGTGACAATGTAAAAACACAATTGAAAGAAAAATGGAAGAACTGCCCTGACTTTCAAAAGAGATCTGAGCAAAATTAGCTAAATAGGGCCAATCAGCGAGGAGCTACATATGTTGGAGGGTCGATTACAATTAGCAAGCATCGGAAAAAGATAGTAAGTATTAATTGTTTTCTATTTCGGTAGTCAACAATTTGTAAATGCAACTAATGAATGAATGATTATCATTTGTATTTCCAGGAGGCTTCTGGGGAAGTGCCGCAGGAAAAAGTTGATTACGCTACCTTCCAGCGAACCAATTCCCAACAGTCTGAAACTGGGCAAAAGCGATGGTTAAACCCGAGAGCAGAGCAAATAGCAGTTTGAGCATTTATTGTTTGACGTTTATTTTCCCTGTGAGTAGGAGTGATAAACGAGCCAGGGGCCTTTGACTCGGCTCGTTAAGGCTCATGCTTACATGACTAATATTGGTTGTTGGAACCAGGCTTGGACTTGTATAAAAGATCGTTTAGTAAAATGGCCTCAGGCTCAAATTCAAAAGCTCGGCCTTGGAGTCTCTCAGGCTGGCCTAGTATATTAATTTTTATTTTTATTTATATTTTTTATACTATTTGTAATAGCCCTCTCTCTCCTCTCAATCCATTTCACCCCTATTTTATTAGTTAAACAGACTTTTTGAATGAATTTGTTCTATATTATGTTGTTTCGATATACATTGAATTTATGAATATTTATGGAATTACTAGTGTTGTTGATTGTATATTTTGTTTGGATAAATTTTTACTGTCTTATTTTTTCTAACAGGCTAATAGGCAAAATCAGGCTTTTATTTTTTGTAAATAAGGCAGGCCACATGCCGATAATTATATTCGTAACAGGTAACAGGCTTGGTAAGGCCGACACATTTAATCACAGGCTTAGCCTTTTAAGACCAAAGCTCGGCTCAACTCGGCCCGTTAACACCCATACCTGTGAGGGTTTATGTCATGTTTTGCATGTCCACATGTGTGCTGGTTTTTCTTTACTTGTAGGAAACCTATCAAAAGCTTGATGAGGAGAGGTCTACACAGGCGACAGACGGTCAATCCAGCTCATCCTATTCCGATAATGGGAGCATGTTCATTACAGCTGCAAGTGGATTCAAAAAGAAAGGAAGGGTGGTAGGGCTTGGAGGATATGTGAGCCGGCTGAAGCCTAGTAAGCGATCCTTTTTCCCAGGCTGGAAGTGTTTCTGCAGGTAAACTCAAATTATAGTTAATTCTTTTATGTTTTCAATCTCTATTGTCTTTATATTAAGCATAAAATTGTTTTATAATAATGTATTCGTAAATTAGCTTAAAAGGATGAGGTCGTCCCAGCTAGAGAATCAACTGAAGACGTCCCAGCTTGAGGAGCAACTGCATGCTGCGACAGAGCAGTTGACTCAGCAAGTAGACATCATGAAACAAATGCAGGAACAACTCCGGCTTTTAATGCAGGAGAAGGAAGACAACTGCGAGAAGATGAAGGGACCGACGCCGGATAATGACCATGATGATGATGATGACTTTGTTAATTAGGACTTTAGAGGCATACTAGTTTTTTTTTGTATGTTTTATTCTATTTATGACTTTAGAGACATTTCAGTTATTTTTATTTGTTTTATTTATTTTTTAGGATTGTTGTTGCTCACTTTTGTTGATACACCTGTTGATTTTAATTCAGTTATTTATCCAGTATTTTTTAGGATTACTGTTGCTCAGTTGTGTATTTATGTTCATTTGGAACCCTTGCTGTTTATAGAAAAATTAACAAGCTTTTAGTACATTATTTAAATTTTTTATTTTTTTTAATTCCTAAATTTGCAAGGGAAATTTTAATATTTTCGTCGCAAAGTTCACAGCCTTTTGCGAGGGAAATTTTAAAATTCCCTTGCAAATTCTACGGCGAGTTCTTTTTGTTTTCTGTCGCAAATTTCGCAGCCTATTGCGACAAAAATTTTATAAATTCCCTTGCAAATTCCGCGGCGGATTTAGTTTTTCTGTCGCAGTTTCGGCAACATATTGCGAGGAAAATTTACAACATTCCCTTGAAAACTTGCGATGGAAATTTTTTCTTCAAATTTCGTCACAACCTGCGACGAAATAACACTGTAGCGGAGTCTGCTGTTCGCGACAAAAAAATGTAGTTTTTTGTGTGGGAAAATTTTCCTAGCAATTTGCGAGGAAATTTTGTTTCCACAAATTTTCCTCGCAAATACTTTTAACGACAAACCTTTTCCCGCGCAAGTTCTGTCGCAGACCGTTTTTGCAAGGGAATTTAGCGATTTTGCGAGGGATATGTTCCCTCGCTGATTCTGAATTTTCTGGTAGTGAAACAAGTTAACTTTAACATGATGTTTTTCTCTAAAAATGACATACTAATGAAAATCTATAAGCAAAAATCGATTTCAAAATTAAGTAGATTTTAAAGGAACTTTATGAATATTAATCTTAAACTCTTACAAAAAAATTGTGAATATTTTGAACACGAGAGTTGGTAACATAAACAAAGTGTTATATTTAATTACTATACCCGTTGCCTGGTTACTTTATGTTTCTCTTTTTTAAGAGGTGATGTGTGAGAGTCACGTGAATTGGCATCGTGACATATCAAAATTGGTTATAAGTTTAGTCGACATCGGCAGCAATCATGGCAGAGGTTCCTTCTTGGAAATATTCACATCTCGAGAGCCACATGAGAGACACAACGTGTTGCACTTTCATGCATGCATGCATGCATGAACATGATGCACGCCACAGTCACGTGCCTACGTCCCAATTGATCAAAAACCTGCTGAGTTTTCACTGGATTTAATTATTCAATTACCAGCAACTCTCTCCTGGTTTTCTTATACACGCCAAACCAATGGACTCCATTTAATGATTTTCTTTACTCTTTTTTTGGACTATGCACAAGTGACCAACCTTTCTCTGTTCCTTTACTAAGTACTTTGTTTTCTTAAGCACGTTGATTCCAACATCCAACGCCTATCCCTGCAATGCAAGTGGGACCCCGAGTCCACCAAAAGATTACTTATGTTTGACCAATTAACACCCTTTTCTTCGTAGCCACGAAATTGGTCCAACATTGACACTTTTGATTGACGTAGCAATTTTTCTTTGAATTATTTTTTTCAATTTGTGCAACAGGTTGGTAACAGACTACCGTAGGGTAAAAGTGCAACAATAAGCTTATTTTGAATTTGTTTTTAACTTGTCATTAACTTTTATCATCTAGCATGTGAATTAATCGAGTGATTTCAAATTTATAGGGTCTTTAACAATTTTATAGAAAGAGTTTTTTCGCTTTAATTTGTAGTGCGACACCGTATTAATCGAGTTACAAATGAATTGGTAGGTAAATTTAAAAAATAAAATTAACTTATTTTATATTCAAACAGCCTATGACAAATATTTTTAAAATGAATTTTTTTCAAGAAAAAAAAAACATTTCACGCAAATGATCAACACTTTTTTTCACAACAATCTGAGTTTTGAATTACCATAATTAATACTGTCTATGCAGATTCACCTCATTGCCAGTCATCTAATAAGCACCGACACTTCAAAAATCCTGACGTATCGTATCCGACACTTCCTGACACTCCAATACTCGTTGCAAAGTTGATATAAACAATTGTGATATCTTGTGTTTTTGAGTTCCAACCATTAGATTCGTTAGATTACGATTACGATTTTATTGAGTTTAATATAAACATTTGTGATATCTTGTGTTTCTTTGCAAAATTGATAGGTATTATAAGTTTAACTCTTTTTTTGTTAAATTATTGAATACTAAATATAATATACGTTACATAAATTAAAAATATTATATAATATCAAAACGTGTTCTAAGGTATCGGAATTTAATAATTTTTAAAATTAACGTGTCGTGTCATATCCTATATCCCGTGTCGGTGTCAGTGTAACATAGTCAATCACGACAGAAGTTGATACAAGGCCCTATAATTTGTACAGTATTCTCAATAACATTATGTATACTTTTTTAAAATTACAACTTTGCATTAAAGCTTGGAGGATTTCAATATTAATGAACACTACGAATTATAAAAGTGAATTTTCATCGGATCTTAATTTTCTATAAAAAAAATTTGAAAAATATTAAAAGTCAAATATTTAAGGACAAATTATAATCCACTAATTAAGATTATTTTGAAAAAATATTTTATTATTTAAAAATAATTACTATTTGAAATAATTTAATTGGGAGATCTCATATATATAATTTAATTATTTAAATGACTCCTCTAAATGATTTCCATAAAAGTAAAAAAAATATTGACTCCTGTAAATAATTATCTTCCATATGAATACGATCCATTGCCAAAGGCGAAGTTCAGCTTCATTTTGCCGTTTATTGAGGAAAGCCATGACATGACTTACGTAAACTTACTTTCCCATCATCTCTCTCTAGAACGCAGAAAAAAAAAATTAAAACAAAACAAATCACAACAGTCATTAGACAACGTGTGGTAATGAACTTACTTTCTTTTTCTTTTTATTTTCAGGGTGCAAGATAAAATTAATTTATTAATATTAAATATTTTTTTATTTTATCATAAATATGGGTTCTCTTTTTCTACGGTCAATATAGATAACTTATTTACATTGAGCTCAAAACGACGTCATTTTAAGACGAAAATCAAGATATTTTTGTAATTATAATTTGTTTCAGGGTTATAATAGTCTTTTTATTTATTTTTTAAAACAAAACGACGTCGTTTTGGGAGTGAATGTAGATAACTTATACCATAAATATTTAAAGAATAATACACTAATTTTATTTTATTTTATTTGGTCTTATTCCATTCCATTCTTTCTTTCATTATATATTCATACAACATAACTCTTATAAAACGTATTATTTGAGCACTCAAAACGAATCTCTATAACATAACACAATCAATCTTCCTACAACATAACTCTTATAAAACTCTTAATAAATAGTATAAATATCATCATCACATCCGGTGTTTGATACACTTGTAGTACAAAACATCCCAGCAAAAGAAAAAATACCAACAACACGCTTCTGTAGGGCATTTCATTCAAAATCAACACCAATAATAAGTCCTCCTTTAAAATAAAAGCAAAAAGTAAAAATTCTCAGCAAATGAAAAAAATACCAACAACACGCTCTGTAACATACAACATGGTAATCAAGGTTAATATCTTCTTTAACATAAAAAAATATTTTAGTTCTACACATATAACAAATATACGGATTTAATTGAAAAGAAAAAAAAGAAAAAAAATTCAATAAAACTTACATATTTATTATGTATATATAAAAAGAATATTTTTTCTCGTGAGAAAATATTAATCCATTTAATTATAACGAAAATGTAGTATTTCAAATCCTATATAATTGATTATGACTGCTTTCATTCTCTCACCTCCTGTATGATCCCCACTTCAGTCAAAATCAACTTCAATAATATATCGTGAGGAAGATATTTTAACTATACAAAAAATTCATTACCAACCTATTCAGTATATTTGCTTCTTTCAAAAAAAATTCAGCATTCTCTTGTTCTGATTCAAAAATAATTAAGTAGATAATGATTTGGTAGTGATTTTTGTGGTAATAAAAATATCCTTCTCATAAATCCTTTAAAATAAAAAAATAAAAAAACCCATCAAATGAGAAATTGCCAATACCGTTTGTTTGGTTGTTAGTTTCGAGAAACACGCTTTGTAAAAACGGAAACCGCCCCTCGTAACGCAAACTTCCATCTTCTTCTCGTCGTTTTCCCACTCTCCAAGTGAACCACGACACATACCTTTATAAATAAACCCTCTTCCCTTTCTTTCTTTCTTCATATCTCAAAACACATTTCATAACACATAAAAGTCTTTCTCATTCTCAAGCTTATAACTTCTTCCATTTCTCATTCACACTCTTCATTAACTTTCCCATTTCTCATTCTCCGCGATGGACACAAAACTTGGATCTCTTGACACGTGTAAGCCTGCCAGCAACCACGTAGGGTGTCCTCCAAACGGCACCGCATCGACCATCCAACACTCTGTTCCGTCGTCGTTGATTACCTTCTCCGACGCCACCCTAGGCCGCCACCTTGCACGCCGCCTCGTCCAGGTTGGCGTCACCGACGTGTTCTCCGTTCCCGGCGACTTCAACCTCACGCTCCTCGACCACCTCATCGCCGAGCCGCAGCTCAACGTCATCGGCTGCTGCAACGAGCTCAACGCCGGGTACGCCGCCGATGGCTACGCTCGCTCCCGCGGCGTCGGCGCCTGCGTCGTGACGTTCACCGTCGGTGGCCTCAGCTTGATCAATGCCGTTGCCGGAGCTTACAGTGAGAACCTGCCGTTGATCTGCATCGTTGGTGGTCCCAACTCTAACGACTTTGGCACCAACAGGATCCTCCACCACACGATCGGGTTACCCGATTTCAGCCAAGAACTCAGGTGCTTTCAAACAGTTACTTGCTTCCAGGTTAATATCTCAACTCTTTTTTCTTTTTCTTTTTCAATATTAGTGTTTTTTTTTTATACTTATTATTGGTTATTATTAAATCAATTGAAAATTTTATTTTTCAAGAGGTGATTTTAAATTGATCCAATTGATAGCAACAGTAGTAAACCTTCCCCAATAAAGAATGTATTATTCTGATCTAAGGTCAATGAAGATGCCTAAATAGATTACGGATATTATTAGAGTAAACACTCTTTTTTGTCCGTGGTAATATTTAAGAAATCTTTTTTAATTCCTGCCAATAAAAAAGGACCAAATTGGTCTCTAAAAGTATGAAAAAAGGGCTACGTTAGTGACGGAGGAGTTGACATAAGGACTAATGTGGCCCTTTTTTATAATTTTAGGGACCAATTTGGTCCTTTTTTATTGTCAGGGACTAAAAAGGATTTCGTAGATATTGCCAGCGACCAAAAAGGATGTTTACTCTTATTATTATTATTATTATTATTATTATTATTAATTTTAATTTCTTGGTGGACGTGGAGTTTATTGATTGAGTTAAATGGTTATAGTAATATTGGTTTATTTGATAGGCTGTGGTGAATAACTTGGAAGATGCTCATGATATGATTGATACTGCAATTTCAACCTCACTCAAAGAAAGCAAGCCTGTTTTTATTAGTATCAGTTGTAACTTGCCTGCCATTCCTCACCCCACTTTCACTCGTGACCCTGTTCCGTTTTCTTTAACTCCAAGGTAACGTTTTATTTTATTTTATTTTGAATATTTTAATCTCCTGTGGTTTTGTGAAGAATCCAATCATGGGGAATGTTATTGATTAGTTTAGTCTCATTTGATTTTTATTTTTTATTTTTTTATTTATGTTGATGTTTATTTATTTATACATTGGTGTTTTGCAGATTGAGTAATAAGATGGGGTTGGAGGCAGCTGTGGAGGCTGCGGCAGCGTTCTTAAACAAGGCAGTGAAGCCTGTACTCATTGGTGGTCCTAAACTGAGGGTGGCTAAGGCTTGTGATGCATTTGTTGAACTTGCCGAATCATGTGGTTATGCATTTGCTGTTATGCCATCAGCTAAGGGACTAGTTCCTGAGACACACCAACACTTCATTGGAACTTTCTGGGGTGCTGTCAGTACTGCTTTCTGTGCTGAGATTGTGGAATCTGCTGATGCTTACTTGTTTGCTGGACCCATTTTCAATGATTACAGTTCTGTTGGGTACTCACTTCTTCTCAAGAAAGAGAAGGCTATCATTGTGCAACCTGACCGGGTTGTCATTGGAAATGGGCCTGCATTTGGGTGTGTTCTGATGAAGGATTTCCTGAAAGCACTTGCAAAGCGTCTCACACACAACAACACTGCATATGAAAATTACTACAGGATATTTGTTCCAGATGGCCATCCTGTGAAGTCTGAACCTCGAGAACCTTTGAGGGTTAATGTTCTGTTTCAACATATACAAAACTTGCTGTCCGGTGAAACAGCAGTAATTGCTGAGACAGGGGACTCATGGTTTAATTGCCAAAAGCTGAAATTGCCAAAAGGATGTGGGTAAGTATCCGAGAGAATGTGATTTGTGATTATACTTTTTTGTTAGTGTTTTTAGTTTTGATTAAAAAGATATGTTGACAGGTATGAGTTCCAAATGCAATATGGATCAATCGGATGGTCGGTTGGTGCAACTCTTGGTTATGCACAGGCTGTCCCTGAGAAGCGAGTGATTGCTTGCATTGGTGATGGAAGCTTTCAGGTTTGTCTTGCATAACTACTTAAGCATGATTTCAATCAAAATAAATTTCATTTTATGTAGTAGTTAAAATTTTTCTAGGCACAGTTTTATTTTATTTTATTTTTTTTCACTCAACAATTTTTTAACTGATGATAGTGTTTTTATCTTGCTTTATAAATTTTTTGCAGGTGACAGCCCAGGATGTATCCACAATGCTGCGATGTGGGCAGAAGAGTATAATCTTCCTAATAAACAATGGTGGATACACAATTGAAGTTGAAATTCATGATGGGCCATACAATGTGATTAAGAACTGGAATTACACTGCCTTGGTTGATGCAATCGATAATGGTGAAGGAAAATGCTGGACCACTAAGGTGCCCTTCTTAATATAATACATTATTCTCAAAAGTTCATTTTTGTTAACATGGTAAAGTGCTGATAATAAATTATTTTATATTTTGCTTTGTTGCACAGGTCACATGTGAAGAGGAGCTTGTTGAAGCAATTCAGACAGCAACAGGACCTAAGAAGGACTCATTATGCTTCATTGAAGTGATAGCTCACAAGGATGACACCAGCAAAGAATTGCTTGAATGGGGCTCCAGGGTCTCTTCTGCCAATAGTCGTCCTCCCAATCCTCAGTGAATTCAGACATTTCAGACATTACAATGTTAATGGAATTCAGTTTATAGCTCTATTGAGTTGAGATTCCTTTAAGATACTTAAGTACGAGAGAAATTTTGTTTTGATAAATGCAAAATTGATAATGCTTTTGCATTTATTATAATATGTTTAAACGAGAGTGCATTCATTCATCTCGGACAAAAGTTATCTACCGCTTTTTTCTGCATCAATGCTATTGGATTCTTACGTTCATTTTTCTTATACGGGTACAGGATTTATTAGGCATAATTAATTAAACTTTTAAGATATAGTAAAAGTATTGGTAATAATAAAGGATATGATAAAAGATATGATATAATCATTCGTGTACCTTAATAGATTTAATTTTTGGGAGAGTTGGTGCACCACGTAATATTAAAGTCTATGATCAAGAGGATACCAAAAAAAAAAGTCTATGATCAAGTAATTTAGAGCTTCATCCTTCTAATTTATTTTATTCCATTTATGTTCCTATTCCTTAAAATTACAATTCCATACACCTGTCGTAAAATGGTTGAATATTACAATTCCATATGCCTTTACTTAATAGGTTTAATTTTTGTGAGAGTTGGTGCACCACGTAATATATGATCAAGTAATTTAGAGCTTTATCCTGCTAATTTATTTTATTCCATTTATGTTCCTATTCCTTAAAATTAGGGATGTGCAAAATGTCCAAAAGAACCAAACCGATCCATAACCAAACCGCTTCATATTTTAAAAACCGGTTATTTTTAAAAACGGGTTTCATATGAAACTGCATTTTATTTTATAAACTGGTTATTTACCAAACCATAAAAATAATTGGTTATCCATGATTATCCATAACCAAACTATTTTACAATTAAAGAACAAATAAGTATTATCTTTTATCCTTAACATTAAAATGTGAAAATTACATAAATATGAATCATTTTTAAATGTGACATTATTAGAAAAGTCTCAAATACTAACAAAATTTATCGAAGAAAAATATTTCGTCGAAAATTTTGACAAAAAACATATTACGTACAAAATAGAGACGAAAAAAAAATTCGTCGAAACTAGAGACAGAACAAGATAATTACTGACATAAATTTTTGAGGGACAAAATATTTCAGTCAAAATTCTTGATAGAATCTAAATTCCGTCGAAACTTTCGACAGAAACAATTCTGTCAAACATTTGAACGAAAAATAATTCTGTAAAAATTTTTTACGAAACACATTTTCATAAAAAAATTGACAGAAAATAATTTCGTCAAATTTTTTTACGAAAAATATTTCCGTCCAAATTTTCAACAAAAAATATTTCCAACAAAATTTTCAACAAAACACATTTACAGCGAAACTTTTAAAAAATATTTACGTAAAAAATTCGACGAAAAATATTTCAGAAACTTTTTTTATGGAAAATATTTCTATAAAAATTTCTGACGGAAATTTTTTTTGTCAAAGTTCTTTACGAAATCTAAATTCCCTCCAATCATTTCCCTCAAATTTTTTGACGAAATTTTTTTTTATAAAACATTTTGACGAAAAATATTGTTCGTCATAAAATTTTATTGAAATATTGTTCGTCATAAAATTTTTATGAATATGTTTTTTCCGTCAAAAGTTTCCAAATGAAATGTGTTTCATGGAAAATTTTGATAAATATATTTTTTTTGTGAGAGTTCCAACGCATGAGAGAAGCTGGTTGTTTCACTGTTGCTCAACCGCTAGAGAGACTCGGCTAGTGCTACCTTGGTCTTGGTGGTCTCTTTCAAATTCACCGTAATTATTAAATAAGTCTCGGAAGCATGCAGTGTGTGTGTTGGGTTTTCGAGTTTTTTTTATGAAAGTGGTGGGTGGAGTTATTTATGAATATGTTTCGGCATTTATGATAAAATTATTTCGTCGCGAGAGTTCTAAAATAATGAAGATTCTTGCAAGAAATAGTTGGTTAACTACCTATAACCAGGAGAAACAAACGATTACTTATAAAAATAGCACAATCTATCAAAAATCGATTTTCAATTTGTTAAAAAACCTGTTTTGAATTTGATAACCGGTTTATGGTTCATAACCGGTTTTGATTTAAAACCGGTTTAAACCGGTTTTAATTCAAAATCGGTTATAAACCACAAACCGGTTTTAAACCGGTTTGGACAAATTAAAAACCGATTTTTTTAAAAAAAATTGGTTTGGTTTAAAATCCAAACCGTTTAAAACTAGTTTGGTTTGGTTTTTGACAATAACCGAACCAAACCGCTCCATGCACACCCCTACTTAAAATTACAATTCCATACACCTGACGTAAAATGGTTGGAATATTACGTGGAAAAGAGGGCATGAATTTATTGCGTGATGCTTTTCACAACGCATTTTAATAAGATAAGTACGAGGCTAGCCACATTAGTAAACACTAGCTAAACCACAAGGGACAATGAACCAAATGCCATACTACTTATAAAAAATTATTCGAATATCATGGATTGAAATTTTTTTTGTAAAATGTCACGTCACCTAACTCGCTATAACAACTAGCGAGTTAGGTGTGCACACGTGATAGCATATTCATGTTACATAAGTCGCTGCATAGTATAACGAGATTACATTACAGACAGCTTCTGCCACGCTGCCTACATTGCTAGGCAGCTTGGCGTTTTACATGTCAGATTTTCTAACACGTGTCAAACTCGCTATGCTGCATCCTGCATAGCATATTATGTGTCAGTTTTTCTTACATGTGTCAAACTTGCTGTGCTGCATAGCATTTTATGTGTCAGCTTTTCTGCCATACTCGTTGTTCTACATAGCATATTATGTGTCAGATTTTAAGTAGTCCAGCATTTTTAGTTTAATAAATTCACCACTTCCACTCCCATTTCATGCATCAATGAGGGTTACATTTCATTTCTGTTTGTTAATTTCTGTTGTCTTCTTTTTTTTACATTTCATTTCTCACATTGTTCAATAAATAATCATCTGAAGTTGCATCTTTTTTTCACCCAAATTTTTTCAAAATGAGTGAGGACAATGATTCATTAATTGTATTAGTCTATTATAATGGGCGAAAATATATAGACTAATTTAATTAATTAACAGTTCTAAAATACTTTAAATTAATATAGACTAAATTAAACTAAATTAATTAACAAACATAAATTTAATTTAATTCATTAACACTCGTAAATTAAATTAAATTACTTAACAGTTAAAAATAATTTAACTTAACATAAATTAAATTAAATTAATTAATACTCCTACATTAAATTAAATTATTAACAGGCATAAATTAAATTAAATTAATAGTCCTAAGTTAAATTATTTTCCATAAATTATTTAAAACTAAAATATTCAAACCAATATAATTTTTTCTTAAATTATTTTATTTCAAAATACAAAATATAATTCATGTTATCTATCCTAGGTTTAATTTATGCACTAGCAAATTAATTAATATCTAACTATATCATCTATCCTAGGATTTAATTTCTATACTAATAAAAAATATCATCTAATCTATCATATAAAATAACATCATTTAAATTTAAAATAATAAACAAAATTGCAGTGAAATAAAATTAGACTAACCAGTGAGAGAGAATGGAAAAAAGGGGAAGGGAAACGTTGTCTGTGAAAATGGGGGGACCAGTGAGAAAGAGTGGGAAAAAAGGGGAAGGGCGATTTTATAGTGGTGGGGACTACTAAATACGCTGAACAGTGTAGCGATTTTGGTCCGATTGTGATACGCGTCACGTATGCATTCTGTGGCGCTACGGTGGCCACGTAAGATGCTAGATAGTCTAGCGATTTTGGCCATTGACATGCCAAGCAGCCTAGCCTTTTATGCCGGCAGGCTGAGGCAGTAGTTGTCTGCCACATAATCTTGTTGCATTGTGCAGCGACTTACGTGGCTATGAACCTATTGCCACGTGTACAGACCTAACTCACTAGGTGTTGTAACGAGTTAGGTGACATGGCATTTTGGAAAAAAAATTCATTTTGTGGCATTCAAGTAATTTTTTGTGAATAATGTGGCATTTTGGTCGTTGTCCCAAACTATGAAATAATATAAAAGCTACATTTCTCTTTCATTCTTTTTGTTCTCTTCTTTCCCTCTTCTTTATCGTTAGGTTAACACCTAACAACTGGTGCTTTCATCTGAACTACATCATTATGAAGATTCAAGAAGTTGCCGAGGACTTAGCAGTGCTGCAGCACCACGTGGATAATCCTCATTCATAGCTTCAGCAGTAGCTTTCCTTGTTGGTCTCTTAGGTTCAACAGTCGGGTGACTCCATGGAGGCTAGCTGCATTGAAGACAATCTAGATGGAGATTCCTCCCTTTTATAGTAATGACCCAACTAATTAGATCTTTCTAACCGAGTTGTTCTTTCACTTACAATAAATCCTAGATGATTTCAAGATTGAATTGGCGAGTCTTCGAATGGATGGCCCTGCTGCTCTATGGTACCAGTGGGTCTACAGAAGTAGCAAGATTCATTCTTAGGCAAATTTTTCTCGTGCCTTGCGCTCTCATTTTGGGACTTTTTCTTATACAAATGTCACAGGTCTCCTCTGCAAGTTGTCTTAAACTGGTTCCTTAGGGGATTATATTAGGGAATCTGAGACCCTGATGAATCAGGTTCCGGATTTGGGCAATGAGTTGCTGATGAATTTTTTTCATTTTAGGTTTACAGCCTGATCTCTGTCGTGCAACCCAGCTTCATTACCCAACCTCCTTGTTACATGCAATGCAGTTTTCTCATACCTATGAATAACACCATTCAAATTTGAAGGTTTGGCTCCAATCAATGACCAGAAAGTTTTCTACAAGATTGCACTCCTCCCAAGATTCTTCTACTGGGGTAGTCCCTGCGACCACTAATGTTGATTGTGTCCCCCCCCCAATCGGGTAGCCTTAAAAATCCTCCTTCTTCGCAAGTATCCATTTCCTCTTCCTCATTGCCAATCAAGAAATTATCTGTGGAGGAACTGCAACAGAAGAGGGAGCTGGGTTTATGTTATACCTGTAACGAGAAATGCATATCCCATCATAGGTACAAGAGCAAGATGCTAGTTTTGATAGTTGATTCTGATGAAGAGGATCCAACTGAGGAAATAGTATGGAATGCGAGCATCAAGGTTCAAGAGGTGCAAGATGTGGCATTACACTCCTTGTTCGGAGACACGAATACAAGGGCATTACGTTTCAATGCACAAGTGGCTTCTGAGTATTTAATGACCCTAAATGGTAAATCTTAATTACAAATTTAATTTAAGGATTTAAATGCCATAATTAGATTCAGTGAATGATTCCGAGTATTTTGACTGTAATCATGACTATGTTATGAACAGTGCGTTCTGCCGGAGAATTTACAGTTTTGTGAATTAACCGGTAGAGCTTAAAAGAGCAAAATAATTTTAGAGACATAATTTGATAATTCTGACGACAAATATGAGTTCAGAACGAAAAATTGTACAGTCTGGCACTTTCCGTGAAAATCTCGTGAATAGTGTTTCTACCGGGTATTTGGTACTGCTGTTTAAGCAACCGGTAGAGTCCAGAAATAAATAATTGATGAAATAAAAATAAGAAAGTCCAATATATGCCAAGCAAGTCAATATAGGCCCAAGAAAATGATAAGTATAAGTTTCATAAGTAAATGAAGTACAATTAGTGATTCACAGTGCATTTCGTCAAAAACGGTGCAAAAACCATACTGTGAATTATGAATATTGTTTCTTGGGAAATAAAAATGAATGTAAATGTGGACAGAAAAAATAAAAATAAGTCTGTAGCTTTAAGTTAAGTTCCGGGTCATTTTAAGTAAAATACGCGATAGAAAAATATCTGTTAAAAAAGGCCACATGTGCTAGCCTTATAAGTGACTTAGTCTCGTTATCCCAAATCAGTTTCTCTCTCCTCTCACCCTCTCAAACCCGAGTTGCACCATTGGAGAAGGGGGGTAGGGTTTTGAATTTCTCCTTGATTCTCCATCATTTCTACTCCAAATTCAAAGACCCACCACATGAAATTGCTTGTAAACCACCCAATGAACCCATTCCAACCATCAATTTGAGGTTTTGTTGAGTGTGTGAAGAGTTATCCTCTCCTTCAAATTCGTGCACTATTCATCAAGAGGGCAAAAATGAAGTTTTTGGTGGAGATCCTTTTGGTAAAGGACTTCTAGGCTTTGGGGTAGTTGTTGGAGGTAACAAACCTCTATTCTCATGATGTTGTCTTGATTATTTTAAGTTACAAATTGATAGATATGTTTTGATGGGAGAGTATTATGAGTTAAAAATTGATTTGTTGATGAATCCTTGGTACCTTGGATGTAAGTAATGAAAAGGAGCATTTTAATGCATGTTAAAAGTAGAGAAAAATCATATGTTTTCCCTCCTTATGTTCGGCCTTGATAGGGTAATAAGAGTTATTGTGCAAATTTTAATTGATGTATTTGAGAAGGGTTTTATGTGTGCAAGTAGGTGAAAAATTATGATGGATTGTTGTTGGTTAGGAAGGATAGTGTTAGTAAGCATCAACTTGTGATAAAAAAATTGAAAAGCCCTTGTGCACCTTTCCCCTAGGTTTCGGCCTTCATGGGTTATGTAAGGTTCATTATGCAAAATTTTATTGTATGTTTGAAAAGGTAAAATATGTTGGAATGTAGTGTAAATGGATGAATTGGTGGAAATGCCAAAGTTGGAAAAAAATCCTACAAATACTTGCTCTATGTTTCGAACTATAGGATGTTTAGGGGTATATATATATTGGTTACATTTTATTCTAATAAAATGTGTTGCATTTTAATATACCAATGGATGAGCTAAGAAGTGAAATGCTTTGACAAATGGTTGAAAAATACCTTGAGTCCCTAAGAGTATGCCCTCGACTTTTAAAGAAAAATAGCATGATTTATGTGGAAAATTCTTAAGTAAATGCTTGATTAAATTAAAGAACGCCAACGGGTGTATAGAGGTCTAGACTTGTGTATTGGCATAGAATTGGCAAAAATATAAAGAAAGGAAAATAAGCGATAAAATCTATGCTTATGAAATAATAATGGCATAGTATCATTTTATTGATGCATTGTAAATTATTCTCTAGGTGTGCCTAGGGATTGAGAAGGATCGGAAATCTCTTGAAGCGATAAAAGTAACTTGTTCCACAAGTAAGCGTATTGGTAAAGCTTCAAGAGGTAAGCTCTATGTTTAAGGAGTCTTTTCCTACTTGAGTGCTCCACCATAGTTGGGGACTATGGTTGGACTCTATGACTGTATTGATACTCTGTATAGGTGCATTCATATAGAGTTATTTGATGATATGAAATGATATGATATGATAAGAAATGATCTGATATGACATGATATGATATGACTGGTTCTGATATAAATTCTGTATTGACTTCTGGTACACTGATGTCTTCTTAGGACTTTCCTGAGATTGACTATGTACACCTCTGAGATACTCTGGTTCCGCTTGGGGTCATCCCTTGGGAACACGTGCGTTGAATTCCGCTTGGGGTCATCCCTTGGGAATTACAGCGCACACCTCTGTTATGATATGGTTATATGTTCTGTTCTGTTATGATATTTGTTATATGTTGTACTGGTATACTCTGTATCTGACTTTCATGCAGGAGTGAGCCAGGGGTATGGAGAATTCTCTATAAACCTGGAGCTTACTGAGATTTGAAATCTTACCCCTCGTTGGGGCAACATTTTCAGGTGCACAGACTTCCGGTGAGCCTTCGTTAGGCAGGGACACGGCACGGGGCTGAGACGTTTCACGGATCAGTATTTTGAGTAGCTGTAGGCTACTAATCTTTTTGGAGTGTACCTATGTATTTCGTATTTCCGTAGTGATGGATCATTATGTTAGATCCTGTATTTTGTATATGGCTTGTATATGTCTTGTACATGTCATTCAGTTGATGCATGTACCTTTGGTATTCAGGCATGTTGATATGACTATGTAGTATTCAGTTATGTTTCTGTATTGGACTACATGCTGTTAGATTAGTGGCACAGAGCCAATTTCTGCATGCGCCCATGGATGGGTATCTGATTATATTGCATGACTGGTACTTCTGAATATGAATATTATTGAAACTGTCTATCAGGAACTCTTGGGAGTGGGATTGGAAAATCCCTAGTTGTCCGATTTACAGAGGTTACTCTGTCCGATTTTTGGTTATACTTGGTATGAAGCTAAGAAGAAAAAGAAAAAGTTAGCCCGTATTTCCGTAAGATAAGTCTTCCGCTGTATCTGTTTATATCATATGTATGTTAATTGAACCGGCTCGAGACGGGGATATTACATTTATGGTATCAGAGCAGTTTCTCTAGGAGAGCCTGTGAAATATTGCATAAATTGTTCGGGTTATTATGTTCTAGAGTGTTTTCCTTGGAGTACTATGATATGCATGTATGATCACTGAGTGTGAGCGTAGCTAACTCATTCCTTTGTGTGAAATATGCAGAATTATGGTTCGCCCAAGAAGGACTATGGATCCTCCTATTGACCCGACAAATCCAACTATAGCTGATTTGGCTAGGCCTCGTGTAACTCAGCGGGGTGGTTCTTTACAGCCAGATCCAATGATAACGGCCTTAACTGAAACGCATCAAAATATGGCTGCAGCTAGGCAGCGAGAGCTAGAAGTGATGATGAAAGCAAATCAAGATCTGTTAGAGGCTAATAGGTTGGCCAATCAAGAAATGATGGCAGCAAGCAGAATGGCGAATATTGAAATGATGAGATTACTCTTGGTTGAGGTGAGGGCGGGTGGGCAAGGTCCACAGCCACAGCCTTTGCAACAGCCACAACCACAGCCACAGCCTGAGCCACAACCACAACAGCCTGTTCCTCCTCCTCATAATCCCATTGTTGTGGAGGGTGAAGGAAATAATTATATGAATGAAGAATCTAGTCACAGGGGTGGTGTGGCACAACCAGCCACTAATAGAGAGCAAAGAGAAAGAATGCTTAATGCCTTCCGAAAACATGCACCACCAAATTATAAAGGAGGCATTGATCCTATTGCTGCAATTCAGTGGTTAGAAGAATTGGATCGCATTTTTACTGTCATGGAGTGTGATGATCAGCAGAAATTGTTGTATGCTTCTTATATGTTGCAGAATGATGCAGCTGATTGGTGGAGAAATACCCGTCAGCCCTTGGAATGTCAGGGTTATGCTATTACCTGGCCTTTATTTGAAAGGCAATTCTTGCTGAAATACTTTCCGGCTGAAGCCCGGATAAGGAAGAAGGGTGAATTTGAAGAACTAAAGCAGGGTCAGATGTCTATTGATGAATACTTGAATAAGTTCAATAAGCTGGCCAAATACTCTCATTTCCAGAGAGCTCCACCTACAGAGGATGACTTGATTTTTAAATTTCATAGAGGATTACATGATAACATCTCTGAAAAACTTGCAGGTGACTCATTTGATACTTTTGCTGCACTTGTTAAAAAGTGTAAAAATATTCAAGAATATTACAGAAGGAAGCACAAGGACCAAGCAGCTTCTAATTCTGGTCCTAAAAGTAATACTGGAAATTCTAAGGGAAAAGGTTTGCAGGTGAAGCAGTCTGATGGTAAGTTCAAGAAGATAGGGAATTCAAACCAGGGGAATTTTAAATCTGTTCCTCAATGTGCTATCTGTGGAAGAGCCCACACAGGGGTCTGCAGGAAAGAAAAAGGGCTTTGTTATAAGTGTGGTCAACCCGGGCATTTTATTAAAGACTGCCCCTTTAGTGGGGGACAGGTTTCTGCAATTCAGGCTACCCCGGCCCCTATGATGATTGAGGAGCCATCTCTACCTCTCCCACCTCCTACTGCCCGAGTGTATGCAGTGACTCAGCCAGAGGCTGAGAAATCCTCTACTTTGGTGCGAGGTATGATTTCTATTAAAGATGAACTGCTTAGTGTATTATTTGATTCTGGTGCCACACATTCTTTTATTGCTGATTATGTAGCCGACGCATTTGGTCTGCCTTTGACAATAATGAAAACTCCTATGCGTATTGTTACGGCTGTGGGGAATGTTTTTAATGAAAAGTATATTTGTGAAGATGTGAAATTCAAGTATGAAGGCAAGGAGTATTCTGCCGATTTTTTTGTTTTGCATCTTGCGTCTGTAAATCTGATTTTGGGAATGGACTGGTTGTCTAAATACTGTGTGAAGATTGACTGCTGCAGTAAAACCATTTCTATTTCATCTCATGATGAAGAAGGGAAATCTCCTTACTTATCTGTACTTCGGGTTATAAAAGCCTTAAAGGAAGGAGATTCTGGGTTTATTATGTTAGGAGGTCTGGTAGGCGCCATTAAGGAGCCCATTTCTGGTATTCCGATTGTTTCTGAATTTGAGGATGTCTTTCCGAATGAAATTCCGCACTTTCCCAGAGAGGGAAATTGAATTTGCAATTGACTTATTGCCTGGTGTGGGACCTATCTCTCTTGCCCCATACCGGATGTCACCTCTGGAATTATCTGAATTGAAGAAGCATATTGAAGACTTATCCAATAAAAATTTTATTAGGCCGAGTGTGTCTCCTTGGGGATCCCCGGTGATCTTTGTTAAGAAGAAGGATGGGTCTATGAGATTATGTACAGACTACCGGCAGTTGAACAAGGTTACTGTTAAGAATAAGTATCCTTTGCCGCGGATAGATGATTTTTTGGATCAGTTGCGGGGTGCGACTGTATTTTCTAAAATTGACCTCCGGTCCGGGTATCATCAAATCCGGATAAAGCCGGATGATGTTCCGAAGACAGCTTTCAGGTCCCGTTATGGGCACTATGAATACCTGGTTATCCCTTTTGGGCTTACAAATGAACCAGCCGTTTTCATGGGTTATATGAATCGGATCTTTAAAGCCTATCTGGATCAGTTTGTGGTGGTCTTTATTGATGACATACTGATATATTCAAAGAGTAAAGAAGAGCATTCTGAGCATCTAAAGGTTGTTTTGCAGATTCTGAGAGAGCATCAGTTGTATGCTAAACCGTCAAAGTGTGAATTCTGGCTTTCTGAGATACAATTTCTGGGCCATGTCATCTCATCTGAAGGAGTGGCAGTGGACCCGAGTAAGATTGAAGCAGTGTTAGAATGGGAACGTCCTAAAAATGTTACAGAGATCAGGAGTTTTCTTGGTTTGGCTGGATATTATAGGCGTTTTATTGAGGGATTCTCACAGATGGTATTACCTTTGACACGGTTAACCCGTAAAGGGAACCCATTTGTGTGGACCCAAGAATGTGAAGTGAACTTTCAAGAGTTAAAAAGGAAGTTGACTACAGCTCCGGTATTGATATTGCCGGATCCTACAAGTAAATTTGTGGTGTATTGTGATGCTTCTAAGTTTGGGTTAGGCTGTGTTTTAATGCAGTTCCGTCAGGTGGTCGCTTATGCTTCTCGGCAGTTGAAACCGCATGAGGAGAATTATCCGACACACGATCTTGAGTTGGCAACCGTAGTGTTTGCATTGAAAATCTGGCGACACTTTCTATACGGGGCCGATTTTATTGTCTACAGTGACCACAAAAGTTTAAAATATCTGTTTGATCAGAAAGAGCTGAATATGAGGCAACGCCGATGGGTGGAATTCCTGAAGGATTATGATTTTGAATTGCAATATCACCCCGGTAAGGCTAATGAAGTAGCAGATGCTTTAAGCAGAAAGGCGCTTGGTATGGCCAATTTGATGATTTCTGAGTATAATTTGATTGAGAAATTCAGGGATCTCCGCATTCCTGTGAATACAGAGGATAGTCCGCATTTATTGACTACAACGGTAGTCCTGAACTCATTAGTTGAGCGGATTAAAGAAGCTCAATTGCTTGATGAAAAGATTCAGACTATGAAAGAGCAGGACTTTGTGTCCACTGATAGGTTCGGTTTTAAGTTTTACAAGGATCAGATCATTGTTCCAAAAGGTCAGATGGTAGATGAAGTATTGACTGAGGGTCACATGGGTAAGTACACTATCCATCCTGGTGCTACCAAGATGTACCAAGACTTGAAACGAAACTTCTGGTGGTCGGGAATGAAGAAAGACATTGCTCTATTTGTGAGTAAGTGTTTGACATGTCAGAAAGTTAAGATTGAGCATCAGGGACCTTCTGGATTATTGCAGCCCTTAGATATTCCGGAATGGAAGTGGGTCAGTATTTCTATAGCCCTTGCTTCTTCTCTCTCTTTTTTCTTTTCCGGTAAGAAAATATTGCCCTTGCTCTGTAGAATAAAAATTTAAATATAGAATTTTATGAGGACAAGGAACAACACATTTAGATTAAGTTAACTTTGATGGTCACGGGGGATGTGCTAATGAGAAAAAGTACGTTTAGATGTGCTAATGAGAAAAAAGCTGAAGCACCAAAAGCTGTTTGTAATAGATTCTCTAATAAAAAGCACTAAGCTATTATTTTTTACTTAAGAGTAACATTTGCAGTTGGTTTTTCCCACGAACTGAACATTGTTTGAATGTTTTCTTGGGAGAAATTATTGAATTTTAGCCTAAATATAAACAATAAAATGTAGGATCAACATACACGGACTTAAGAATAACACGTCTTATACTTAAAATCTTAACCGTTGATCAGACTTATATCTAATAACTTGCTTGATTAATAAACTAAAGTCGTTAGATACAAGTGAAATCAACAGCGAAGATTCTTCCCCAGATAATAATATAAAAGTTTTAATAATGTTATGTAATATAAATGTAGTAGATATTAAAATAAAATAGTTTTGAAAGAGATATTGAGAATCTAATCATGCATGGTATACTTTTTTAGGTAATTGTTGACAAAAGCTAGTGTGGTGAGTTCTCGTAAGTTCTTGATTTGTTATGTCTGTTTCGTAGAAAACTTTTAATTTCTTTTACCATTAACGGTTATCTACTTAGCTCATTAATTACCTTTAATTTTTTTTCTTAATCATTTATGGCTATAAACCTTGCACATAGTCTATCAAAATGCATAATGTATTTGAAAGGATCTAAATTTAGCATTTCTTTACCATATAGAAAGATAAAAAGACTGTAGGAACGGATGAGGTAGTCTCATAGTAGATTTTTGGGTGCTATGATGCGCCGAGTAGCGTAAAAGATAATAAATATGTTGGATAATAATTATTAAAACATACAAATAAAACTGTTAACTTCAGAATCCAACATCTGCTAAGATAATATCTGCATTTTATTACAAGGTCCTAACCTTGCAATTGAAGTCAATCAGAAATTAACGGATACCAGCAAAGTATGCTAAAGGACCAACAATAGCACCGTTGGTGTAAGTTGCAGGTTCGGAATGACTGTAATCATTGCGATCTTCTGTGAATCCATCATTTTGGTTTGGACCTCCAACTATGGCTCCAACCAATATGTTGGGATTAGGATTCATTGAATAATAAAATGGTTGGAAACCTTCATCACAGCCTATGGTTTGTGGATGAGTTGCTATTGAAGGCAAGGAAGATCCTCTGTGGTGAATTTTCTTGGGAAAGTTGGGACCATAACCTACCATGTAGGACAGTCTTAATGGGTTTTCTCCTAATATGTAGTCTACCTGAAATTTTACAAATAAATTTTGTTAACAAATGAATATGCAGAAGAGAAGAGAATATTGAATGTACAAATGTTGAAATAACGAGAGTTACCTGTCTTTTTGCAATGCTCCTTAAGGTATTTGGAGTGACAAGGACATTGCCACAGTTAAATGTCTGCTTTGTAGCTGACATATACTTGGAATAGGTTGTAAGTAAGAATGTTATAGATGTCACATACTGAAGGTTGTTGTCAGGAAGCTTGAACATGAGCCCCCCTGCACATAAATAGAAGTAATGCATAAAATAGTGTCCTTCTTAATACTTTCGGAGCCCTTCAAAGTATATTTGACTGAATATGAAAAAATTTGTCATATTTAACAGTTCCATGCCATCATTCCCCATTCTTGGAATTATTTGTAAAATATCCCTTAATAAGAATACTTCAAAGTTCAAAGGTAGAACAAAAGTACATGAGAATCCAGAATTGTACTTTTGAACGTGTGATTCACTAAGTTTTAGGTAGATTTTGGATATTAATAATCATGAGGTATATATCTTTGAAATTCAAATTCATGATGTTCCCTTTACCTGGTGTATATTGTGTACTTGAAGAGCCAGAGTTGGGCACTATCTTGCAAATGAAATTCTCAGCTTCTTGCTTGAATTGATCAAAGTTGTTGTCACTGTTTAGCAATGCTCTCTGCAGTAACAATTAAAAGGAATAATAGAAACCCAGTGAGTTAAAACAAACTTCAGGCTTAATCTTCACATTTTTTCATTGCTGGCACATGAACAACTTACCCTTGAGAGAAGAACATATGCACCAGCAAATTTGTTGTCCCAGCTGAAGACATCTGGTTGATCATTAGATCCCATGGACTTGACCAAATTATAGTAGGAAACAGCATTTGTTGCTCTGAAAAGCCATGCAGCTCCCCACAATAGCTCATCCTGAAAATACATAAAGCATATTAAAATAACACATTAATAGTAGCACAAAAAAGTTGGTAAACAGTAGCAACAAACAACAAAATGGCTTTACCTTAAAACCAGAATATGAGCAGTAAAATGGGCAAACTGCAGATCCTAATGAATCACTGTAAGAACCTTGATACTGCAAAGCAAATTCATAAACTTCTCGGGCAGTCTTCACCAACAAACTAGAGTATGTTGGGTCAACATGTCTAAAAACAATAGATGCAGAAGCAAGAGCAGCAGCAGTTTCAGCAGCAACATCTGAACCAGGGTTATTTGGAGATACCGAATACACAGTTCTGCCAGTGTCCATGTCCTCTGGCCTTTGCCAACATTTGTGGTCCACATTTGGGTCTCCAACTCCAACATAAAGCTTACCAGGAGTGGATGTAGCACACTTTAGGAGGTAATCTGTGGCCCAACGAATTGCAGCTCTTGCTTCTTTGATTTGGGGTCCCATTCTCTTGCCATATTCAATTGTGCTCCATGATAACATTGTTGTGGTGTATGCCATTGGAAAATTGAATTTCACATTGTCTCCTGCATCATAGTATCCTCCACTTAAATCCACCTGCCAAACAAAAGTTTTGGATTTGTAAGCCACTCTTTTAATGTAGATTTTTTAAAATGCATTTATTGTGTTATATTATTATTTATATATATATATATATGTACAATTGATGAAAATTAAGTCATACCAAAGTTTATGCATTGAAAGTTAATGATGAAGCAAATTATTAGTCATTCATTGTGATTTGGAATTAGGTAAATTGCGATATTAATCATACAAATCTCAAATAGTACAAACAATTGAGAAAATGAAAGATGAGACAATAGGATGCATCGTACAGCACAATACTGAAAGTAGGGAAGGGATGATTGTATAAGAAAGAAAACATTTCAAATACCATTACTTTAAGGTCTTTTAAATTATAAATATATGTGTGTTATTATATTGGTTGGAGAAGTTCAACCGATTTTGTATTTAAATTTCAAGTAAAAAAACTTTTATAATGTTTATATATTTTATTTATTTGATAAATAATAATTATGTGAATATAAAATTTTAATTTAATAAATAATAAACATTTGATCATTTAATTTTAATTATTTAATATGTAAAATAATAAAAATAATTTGAACCACTTTAGGGTTTAAAAAAAAGTAAAAGATGGAGACAATGACAAATATTAATACCGGAGTTATTTTTTTGGACAAATCACATATATCCCACATGGAAAATAATCTTGTTCGAGTTGAAAATATTTACATCATGGGGAGAGTAAGCGAATCAAGTATGTACCACTTGAATCAGCACCCTTTAAACAGTTATTTATACCAAAATTTACTCTATGAAATATTTGATTTAAGATACAAGGTGATAAAACATAACTTTTCAAGAGAGAAAAAATAGGTTAAAGACAAAAAAACTAGCATCAAATCAAAGAAATGATATGCTTCCTCAGTTTTTTTATTTTGTTCACATGAATCTCAACATCAAGCTCCCTCCCTAAAGATGACAATTATATTGTGTTTAAAGGTTCAAAAGAACAAACAAAAAAATAAATTTATAAAAAGGAAAAAAAAAACATGAAATTTCTTACATTGGCTGAGCTACCATCAGAAAGACCTGAATTGGATCTCCATGTGATTTGTTGGTCCCGAGGAAGCCTTCCTGATCTCTGGCCTTGAAAAAATAATAAGGATTTAGCCAAAGCTTCTTTGTAGTTTGACAAATGGCTTATATAGCACTTTTGCATTCAGAAAAAGGAAAATCAATCACATTGCTTAAATTAAGCCATTTCTTGATTGTGATAACATTCAAATGTCCTTGCATGAAAATTAATAATTGCACAAAAAAAAATATCACATATAGAAATAAATGAGTCATAACTCATACGATTATAATAAAGGAAATAATAAGAAGAAAAAAAATACTATATTAAGATTTCTCTAATGATGTTGAATGAATTTTGCACAAACTCTGCACCAAAATTACATGAAAAATATAATATATGAGATTTGATTGGTATCTAAACATAATAAATTGTGTTAAGCTCATGCTAACACATGTTGCCACCAATTTTGTCCCTGGTTTC